>NW_026693225.1:0-325148 GCF_021218885.2 Marmota monax | reverse complement strand
ACCTAACCTTAAAACTTACCCTTACCCTGACTCATATCTAACACTGACCATAGCTCTAAAGACCACCCTAAACTTAAACCAAACCCTAATAGTAACCCTAGCCCTAATTCAAGTCATAACCCTAACCTTAAAGCTAACCCTGAATCTGACTGATATCCCAACATTCAACCTAGCTCTAAACACAGCCCTCACCTTAAACCGAAAACTAACAGTAACCCTAGCCCTTATTTGAGTCCTAAATCTAACCCTAAAACTAATGCTGACTCATATCCTAACAATAACCCTAGCTCTAAATATTACCCTAAACTTAAACCTAAACCTAACACTAGACCTACCCCTAACCCTAACCCTAAAACTAACCCTAATTATAACCCTGGCTCTTACATTAGCCAATGCACAAATCTAGCCCTAATGCTAACACTGAAATTAGCCCTAAGCCGAGCTCTAAACCTATATTTAACCATAACCCTAACCCAAACTATAGCATGAGCCCTACCTCTAAGGCTATCCCTTAACCTAAGAAAAACCCTAACCCTAAAGGTAACCCTAGACCTATCTCTAATTCTTAGGCTAACCAAAAGCCTAATCATATTAATAGTCCTAACCCTAGCCCTCATTCTACCTCTAACCCTATTCCAAACCCTAATGATAACCCTGAACCTTATTCTGAACCTAACACTAACCCTATGTCTAAAACTGACCCTAACCCTAGACCAAACGCTAACACTAGCCCTAGGCCTAAACCAAATTCTAAATCTAGCCTTAACTCTATCCCTATACCTAAACATAAACCTAACCCTAGCCCTAACAATAATCTTTAACATAACTCAAACACTAACCGTAACCCTAGACATAAACATAGTCCGATTTCTGTCTGTAACCCTAACCCTAACTCTAACCCAAACACTGACCCTGTCTTTAGAGTAATCCTATCTCTAAATCTGACCCTACCCAAAAATTTAAACCAAACACTAGACCTATCAAAAACCCTAATCCTACTGCTAGCACTCAACATAACCCTAGCTCTCACATTACCCATAGCCCTAACCCTAGGCCTAAACCTAACACAAAACCTAGAGTTAGTCCTAGGCCTAAATCAAGCCTCAAGCATAACCCTAACCCTAACTCTAGGTCTAACCCTAACCTAAACCTCACCTTAGTCCTAATCCTAGCTCAAATCCTAAACATTTCTCTAAACATAAACCTACACCTATCCCTCAATCTAACCCTAACACTAGCCCTAATACTAACATTAACCCTAGCCGTAAACCTAGCTCTAAACCTACCCATTACTCTAAACCTAAAACTAATTTTATTGATAATCCTAGGCTTAATGCTAAACCTAAACCTAACTGGAAAACTAACCTTAGACATAACTTTACACCTCACACTTGCCATAGACCTAAACCTAGCTCAAACTCTAACCCTTACTATAATCCTAAACATAACCATAGCCCTAATTCTAAGCTAAAACCTCAATCTAACTTTAAACATAGCCCTAAATCTACATCTAAATGTATACATTTCCCTAACCCTAACCCTATCCCTAATGATGTCCCTAGCACTAATCGTAACCCTAACCCTATGAGTACTATAATATTGTCCCTAGTAGTAACCCTAAACCTAACCCTCACCCTAGCCCTAACCATAGATCAAAACCTAACACTTATGCTAAACATAAACCTAAACCTAACCCTAGTTTTAACCCTAATCCTAACCCCAATTCAAGACCTATTCATAACCATAAACCTAGCCCTAAACTTAGCTCTAATCCTATCCCTTATACTAACCGTAACTCTTACCCTAATGTGAACCCTAGGCCTAACCTTAACCCTATTGCTAAACCTAACCCTATCATTTACCGTAAACCTAATGTTAACTCTGAACAAAACCCTATCATTACCCAAACCCACACCCTAGTGCTAATTCAATCCCTAAACCTAAAACCTAACCTCAAACAAACTCTAGAACTAAACCTGACCCTCATAAATTTCCTAGCTCTAAGGATTATTTTTACACTAAACCTAACCCTTACACTAAACATAGCCATAACAGTAATCCTAAAACTATCCCCAACCATAAGCTTAGACTTGACATTAGCTATAGCCCTAATCCTAGCCCTAAACCTAACACTAACCCCAGGCCTTATCATAGCCCTAAAACTAACCTTAATCCTCACCCTAAACCTAATTTTAGGCCTAACTCAGAAACTAACCCTAGCCCTAATCTTAGCACTAATTAGGTCCTATTCATAACCCTAACACTAACCTTAGCCCTACGACTAACTCTAACTCTCACCTTAGCCCCATGCTTAGGTCTAACCCTACCCCTTACTGGAACACTAATTCTAGCCCTAAACCCAGCCCTAACCATAGCCCTATCATTAGCTCTAGCCTTAACGTAGATCTAATTCTAACTTTAAATCTAACCCTAACCATAAGCCTAACCCTAACCTTAACCCTAACACTAAATCTAAATTTAATGCTAGCCCGTAAACAAAACCAAACTATAGCCCTAACTCTAACCCTTAACTTAAACAAACCCTTAATCGTAACCTTAGCTCTAATTCTAGTTTTAAGCTGAAAGCTAGAACTAACACTGACCCTGACTGTGACCATAATACTTACCTTAGTCTAAACATCACCCTAAACCTAACCCTAAAGTTAACACTAGACCTACCACTAACCCTAACCCTAAATTTAATCCTAATTGTAACACTGGTACTTACATTAGCCTTACCCTTAACGCTAGCACTAACTTAACCCCAAACCTCACCCTAATCCAAGCCCTAATTAACTTAACCCCAAACCTCACCCCAATCCAAGCCCTAAGCTTTAACCCTAACCCTTATCCTATCCCTAGCCCTAATCAAACCATAACCCTAGCCATAAATCTATCTCTAACCCTATCCATTGCAATAAACATAACTCTAGGCCTAAACCTAACCATATGCTTAATCCTAAACCTATGCATTCTTCTAAACTAAACCTAAACACTAAACCTCATCCTATCATTAACCATAACTAACACTAAACATAACAGTAATTCGAGCACTAAATTTAAACGTTAACCTATTCCAAAATTCTAACCAAGACTTTGACCATAGCTTTAAACCTGATCCTAACCCTAAACCTAAACCTTATATTATATGTAGGCATAAACCTAACCCTAAAACTATCTTTAACCATAACCCTAGATCTGATATTAGCCCTAGGCCTAATCCTAGCCCTAAAACTAAAATAAAGCATAGCCCTCATCCTAGCCCCAAACCTAGTCTTAATCATTACCCTAACCCTAACAATGGCCCTAACCCTAATTCTAACCTTCACCTTATCTCTAAACCTAGCTATAATGTCATTCCTTATGATAAAACTAAACCTAACCCTAACCCTAACTCTAGGCCTAAGGTGAACACTAATTCTAGCCCTAATCCTTGCCCTAATTTAACCCTATCCATAACCCTAAACCTAACCCTAAACCTAAGACTAACTCTAACTCTCACACTAGCCATATCCCTACTTCTAACACTATCCATTACCGTAATTCTAAACCTAGCCCTAAACCTAGCCATAACCATTGCCAAATCCTTATTTCTAGTCCTTACCCTAGATCTAAACTTAACTCTAAATCTAACCCTAACCCTAAGCCTAAGCCTAACATTAACAATAGCCCTAGCCCTAACGCTAATCATAAAACTAGCCCTAACACTAACCATTGGAGTAAAACAAAACTGAGGAATAGCCCTACCCCTAAACCTTAACTTAAACCACACATTTAAACTAAACCTAGACCTTACCCTAGCACTAATTCAAGTCCTAATCTTAACCTTAATACTATCCCTAACACTTACTCAAATCCTAACACTCACCTTAGCTCTAAACACCACCCTAAACTTAAACCAAACCCTTATAATAACCCTAGCCTTAATTTGAGTCCTATCCCTAACGTTAAAAGTAAACCTGACCCTGAATATTAACCTAACACTAACACTAGCTCTATATTTCACCCTAACTTTAAACCTAATCCTAACACTAGAGGTTTATCACCTAACCATACCCTAAATCTAACCCTAAAAACCATAGTTCTTACATTAGCCATTGCTCTAACCCTAGCCATAATTCTAACACAAAAACTTGCCCTAATCTGAGCCCTAAGCCTAGTTTTAACCCTAACCCTAGCCCTAACCCTAGCTCTAACCATATTCCTTACTCTATGCCAAACACTAAACCTAGTGATAGTTCTAATCCTAATCCTAATGCTATTCCTTATTCTAACCCAAACTCTAAACCTATCAGTTGTCCTAACCCTAGCCCTCATTCTAGCTCTAACCATAACCCAAACCCTAACCCTAACCCTGACCCTTATTCTTACCCTAACACTAATCATAGGTCTAAACCTGAACCTAACCATAAACCGAATTCCAACATTAGCCCTACTGGTAACCTTATACCTAAACCTAGCCCTAGACCTAAACCTAATCCTAATCTATCCATAACTCTAGCCTTAAACCTAAAGAAAAACTTAGCTCTAGCCCTAATAATAACACTTAGCCTAAAGCCAAAAACTAACCATTCCCCTAGTCTTAATCCTAGTCCTAATTCTGGCTTTCCCATTAAACAAAATCCTAAACTGAACACTGACCCTGACACTAACACTAACCCTAGCTCTAAACATCACCCTAACCCTAAACCTAACCCTAAAACTATACTTAGCTCTAACTTTAACCCTAAAACTAAACTAGCCCTAATCATAACAAAGTTCTTACATTTGCCCTAGCCCTAACCTGTTGCAAAACCTAGCCCTTATCCAAGCCCTACTCTAGCATTAAAACTAAAGCTAACCATAACCCTAAACTTAGCCCTAACCCTAAACCTAGGCCTATCCCTAGATGTAATCCTAAGCATAACACTAGCCCTATCACTAGCTCTAACCCTATATATTAACCTAATGATAACACTAACGCTTCTGCTAATTCTAGGCCGAACCCTAATCCTAAACTTAACCCTAAACCTATCCATTACCCTACACCTAACCAGAACTCTAAACCTAAAACTATCATTTACCTATCCCTAACTGTAATGATAACTTGAGCCTTAACCCTAAACCTTAATCTAATTAAAACCCTAACCCTGACCCAAACCCCAATAATACCCATAGCTCTAAACCTGAACCTAACAAGAAACCTGACCCTTAAAATTGACCTAGCTATAAACCTAACCATAAAACTCTCCCTAACTGTAACCCTAGACCTGACATTAGCCCTCACTCTAATCCTAGTCCTAATCCTAACAAAAAACTTAGCCAACATTCTAGCTCTAAACCTCGTCTTAATCATAAAGGTTACCATAAACAAACCCTAATTCTAATCCTCACCCTAGTGCTAAAAGTAGCTATAATCCCATCCTTTAATCTAAACCTAACTCTAGCCCTAACTCTAACACTAACCCTAGCCCTCAACCTAGGCCTAACCCTAACACTAACCCTAGTCTTAATCCAGGACTAATTTAGCCCTATTCCTAACCCAACCCTAATGCTAGCACTAAGAGTAACTCAAACTCTCGCCCTAGCCTTTTATCTAGATCTAACTCTATCCCTTACCATCACCCTATACCTAGCCCTAAATTTAGCTCTAATTCTAGCCCTATCCTTACCCCAGCTCAAAGCCTAGATCTAAACCTAACTCTAAATCTAACCCTAAACCTAATCTAAGTCTAATCATAACTCTACTCTTATTCCTAATCATTAATCTAAGCCTAAATTTCACACTTACACTAGTCCTTAAGACTAATCATAAAACTAGTCCTAACCCTACCCCTAGCCCTAAAACAAAACCAAGTAATAGCCCTAATCTTAACACTTAACCTAAACTAAATCCTAACCCTACACCGAGCCCTAACCCTATCCCTAATTATAGTCTAACCCTAATCCGAAAACTAACCGTGATCCTGAATCTGACCCTAACTCTAACCCTGGCTTTAAACATCATCATCACTGTAAACCTAACCTTAACACTAGACCTAGACCTAACTCTAAAGCTATAACTAGCTGTAATCATAAACCTACTTCATATATTAGAGGTAGCCTTAACCCTAGGTCTAACCTAACCCCAAAACTAGCCTTAATCTTAGTCCTAAATAATTTAACCCTAAACTTAAACCTAACCCTAACCCAAACACTAGCCATAATCTTATATATAACCCTAGCCCTAACCTTAGGGCTAATCCTATCCATTACCCTAATGATAACCATAACCCTTCGAATAACCCTAGGCCTAACCCTAACCCTATACATTACACTAAACCAAACCTAACCCCTAAACCTAAAGCTTTCATCACCCTAACCCTAAATCTAACAATAATTTGAGCCCTGCACATAAACACAAACTTAACCCAAACCCTAATCCTGACCCTGATTCTAAAAATAACCCTAGATATAAACCTGACCCTAACCAAAATCCTAACCTTTACACTGAACCAAGCCATAAACCTAACACTAAATCTATCCCTAACGGTGACCCAAGACCTGACATTAGCCATAGTCCTAATACTATCCCTAACACTAAAACAAATCCTAGTCCTCATCATAGCCATAAACATAGCCTTAATCATAACCCTAACCATAACCCTAGTTTTAACCCTAATAATAACCCTCGCCCTTGCCCTAAGCCTAGCTATAACCACATCCCTTACCCTAAATTAAACCCTAAATTTAAACCTAACCCTAGTGGCAACCCTTGCCTTATCCTTATACCCATCACTAACCCTAGATCAAAATCTAACTCTAAATCTAACCATAACTAGATGCCTAAGCCTAATACTACAACTAGCCCTAACCCTAGCCCTAACATAACCCTAGCCATAATTTAGCCCTATCCGTAAAACTAAACCTAACATTAGCGCTAAGACTAACTCTCTCATACTAGCACTATCACTCATTCTAAACCTATCCCTTACCATAAACCTACTCCTAGCCCTAACCCAAGTGCTAACCCTTTTCTTATACTTATCCCTAGCACTATCCTTAGGCAAAATGTAACTCTAAAAAATAGCCTTAACCCGAAGCCTAAGCCTAACCTAACACTAGCCCAAAATATAACACTAATCCTAAAATGAGCCATAACTGTAGACTTAGCCCTAAAACAAAACTGAGCCATAGTTTTAACCCTAAACTTTAACCTAAACCAAACCCTAACCTTACACCTAGACCTAAACCTATACTTATTTGAGTTGGAATCCAAACCCTAAAACCAACCCTGAACATGACAATGACCCTGACACTTCTAGCTCTAAACATCACCCTAACAGTAAAACTAACACTAACACTAAACCTAGCATCAAAACCCTAAAACTAGCCCTAAATTTAAACCTAGTACTTACATTAGCTGTAACCCTAACCCTAGCCCTAACATAACCCAAAACCTAGCCCTAGTCAGTGCCCTAACCATAGCTTTAAACCTAACCTAACCCTAACACTAACACTAATTGTAATTATAATTTTAGCCTTAAACAGATATCTAACTCTATCCATTAACATAACCATAACACAAAACTTAATGATAGCCCTAAGGATAAACCTAACCCTATCCCGAATCCTAACTCTTTCATTACCCTAAACCTAACATGAATCCTAAATCTAACCCTATCATTACCCTAACCCTAATCGTAAAACTAATTCAAGCCAAAATTGAAACCTTAACCTATCCCAAACCGTAACCCAGATTTTGACCCTAATAATACCCCTAGCCCTAAAATTCACCATAACCCAACAAACACTTTGCCTAGACTTATCCATAAACCTAAACCTAAAACTATCTTTAACCATAATTCTGCATCTGAAATTAGCTCTATCCCAATCCTAGACCTAACCATATAAACACACCTAGCCCTCATTCTTGTCCTAAACCTAGCCTTATTCCTAACCCTATCTCTAGCCCTACACCTAACCCTAATTCTAACCCTCACCCTACTTCTAAACCTAGCTATAATGTCATCCCTTAACCTAAATTTAAACCTAACGCTAACCCTAACCCTAGGTGCAAGCTAAATACAAAACCTAGCCCTAATCCTAGCCCTAATTTAGTTAGAGATAGCTCTAACTCTATGCTAACCCTAGCCCTAAGACTAACTCTAACTCTTGCCCTAGCCCTAGCCCTAGTTCCATTCCTCTCTACTACCATAAATCTAACACTAGCCCTAACACTTGCTCTCAAGTTAGTCCAAGCCCTAATCATAACTCTAAATCTAACCTTAAACCTAAGCCTAAGCCTAACACTAACATTAGCCTTAATGCTAATGATAGTAAAACTAGTCCTAACCCAAACCTGTCAGTAAACCAAAATTGAGCAATGGCCCTAACCCTAAACCTTAATTTATACCAAGAACTAACACTACACTTAGATCTAAACCTAGCCCTAATTCGAGACCTAAGCCTCACCTTAAATCTAACCCTGACCCTGACTCATATCCTAACACTCACCCTAGATCTAAACACAGCCCTAAACTCAAACCAAACACTAACATTAACAGTATCCCTAATTCAAATCTTAATGCTAATCCTAAAACTAACCCTGACCGTGACTCCTATCCTAAAAAGAACCATAGCTATAAATATCACCTTAACCTTAAACCTAACACTAGCACTCAAAATTCCCCTAACCCTAATCCTAAAACTAACCCTATACTGGTAAACCTAGTTCTTACATTAGCTGTTGCCCTAATCCTAGACCTCACCCTAACACAAAACTACCCATAAGCCGAGCCCTAAACCTAGCTTTAATTCTAGCTCTAACCCCAACCATAACCCTAACCCTAGATCTAAATCAATCCCTTACCCTAAGCGAAATCCTAAAGCGAAGAGTAACCCTAGACCTATCTCTATTCTTTAGACTAATCAAAACCCTAACCCTATTAATAGTCCTAACCCTAGCCTTTGTTTAAGCTCTAACACTATACCAAATGCTAGCCCTAACCCTGACCCTTATTCTGACCCTAAGACTAAACCTAGGTCTAACCCTAACACCAACCTTAACCCAAAATTTACCATAATCCTATCCCTATACCTAACTCTAAACCTAACTCTCAGCCTATCCCTAACCATAGTTCAGAACCTAACCCATATGATAAACATAACCCTAAACCTAATTCTAGTTCTAATCCTCGCCTAACCATAAAACAAGATCTAATTTTAACCATAACCTTAGCCCTAAACTTAACTCTAACTGTATCCATTACCCTAAACACAACCCTTACCATAATTCTAAACCTAGGCTTAACCTTAACCCTATCACTTTCCCCAAACCTATCAGTTAGCCTAACCTACCCTGAATCCTAAACCTAATCCATTATTACACTAACCCTAACCAAAATGCTAATTTGAGACCTAACCCTAATCTCAAACCTAAACCAAACCATAATACTAACCGTGACCCTAAAAATTCCCCTAGCTATAAACCTGACTCTTACACTACCTAACCCTTACACTAGAGCTAGCCATAAAACTAACCCTAAAACTATTCCTAACCTTAACACTAGACATGATATTAACCTTAGCCATAACCCTAGCCCTAACCCTAACACAAACTCTAGCTCTTATCCCAGCCCAATACATAGCCTTAATTTTATACCTAACCTAAACCCTAGGCCAAACCCTAACACTAACCCTAGCCCTAATCTTAGCTTGAATTTAGCCATATCACTCACCCTAACCCTAATCCTAACCCAAAGACTAACTCTAACTCTAACTCTCACCCTAACCCTAGTTCCAACCCTATCCCTTATTAGAACACTAATCCTAGCCCTAACACTTGGTCTAACCCCAGCCCTATTCATGACCCTGGCCATAACCCTAGATCTAACCGTAACCCTAATCAAACCCTAAACCTAAGCCTAAACCTAAACCTAAACCTAACACTAGGCCTAATGCAAATGCTATTACTAAAATTAGCCCTAACAGTAGCCCTAGACCTAAAACGAAATCGAGCCATAGCCGTAACTCAAACCCTTAACCTAAATGAAACCCTAACCCTACACGTAGCCCGAACCATATCCTAATTCTAGTCCTAACGCTAACACGAAAAATAACCCTGAACCTGACTATGACCCTAACACTAAACCTGGCTGTAAATATCTTCATCACCGTAAACCTCAACCTAACACTAGACGTAGCCCTAAACATAATCCTATAACCAGCGCTCATCATAACCCTACTTCACACATTAGCCATAGCCTTAACCCTAGCCCTAACCTAACCCAAAACCTAGCTTTAAACCGAGTAGTAAAGCTAGATTTAACCCTAAACTTAAACCAAACCATAACCCAAAACTAGCCCTAAACCTATACATAAACCTAGCCCTAACTTTAGGTCTAAACCTATCCATTCCCCTACAATAACCCTAACTCTTAAGCAAAACCTAGGCCTCACCCTAACCCTATCCTTTACACTAAACCAAACCTAAACCCTAAAACTAACCCTGTCATTATCCTAAATTGAAACCCTAAAATAAGCCAAACTCTATACCTGACCCTGACCCTAACCCTAACCCTATATATAAATCTGAATTTAACCCTAAACCTAATCCTTAGCCTGGACCAAGCCATAAACCTAACACTAAATCTATCCTTAACTATAACCCTAGACCTGACATTAGCCCCAGCCATAGTATTATCTCTAACCCTAACACAAATCCTAAAACTCATCCTAGCCATAAACCTAGCCTTAATCATAAACCTATCCCTAACTCTTCGCTAACCCTAATACTAAACCTTGCCACAGCCTATAGCCCTAAACCTAGCCAAAAGCACATCCCTTACCATAATCGTAAGCCAAACTCTAACCCTCACCCTTTCATCACAATTGCTCTATACTTAGCCCTGGCTTTAACACTAGATCGAAACATAACTTTAAATCTAACCCTAACTCGATGCAAAAGCCTAAAAATAGCCCTAACTCTGATGCTAATTCTAAAACTAGTTCTAACCATATCCCTAACACTAACCCTAGCCATAATTTAGCCCTATCCCTAACCCTAATCCTAACCCTAGCCGTATAAATAACCCTAACTCTCACACTGGCCCTATCACTCATTCTAATCCTATCACTTCCCATAAACCTAACCTTATCCCCAATTCTAGTCCTAAACCTTGCCCTACCCTTAGCCCTAGCACTAACCTTAGATAAAAACCTAACTCTAAATTTAACCCTAAACCAAAGCCTAAATCTAAGACTAGCCCTAACCCTAACACTAATCCTAAAATATTCACCAACCTTAATCCTAGCCCTAAAACCAAAATGAGCCAAAGCTCAAACCATAACCCTTAACCTAAACCAAGCCCTAACCCTTCACCTAGCCTTAACCCCAGCCCTAATTTGAGTTTTAAGCCAAACCCTAAAACTATCCCTGACCCTTACTCTGACCACAACACTAACCCGAGTTCTAAACATCACCGTAAACCTAAACCTAAACCTAACAGTAAACCTAGCCCTAAAACACTGAAATTAGTCGTAAGCATAACCCTAGTACTTACATTAGCCATAAACCTACCCATAGCACTAACTTAACCCAAACTTACCCCTAATCATAACCATAACCTAGACCTAAACTAAATTCTAACTCTATCCATTACCATAACCATAAGCCTCACCCTAATGCTAATTCAAACCCTAACTTAAAACCTCAACCTATCCCAAACCCTAACACAGAACTTGATCCTACTAATAACCCTAGCTCTAAAACTGACGCTAACCCTAAACTTAAGCCTTACACTAGATGCACTCATCCATAATCCAAATCCTAAAACAATCTTTAACCATAATTCTGGACCTGAAATTAGTCCCAGAACTAATCCTAGCCTTAATCTCCCAAAAAAATCCTACCCTCATCCTAGCCGTAAACCTAGGCTTAATCATAACCCTAACCCTAACCACAGCCCTAACCCTAATTATAACCCTCACCCAACCTATAAACCTAGATATAAAGCCAAGCATTACCACAAACTTTGCCCGAACGCTAAGCCTAAACTCTAAATGTTAACTCTAAACTCTAACCCTAACCCTAATCCTAACTCTAACTCTAGGCTTAAACTAAACACTAAACCTAGCCCTAATCATAGCCCTAATTGAGCCCTATCTCTAACCCTAACCCTAACCCTATCCCTAAGACTAACTCTCGCCCTAGCCCTATCCCTAATTCTAACCCTATCCCTTAACATAACCCTAAACCTAACCACAACCCTTGACATATCCTTAGTTCTAGCCCTCACCCTACCTCTAAACCTAATTCCAAATTTAACCCTAAAACTAAGGCTAAGCCTAACACTAACACTAGCCCTAACCTTAACCATAGGACTAAAACAAAACCGAGCATTAGCCCTAAATCTAAACCTTAACTTAAACCAAACTCTAACACTACTACTAGACCTAAGTCTATCCCTAGTTCGAGTCCTAACCCAAACCTTAAAACCAACCCTGATGCTGACACTTATCCTAACACTCACCCTAGCTCAAAACACTGCCCTCAACTTAAACTGAACCCTAACAGTAACCCTAACCCTAATACGAGTTCTAACTCTAACCCTAAAACTAAGCCTGACCCTGACTCTTATTCTAACATGAACCCTAGCTAAAAATATTACCCTAACCTTAAACCTAACCCTAACACTTAACCTAACCCATACCCGAACACTAAAACTAACCCTAATGGTAACCCTAGTTCTTACATTAGCCATTGCCCTAATCCTAGCACTAACCCTAACACAAAACCTAGGCCTACTCTGAGTCCTAAACCTAGCTTTAACCCTAAATCTAACCATAACCTAGCTCCAAACCAATCCCTTATTAAGTAAAACCTTAAACCTAATGGAAACCCTAGACCTATCCCTAATTCTTAGGCTAATCAAAACACTAAGCTTATTAAAAGCTCTTATCCTTATTCTAGGTCTAACCCTATCCAAAACCCTAACACTAACCCTGACCCTACTTCTGACCTTACCATTAATCTTATATATAATCTTAACCATAACCCTAAACCAAAACCTACTGTAATCTTATCCCTAGACCTAATCCTGAACCTAACACTGAGCCTAGCTCAAAACATAGCTCAGAACCTAACTCTTACAATAAACATAACCTTAATCTAACCCTAGTTCCAACCCTCACCCTAACTGTAAATCAAGACCTAATTCTAACCATAACCCTTGCCGTAAACTTAAGTCAAACTGTATCATTAACCTAAATATAACTCTTACCCTAATGTTAACCCTAGGCCTAACCCTAAACATATCACTATTACCAAACTTATCAATTACACTAAATCTACCCTGAACCTTAGACCTGATACAATCATTAACCTAACCCTGACTCTAATGATAGTTCGAGCCCTAACCCTAAACTCAAACCTAAACCTAAACCTAACACTGACACTGACCCTAATAATTTCCCTAGCTCTAAATCTCATTCTTACCCCATACCTAACCCATACAATAAACCTAGCCATAAAACTAACACCAAAACTATCCCTAAGCATAAACCTAGACCTGATATTAGCCCTAGCCCTGACCCTAACACAAACCCTAGGACTTATCCTAGCCCTAAACATAGCCTTAATGACCCTAACCATAACCCTATGCCTAAATCTAACACTACCCATAGCCCTAATCTTAGATCTAATTTAGCTCTATCCCTAACTTTAACCCTAACCCTAGCCAAAAGACTAAATCTAACTATCACCTTAGTGCTAAACCTAGTTCTAACACTATACTTTACTGGAACCCTAATCCTAGACCAAACCGTAGGTCTAACTCTAGCCCTATTCATAGCCCTAGCAGCAACCCTTGATCTAACCCTAACCCTAAATCTAACAATAACACTTAGCCTAAACCTAAACCTCACACTAGCCTTAAACCTAAGGCTAATCCTAAAACTAACACTAACCCTAGCCCTAAAACAAAAACAAGCTTTAGACCTAACCTTAACCCTTAAAAACAAACTAAGCCCTAACCCTACACTTAGCCATAACTCTATCCATAATTTGAGTTCTAAGCCAAACCCTAAAAGTAACCTTGACCCTGACTCTGAACTTAACACTAACCCAGCTCTAAACATGACCCTGTCACGACCCCTTGCCCGCAAGGAAGACGCAACTCAGGAATCTTCTTTCAGCAGTTTATTCAGGCCCTTGTTATTTCTTCTTCTCCCTCTCGGATGCCCCTCCCAGCCTTAATAAAGCATCTCAAGCCCCAATGCGAAGCTGCCACGTGGAGCTTTCTCATAGGGTGGTGAAAAACCATGCGCCAACTCTCCCAAATAAGGAGTTGTTTGTCACAGACCACAGCGGAGCCAGCGCCATCTTGTAATGGCGACCATAGTCTGCAGAAATGGCAGAAGCGGATCACCACAGTTCCCCCTTTCTGTTTTCTTAAAACAATACAGGCGAGAGTAGAGGTCCTATCCCACTGTGCAGAAGTGGCTGCATAGTATGGCTCAGTCCTGAGGAGGGCCCTTCCCCAGATCTGAGGCCATATCAGCCGACGCCTTTTTTCGTGGGGTGGGGCGTGGACGTGTCTAACCCGCATGCAATAGGACATGCTCTCCTTGAGGTCCACGTCAAGGATCACTCAAGTGCAGTGCCTTGCCTCGCATCCTGTATCGTGACGATGGTGGACGAAGGGGGATAGCTGAGGCTGAACTGTGGCTGTTCATAACGACAAACAAGTTGACAGCACCCTGAAAGAAAGGCACGGACTTTAAGGAGATAGAAAAGCACTAGTGTGTAAACCCATCTGCGTGCAATGGCAGTAAGACCGGCAGAGTGCAAGGGCTTTCCAACACTAAGAGAATAACAAGGAAAGTCATGTCGATCCCAGTGCAATATTATAATAACTTGGGGTGTAACGACCATGTCAAAGGTTTACTGTTTAAGATGCGCAAGCCAGACTTGAGGTGAGTTGCCATTTTCTAAAGCTGCAAGAGCTTGTATGATCATAGCCTTATCGTGAGCACTGCGGGCCTTAAGGCGACAGAGAAACCCCAAACAGAGGAACATACCGAAGCAACACATTGCACCAAAAATGCCTACCCCCACCCACTCTTTGAAGAAGGAAAAAGCAGTAGATATCCAATTGGTGAATTGACCCAAAGTCACGGGTTTGACACGGGTACTGTTCAAAACAGCAATCTGAGTTAGTTGAGACTGGATCAAGTTTTCCGCTGCCATGGACCAATTTCCGGCCAAATATTCGCCAATGATGCGGGAGGCATTCCTGGAATCATTAAATCTGACAGAGGTTATGCATAAATGTGCACGTTGGTCAACACAACCCAAAAGCACAAAGTCAACCAATTCTTCCACCTGAGCTTGGAGTAAATCTATTCTTTGGTTGGCAGCTAAAATCCCTGACAAAATATGTTGATTAATTGTATTTTGGGATTCAAGTATTGTGGAATTTTGTTGAACAACTTGATTAATGGTGGCAGCAGTTTGTACTTGACTGGCCATGGCCACTCCGGCCGTAACTGCTGCAGCAGCAGACACTGCCACAGCTCTCACTATAGCTGCTGTAATTCCAAAATCCCTGCAGACTCTAAGTATCTCAACAATGGGGAATTTATCTGGGTCCGCAATGACTGGGGTTGGGACAAAAGTTGGAATCTTCATAACCAGTGCTACAGTCCAAGAAACATTACAACACTCAGATAAGAGACAGGTAACATTAGAACAATCCAGCATCCCCGACGAGGTGTCATTAGCCAAAAGAAACAAGAACGGGGATTGGACACAGACCATTGCAGGGGGCAATGTGGCATTATATAGCAGAGAGTTGAACGAAACATATGTAAGTCTATTACCTTGTTCACTCCCCCTAACAGTGCCAGAAACATTAGCCAGCCAGCTTTTGGCTCCCAGCAATTGAGCCAATGCAGAAATATCAGCTGAAGCCCCCTTCTCATTGGAAATCAGCCATTGAAACCAGGACCAACCTACTCCTGTAGAGGAGTTGGCACTGTTGTTAAAGTTATAAACATGCCTCTTAAGAGAGGGGGGAAGGGAGAAACCTTTAGCAACTTGATGTTTCTCCCAAGAATGATCCTGACAAGGCTTAAATGTTTGGGGGGAAACCAAGATTAGGGGTACAGTAAGGGGAGGCCTTGAAATGAGTGGCATTGTAAGTATTATTAGAAGAAGGAGGCACTGGGATTAGTACCTTGGAGATAATAGCCAAGGTAGTTATGTTTAAAGCAGAGCTATTTGCGGGGGTCCCTGAGCCTGATTGCTTCCCCGAAACTACTTGGCTCAGTACAGCACTGATAATGCTCCCTGAGACCTGACTGGACCGCAATGGGTTCTCCCAGTTAGTCAAATTTTTGGTCTTAAGGCTGATGCAATTAGCGTTTCCAAGGCTGAAACAAAAAACTCCTATGAGATTAACTTGAGATTGATTAAAAATGCTCTCCATGTCCCCTCTAGGATTGGCACAGGGAGCAGACATCTCACATGAGGTAGAGAAAAGAGTGGGGAGGACACTAGAATTACCATGAACCGGCATCGGCATTGGCCAAGACCGTGCCACTGCCCACCACTGCATTGGTGTCATCTGTGCCATCGGCACCAGCACCAGAACCAGAGCACGCAGCAGAGTGAAGATCCTCATCACGGGATTGCTGTGGTATCTCTTGTTGCTGGTCGGTTGATGTCAAGACTCTTCTTGTCAGGCGTTCAGGGACCCACAACGGTTCTGTGCGATCCTGGGGAAAAACACATACAGATCCTCGCGCCCATGTCAGCACGGGGTTGGGGCCGTTCCATTGGCCCGTAAAAACATCCTTCCACTTAACATAGCCAATCACAGAGGGCTGAGGGGACACATGTCTATCAGCCACAGAGTGACCATGAATATCCAAATTCAAAAAATTAATGGTAAAGAGAGCTAAGGAGAGGCGTTCTTTAGGAGTGTGTTCAGCTCCTATTCCCCCTTTTTGTTTTTATAAAGTTTCCTTTAAGGTGCGATGAGCATGCTCAACAATGCCTTGTCCTTGAGGATTGTAAGGCAGACCATGAGTAAGTTGCACTCCCATGGTAGAACAAAAGGATGTAAATTGTCTGCCAGTATAAGCAGGTCCATTATCAGTCTTAAGGGATGCAGGAGCACCCCATGCTGCCCATGCTTCTAGGCAATGAGTAATAACATTACGTGCCTTTTCTCCCAATAAAGCAGAAGCATGAATAACTCCAGAGCACATATCAACAGAAACATGCACATACTTGAGGTTACCAAAGTCAGGTATGTGTGTCACATCCATTTGCCAGACAACCAATGGCTTCAATCCCCATGGGTTCACTCCATAATTAGGGGGATGAAGAAATGTGACACAATGGGGACATTGTAATACTGTCTGATGAGCATCCGCTCTTGAAATGGAAAAACGCCTGCACAGCATTAAAGCATTAACATGGAAATTCTGGTGAAATAATTTAGCCCCCTCTAAGGAGGAAGCCAAACATATCAACTGACCTCTAGTGGCTGAGTCTGCACATGCATTACCCTGTGATAACAGACCAGGAAGAGAGGTGTGAGCCCCGATGTGCATTGGATAAAAAGGATCAGTGCAGCTACAGATAAGCTGTTGAAGCTGATTAAAGTAAGCAGATACATTATGGGCATTACTAATAGCTCCCACGGCCTCCAGGACTTTTAGTGCTTGTACCACATAGATGGAGTCCGAAATAAGATTAAAAGGAAAAGAACACTGTTTAAAAACCTCAATAACAATTTGCAGTTCCACCCATTGTGGATTTCCAGGAGCAAATTGATGCTGAACAGGGGGAGAATCATTAATTACATAAGCTCCCATTCCAGACTTGGAACCATCAGTAAAAATATTAACAGCCCCCGGAATTGGATTGGGTGAAGTTACCTTAGGGAAAATGATGGGATGTTCTTTAACAAAATGGAGTAATGGATGGGAAGGGTAATGATTATCAATATCCCCTTGAAACGAGCAACATAGAATAGCCCAATTGTCTAGAGTAGCACACAAAACATTAAGTTGAGCTTTAGTATAGGGTATAATAAGAGAAGAAGGTGATTGTCCGAAAAAATTGAATGCTTTGTTGAATCCCCTTAAGTGCTAACGCTGCAACAGCATCAGGATAATATTCTAAGGATTTTCCTGGGGATGCATGTGGGTGGATCCACAGTAAAGGCCCATCTTGCCACAGTACTCCAGTAGGCTGCCGCATAGTGGCAAGCACACATAACTGGAAAGGTTTATCACTCTGGAGCCTGCATAGAGTAGCATGTTGTATAGCCTCTTCTACTGTTATAAGGGCCGCTCTACCCTATTTGGTGAGGCTACGAGGAGAAGCAAGATCTGGATCACCCTTAAGGGTAGCATACAAAGGCTGGAGCACACCATTAGGAATATGTAAATATCCCCTTATCCAATTAATATCTCCCAGCAGTTTTTGAAAATCATTTAGAGTTTGGAGATCCTGAGTTCTTATGGTGATTTTTTGTGGTTTTAATTTGTCATACCCAATTATCGCTCCCAAATATTCAATAGAATTTCCCGTTTGAACCTTTTCAGGTGCGATATGTAGCCCATATTGAGCTAACAGCTTTACTAATTCTTTATAGGCCTCATTAACTGTCTGCTCTAACTTAGCGGCCAATAACACATCATCCATATAATGAATGATCTTGATGGAGGAATACTTATGTCTGAGAGGTGCGAGTGCCTTCCCCACATACATCTGGCACATCGTGGGACTATTAGCCATTCCCTGCGGCAACACTACCCACTCAAACCTTTGATCTGGTTCCTCGTGGTTACACGAGGGAAGGGTGAAGGCAAAACGCTGTGAGTCTTTAGGATGCAAAGGAATAGAAAAGAAACAGTCTTTAATGTCAATAACAATAATATGCCAGCCCTGAGGAACAGAGGAGAGCAGAGGCAGCCCTCTTTGAATGGGCCCCATAAGTTGCATTTGAGCATTAACTGCTCGTAAATCATGCAGTAGGCGCCACTTTCCTGATTTTTTCTTAATAACAAATATGGGAGTATTCCATGGAGAAGTAGAAGGTTGGATGTGACCCAGGTCAAGTTGTTCTTTGACTAGATCATGGGCTGCTGCCAATTTAACCAAGGGAAGAGGCCACTGAGGTACCCAAACAGGCTCCTCGGTGAGCCATGTTATGGGTATTTGAGCCCCAGTGGCCCCTAGGAAAAACCCAGACCAAATCTGTTAAGCTTTTGATGACCTTGCACAGGATGCCTACGCCCCTGTAGGTGTTTTCCTAGTCCTAGACCTGGCCTATAACCCATATTTTGCATAATTTGTTGAGACACTGGAGAATAGTCATTACTAAGAGTGAACCCTATGTCTTTCATCAGATCACGGCCCCATAAAGAGATAGGTAAATCAAGTACATAAGGCTGAAAGGTGCCATTGTGTCCTTCCGGGTCCTTCCTAGATAGATGTCTACAGCTGATTTGAGGGGCTTGGGCATATCCAAGTCCTCTCAGGGATTGATCAGAAGTCTGCACAGGCCATCCCTTAGACCAGTCCTTAAGGGCTATGATACTATGATCTGCTCCTGTATCCAGCAATCCCACAATAGATTTACCTTGTATGCTTAATTCCAAAGTGTGGTGATTGCTCATATCTAGTGACAAATAGGCACAATTCCCTCCAGTGGTACCAATCACACTTCCCATCCGTGACCTTGAGTCAGCAGGGAAGTGATTATGTAAGCTAGGCAAAATTAGTAATTGAGCAATCCGATCCCCTGGGGAGATAGACACAATGCCCCTTGGAGCCTCCACCATAACCTTTACTGCCCCTACAGTATCAGGGCTAATGACTCCGGGAAAGACATGAAGACCTTGTAAGATAGAGGATGCACGTCCAATTAGCAAACCTACAGTGCCAGGTGGTAATGGCCCTTTGAACTCAGTTTCCACCAATTGGACTCCCATCTTAGGTGTTAATACGAGTCTGGAGGTGGAACAGAGGTCCAATCCCGCGGCACCTGTAGTGGCTGTCCGCGTCTCATGGGATGGCGTAGAGATGGCCATGTCTCGGGTTCAGGTGTGACATTCTCCACTGCCCCATATATTTGTGGGCCCTGGGGTCGGGGGCCCATTCCGCTGTTTTTGGCCCAGCTGAAATAGGCTGTCCATGGATGTCCCTCACTGATCTACACTCTTTTGCCCAATGCTTTCCCTTTTTACATTTTGGACACAGCCCCGGTTGACGAAGGCCATTGGAAGGGCCACCGTGAGGAGGTCCAGTAAAATTGTCTTTTTTGGGACATTCACGTCTGAAATGACCAGGTTGACCACAATGGAAGCATGTTCCGGCACCAGGACTGCCCCCTTTTGCAATCCGAAGGACAGCAGCTGCAAGACCTGCGTTAGTTAAAGGTCCTCCAATCTCTCAACACACTTTCATCCAAGCTTCTATGCCCTTATTTTTATAAGGAGTGATTGCCACTTCACATTCCTTGGTGCATTGCTCAAAGACCAATTGCTTGATAAGGGGCATGGCTCTATCAGGATCCCCAAAAATCTTTCCAGCGGCATCCACCATTCTGCTACAAAATCTGAAAAGGGTTCTGTAGGGCCTTGTAGAATCTTGGTCAAATTACCAGACACCTCTCCTCTATTTGGAAGCGACTTCCATGCCCGAATGCAAATGTTGTTAATTTGATCATATGCCTCAAGAGGAAATCCTGTCTGTTGATTTGCAAATCTACCCTGCCCCAAAAGCATATCCTTGTCCCAATGGGGGTGTACCGCTGCATGGTTTTGGGCGGCCTGCTCTATTGCGCCCTCTAGCACAAATGCTCTCCAGTCCAAATATTTACCCGGGGAAACACAAGCCTGAACAAGGCTAGCCCAATCAGAGGGAGTCATGCAGTATCTAGACAGACTCTCCACCTGAGTTAGTGTGAAGGCGGCATCCACCCCTTAAGTGTGCACAGACTCTGCCAGGGTCTTCACAATTTTAAAATCTAAGGGTTCATGGAATCTTCCCCTATTGTCATCCTGAAAAACAGGATAAGTAAGACCCATCTCAGCGTTAACAGCCCTCCATATTTGGGCATGGAAAGCTCTCCCCGAAACACCCCCACCATACGGCGGTGGATCCGGGGGATCGCTTTCTTGAGCCCCTGTTTATTTCTGTTCCCTTCTCCTATAGCTAAACTCTCTAGCTGACCAGACAGCCTCCCGAGCTCTTCCTCCTCATCCTCTGACCCACTTTCACATGGGGGTGTGCACAGCGTACTGAGATCTGGATACAATCGTCTCCTCCCCTGTTTCACGCTCCGCACACTCCCATCATCCTGAGGCACCTCACTTCCTGCCGTCTCCGATTTCTCCTCATGTAATTGCTCTAGAACTTCCTGTCCTTTAGTAAGTGCTTCCTGACATCTGCCATCTGTAAGGCAACTACGGATCATTTTCCAAAGGGGTATCACCCCACCCTCTAATATGCCCTGCTCAGAAGCAAAGTCAAGATCTTTGCCTAATTTATCCCAACTAGGTACAGTAAGGCTGCCCGAAAATGCAAACCACGGTGCGGCGATATCTATCTTCTGTAAAAATCTATGTAAAGTACTATGTTTCACTTCCAGACCCTTGGAACGTAACAGGCCATCTAGGGCCAGGAGAAGCAGACTTGAAGATGCGGCACCCATGACACAACAACAAAAGAAGCACAAAAAACAGAAGCGAAATGACACAACAAAAGAAACACAGAAAACAAAAGTGAAAGTAGAAGCGAAAGTACACAGTGCAGCTGCAATAAAATGTAATGCTCTCTCTTTCTTTACAGAGGAGCTGCCCCGCTTTCGTTGCGGATCCCACTTACCTGGGACTAACCCCACTTTGATCGCGGATCCCACTTATTGGGACTAACCCCGCTTTGGTCGCGGATCCCACTTACCTGGGACTAACCGGTGCACCACCCCTGACTGCTGAAAGTTCTGGTTCCCGGGTTTTGGCACCAATTGTCGCGACCCCTTGCCCGCAAGGAAGACACAACTCAGGAATCTTCTTTCAGCAGTTTATTCAGGCCCTTGATATTTCTTCTTCTCCCTCTCGGATGCCCCTCCCAGCCTTAATAAAGCATCTCAAGCCCCAATGCGAAGCTGCCACGTGGAGCTTTCTCATAGGGTGGTGAAAAACCATGCGCCAACTCTCCCAAACAAGGAGTTGTTTGTCACAGACCACAGCGGAGCCAGCACCATCTTGTAATGGCGACCATAGTCTGCAGAAATGGCAGAAGTGGCTCACCACATGACCCTAACCCTGTACCCAAACATAACAATAGACCTAGCCCTAACCCTAACCCTAAAATTATTCATAATCGCAACCCAGGTACTTACATTAGCTGTTACCCTAAACCTAGCCTTAACCCAAAACCTAGCCTTATTCTGAGCACTATCCCTAGATCCCTAACCCTAACCCTATCACTAATCATAACTATAACCCTAGCTGTAAGCCTAGATTTAACCCTAACCCTAAGCCTAAGCTGAACCCTATCAATAATTGTAACAATAACCATAGCTGTACCCCTTTCTATAACCGTATGCATTTCCCTAAATATAACTCTAACCCTAATGATAAACCTGGGCCTAAACCTGACCGTATCACTAATCCTAACCCTATTCATTACCCTAAACCTAACCTGAAACCTAAACCTAACACTATCTTTACCCTAATACTAACACTAATGCTAATTCGAGCCCTAACATTAAATCTTAACTTATCCAAAACTTTAATTGCGACCCTGACCCTAAGAGTACCCTTACCTCTAAACCTGGACCTAAACCTAAACCTAAACCTTACACTAGACGTAGCCATAAACCTAAACATAAAACTATTTTCATCCATAACACTAGACCTGAAATTAGCCATAGCCATAATCCAAGCACTAAACCTTGGCTTAATCCAAGCCTGAATCATAACCCGATCCCTAACCCTAATTCTATTCCTCAGCATAGCACTAAACCTACATATAACCTCATCCTGTACCCCAAAACTAACGATTGCCCTAAACCTGACCATAACCCTTACCCTAAACTTAGGCATAACACAAAGTCTAGTGCTAATCCTAGCCTTTATTTTATCCTATCCTAACCCTAAACCTAGCTATAAGACTAACTCTAACTCTTGCCCTAGGTCTAGCTCTAATTGTATCCTTAGCCTTAATCCTAATCCTAGATCTAACCCTAAGTCTAAATCTAAACCTAACTCTAAATTTAACTCTAAAATAAGCCTTAATCAAACCCTAACACTACCCCTAACCATAATGCTAATCCTAAAACGTCCCCTAGCCTTAGCCCTAGCCATAAACCAAAACCAAGCCGTGGCCCTAATGTTAACCCTTAACCTAAATCAAACCCTAATGCTACAACTAACCCTGAAACTAACTTTAAAACTAACCCTGACCCTGACACTTACCCTAACACTAATCCTAGTTCTAAACATCAACCTAACCTAAAATTAACCTTAACACTATATTTAGCCTTAACATAACCCTAAAACTAGCCTTAGTCATAACCCTAGTTCATGCATTGCCACAGTCTGGCTGGGCACAAAATCACGAGCCACTCAAGCAGAAACAAACTTTATTATTTTTTGAAACTGCCGCCAATGTGCGGTATGCACCCGGGAAGATTTTTTCCACCCACGCGGCTTCCTCTCAGACCGCAGAGAGAGCTCCTTCCCCGGAACTGCCTCCTACTGTACTTCCCCAACCAATGGGAACTCTCCAGGAGTCCCATAGCCAGCCTAGGTGAACAGCAGGAGTCCAATATCCATATGAATGCAAATCTTAACATAATCATATCATCTCAATGACCAAAAATGCCATGCATCATATACTTGGCTCTTAGCAATGCATTAGTCATTGTCCTAACCAGAGCCCTAACCCTTAACACAAATTCTACACCTAATCTGAGCCATAAACCTAGCTTTAACCATAATACTAGGCCTAACCCTAACACTAGCCCTAACCCTAAATCTAACCCTATTCATTATACTAAACCAAACCCTTACCCAAATGCTAACCTTAATCCTAATCCTAATACTTAGCCTAACTTAAACTCAAACCATAATACTGGTCTTAACCTGAGCCCTCATTCTACCTCTAAACCTATCCCTGACCCTCATCTGACCCTAATATTAACCTTAGGTCTAAACCTGACCCTAACCTTAAACCAAACCCTAACACTAGCCCTACTGATAACATTATACCTATACATAAGCCTAACACTAGACCTAGACCCAAAGTTAATCCTAAATAAAGCTATAACTGTAGCCCTAGATCTAAGCCAAAACCTCACACCAGCCCTAACAATAACCCTTAAACTAAACCGAACACTTACCCTACCTCTAGACCTAAACTTAGTCCTAATTCTGGCCCTAACCCTAACCCTAACCCTATTCCGAAAACTGACCCTAATTCTAACACTAAACCTAGCTTTAAACATGACACTAATTCAAAACCTAGACCTAACACTAGACCTAGCCATACCCTAAGCCTAAAACTAGCCCTAAACCTAATCATAGCTCTTACATTAGCTATATTTCTAACCATAGCCCTAAACATAACATAAAACATAGCCCTAAACCTAGGCCTAAACTTAGCTCTAAGAATAACCCTTAGTCTAAATCTAGCCCTCAACCTAGCCCTAACCTAAGCCTCACCTTAGACTTAACCCTGGCTCAAATCCTAAACTTTACACTAAACATAACCCTAGCTCTATCCTAAACCCTATCCCTAATCCTAACATTAAACTTTCCCTGAAGTTTATTTCTAACCATATCCAATACCCTAACCCTAAGCCTAATTAAAACACCATCCCTAACATTAAACCTAACTCTAAACATAAATGTAAACCTAGACCTGAACCTAAACTTAACCCTCTCCCTAGCCCTAACCCTAGCAAAAAACACTAACCCTTATGCTAACTTATCTAAAAACCTAGCCCTAAACTTAACACTTACTCTAACCCTAAAACTTACCCTAAATCACACCCTAACCCTATCCCTAAACCTAGCCCTAATCCTAGAGTTAATCCAAACCATAATCTAGCCCTAACCCTAGCTCTACACCTCTCCATTACACTAAACATAACCCTAACCCTAATGATAACCCTTACCCAATTTCTAAACCTAACTCATCCATTACCCTTAACCGTAACTGAAACCTAAACTAAACCATATCCATTACCCTAATCCTAAACCTAACCCTAATGCTAATTTGAGTCTTAACCCTAAACCTTTAGCTAAACCGAATGCTAACTCTGACCCTGATCTTACCCTAATAATAACCCTAGCCCTAAAGCTGACTTTTAACCTAAACCTAACTCTTACACTAGACCTAGCCATAACTTAACCCTAAAATTATTTTTAACATTAATACTAGACCTTGTATTAGCCCTAGACCTGGTTCTAGCCATAACCATTACAGAAATCCTAGCCCTTAACCTATCCCAAAACATAGACTTAATCCTAAAATGAAACATAACCCTAGGACTAATCCTAATTCTAAAGCTCACCCTATACCTAAAGCTAGCTATAACCCCACCCATTTCCCTAAACTTTATGTTAATACCAATGCTAACCCTAACTCTAGCCCAACCCCTTAGTCTAACCCTAACACTAACCCTAGCCTAAATACTAGCCTTAATGTAGCCCTAAAGCAAACACTAAACCTAGCCCTAAACCTAAGCCCTAATTTAGCTATAATCCTAAACCTAATTCTAGCCCTAATCCTGTCCCTAATTTAGCCCTATCTCTAATACTAACCCTAGTCCTAATCCTAGCCCCAATTTATTCCTAACCCTAGCCCTAACCCTAGCTCTAATCCTAGCCCTAATTTAGCCCTAACCCTAAAACTAACCCTAAGACTACTACTAAGACTAATTCTAATTATCACCCTAGCTGAATCCCTAGTTCTAACCATATTCATTACCATAACCCTAACCTTAGCCATAGCCATAACCTAACCTTAGATCTAATTCTTTCTATAAATCTATCCCTAACCCTAAGCCTAAACCTCAACCTAACACTAGCCATAACCCTGATGCTAATACATAATCTAGTCGTAACTGTAGTCCTAGCCCTAAAACAAAACCACCTATATCCCTAAACCTTAACCTAAACCAAACCCTAACCATACAACTAGTACTAACTTTAGCCATAATTCGAGTTCTAACACTAACCCAAAAACTAACCCTGACTCTGACACTAACCCTAACAATAAACCTTGCTCTAAACATCACCCTAACCGTAAACCAAACCATAACACTAAACCTAGCCCTAACCTTGACCCCAAAACTAGCACTAATTGCAACACTAGTTCATACATTACCATAGCCCTAATCCTAGCCCTAACCAAAATCAAAACGAAGCCCTAATCCGAGTCTTAACCCTGGCTTTAAACCTAACACTAAACCTAACAATTACCAGAACATAGACCTAAACTTTACTCTAACACAAGCCAGAATTGTAACCATAACCCTAGACCTATAACTAGCTCTAACCCTGTCCATTACCCTAACCATAACCATAACTCTAATGGCTACCATAGGCCTATCCCTAAACCCTTCCCTAACCTTAACCTATTTCATTAAACTAAACCTAACCTGGACCCTAAACCTAGACATATCATGACCCTAAATCTAACCCTAATGCTAATTTAAGCCCTTACCCTAAACTTTAACCCAACCCAAACCCTAAATCTGCCCCTTCCCATATTAATATACCTAGCTCTAACCCTGAACCTACCACGAAACTTAATCATTATACTAGACCTAGCCATAAACCTAACCCTAATTCTATTGCTATCCAAAATCCTAGACCTGGAATTTGCTTTAGCCATAATTCTAGCCCTAAAGTTAACACAAAACAAACCAATAAGCCTAACACTTACCCTAGCCCTAATCCTATCCATAAACTTAGCCCTAAAATTAGCCTGACCCTATCAATTACCCTAAACATAACCCTAATTATAATGCTAACGCTAGGCCTAAATCTAACCTTATCCCTAACGGTAACACTATCCATTATGCTAAATCTAATCTGAACTCTAAACCAAACCCTATCATTACCCTAAACCAAACCCTAATGCTAATTCGAGCCCTAACACTAAACCCTAACCTAAACAAAACCCTAACCCTGACCCTAATAATACCCCTAGCTCTAAATATGACCCCTACACGAAAACTAACACTTACAATAAACATAGTCATAAACCTAACCCTAAAACTATCCCTAAACATAACTCTAGACCTGACATTTGCCCTAACACTAATCCTAGCCCTAACCTTAACACAAAATCTAGCCCTCATCCTAGCCCTAAACCTAGCCTTAATCATAACTCTAATAAACCCCTAGCCCTAACCCTAATTCTAACTTTCACCCTAGCCCTATCCCTAGCTGTAACTCCATCGTTTACTCGAATCCTAACTCTAAGCCTAAAACTAAACCTAGGCCTAAACATAACCATAAACCTAGCTCTATTACTAGCCCTAATTAAGCCCTATAACTAACCAAACACTAAGCTTAGCTGTAAGACTAACTCTCACTCTCATATTAACCCTATAATCAGTTCTAAGCCCATCCCTTACCATAACCCTAATCCTAGCCATAAACCAAGACCTAATAGTAGTCCTATACTTAGCCCTAGACCTAACCTTACACTTAATTCTAAATCAAAATCTTTAACCTAAGCCTAAACCTAAACCTAAAACTAGACATAAGCCTAATGCTAAGCCTAAAACAAGCCCTCACCATATCCCTAGCTCTAAAACAAAACCGAGCCATATACCTAATTTTAAAACTTAACCTAAACCAAAATGTAACCATACACCTAGTCCTAATCCTAGCACTAATTCGAGTCCAAACCCTAACCCTAAAACTACTCTGAACTTGAATTTGACCCTAATACTAACCCTAGCTCTAAATGTTATACCTAACCCTAACACTAGACCTAGTCCTAATCCTAATCCTATAACTAGCCAAAATCATAAACGTAGACAATACATTGGCCATAAATCTAAAACTAGCACTAACTCTAACCAAAACTTAGAATCAATGCAAGACCTAACCCCAGCTTTAAACCTAAACTTAAACTGAACACTAGCCTTAACCCAAACCCTAACCCTAAACATAGCCCTAATCCTAGCTCTAATTCTATCCCTTACCCTAAGCTAACCTTAATCCTAATGCTAACCCTTGGTCTAACCCTAATCTTTATCCTAACCCAAACCCTCCCCCTATTACTAGTCCTAGCCATAGCCCTCATTCTAGTTCTAACCATAACCCAAACTGTAAACCTAACCCTGACACTTATTCTTACCCTAACAGTAACTGTATGTATAAACCTGACCCTAACCATAAACCAAAGACTAACACTAGCACTACCAATAAACCTGTACCTAAACCTAATCCTAAAATTAGCCCTAGACCTAAACCTAATCCTAACTCTAGCCATAACTCTAGGCCTAAACCTAAACAAAAACCTAGCTGCAGCCCTAATGATAAATCTTAACCTAACACAAACACTAATCCTACCCCTAGACCTAACTCTAGTGATAATTGTGGGTTTAACCCTAACACTAACTATAACCTGAACACTGATCCTGACCCTACCACTAACCCTAGCTCGAAACATCAGGAAAATGGTAACCCTAACCCTAACACTTGATCTAACCGTAACACTTACCCAAAAAGCAGCCCTAATCATAACCCTGGTTTATACATTTGTTGTAGGCGTAACACTAACCCCAACCTAACCCCAAACCTGACCCTGAGACAAGTGCTAACCCTAGTTTTAACCCTAACCCTAAAACTAGTCCTAATTCAAACCCTAACTCTAGATCTAACCCTAGCATTGACCCTATCCATTACCTTAAGCTAAACCCTAAACCTAATGCTAACCCTAGCCCTAAACCTAATTCTTAGCCTAACCCAAAACCTAACCCTATTAACCTAACCCTAACCTTCATTTCAGCTCTAAAACCTAACTGAAACAAAAACCCTAACCCTGACATTTATTCTGACCTTAATACTACAGGCAGGTATAAACCTGACCCTAACCCGAAACCAAACCCTAATATTAGCTCTACCGGTAATCATACACTTAAACCTAAACCTAACAGTAGCCATAGACATAAACCGAATCCTAACTCTAGCCATATCTCTAGCCCTAGACCTGAACACCAACCTAGCCCTAGCCCTAACAATAACCCTTACCTAACCTAAACACTAACCCTACCCCTAGACCTGACCCTAGTCCTAATTCTGGCACTAAACCCAACACTAACTCTGACCTGAACACCGACCCTTACCCTAAGAGAATCCTCACACCAAAGCTCACTCTAAACCAAAACCTAATTCTAACACTAGACCTAGCCATAACCCTAACCCTAAAACTAGCCCTAATCATAACCCTAGCTCTTATATTACCCATGGCCCTAACCCTAGGCCTAAACTAACACAAAACCTAGCCCTCATTTTAGGCCTGAACATAGCCCTAAGTGTAACCCTAAACCTAACCCTAGCCCTAACCCTAACCCTAATCCTCGCTTTAGACCTAACCCTAGCTCAAAGCCTAAACTTTACCCTTAACATAACCCTATCCATATTCCAAACCCAAACTTAATGCTAGCTCTAATCCTAACATTAACAATAGCACTTAACACAGCTCTAATTATATCCACTACCCTAAGCCTAACCCTAATCATAACCATAAGCCTAGCCGTAAACCTAGCTCTAATTCTATCCACTACCCTAAACATAATCCTAAACCTAATGCTAATCCTAGGCTTAACCCTAACCCTATTAAAATCCCTAAACCTACCCACTGCCCTAAAACTAACCTGAAACTTAACCCTAAGCCTATTCATTACCATAACCCTAACTCTAAGCCTAATGCTAATTCGAGCCCTAAACCTAAACCTTATCCTAAATGTAACTTTAAGCCAAATACTGACCCTAATAATACACATAGCTTTAAAATTGACCCTTACCCTAAATCTAACCCTTACACTAGACCTAACCATAAACATAAAGCAAAAACTATCTCTAATGTAACCCTAGACCTGACAATAGCCCTAGCCCTAATCCTAGCCTAACACAAACACGAACACTAACTTTCATCGTAGCCTAAGACTTAGCCTTAATCATAACCCTAACTTAATTCTAACCATTTCCCTAGCCCTAAACCGAGTTATAATCCCATTGCTTACACTAAACCTAATCCAAACCTTAAAATTAACAATAAACATAGCCCTAAACTTAACCTTAGGACTAACCCTAACACTAACCATAGCCCTAATCCTAAACATAACCCTAATCCTAGCTTTAAGACTAACTATGACTCTCGCCCTAGATCTAGATCTAACTCTAACCCTATCAATTACAATAATCTTATTGCTAGCCATATCCTAGAATAACCCTAGCCCTAACCTTACACCTTGTCCTAACGCTAGATCTAAACCTAACTCTAAATCTAACCCTAATTCTACAACTAAACCTAACCCTAACACTAGCCCTAATTCTAACACTAATCCTAAAACCAGCTCTAAATGTAGGCTTAGACCTAAAACAAAACTGAGCCATAAAACTAACCCTAAGCTTTTACCTAAACCAAACTCTAACCTTATATCTAGCCCTAAGCCAACCCCTAATTTGAGTCCTAATCTTAATCCTAAACTACCCCTAAACCAGTCTCTGACATTAAAACTAACCCTAAATCTAAACATCACGCTAAACCTAAATCTTAACCTAAGAGTAGACCTGGTCCAAACCCTAATTATAAAACTAGTTCTAATCATAAATCTAGATCATACATTAGCTGTAACCTTAAACCTAATGATAATGCAAACCTAGCCCAAATCTGAAACCTAACCCCAGATTTCACTCTAACCCTAACACTAACATAATCCCTAACCCTAACCCGAATCCTAGCTCTAACCCTAGCTCTAACCTTATCCTTTACCCTAGCCAAACCCCAACCCTAATGCTAACCCTAGTCCTAAAACTAATAGCTAGTCTAACCCAAACCCTAACCCTATTACTAGTCCTAACCCTAGCCCTCATTCTTGTTATAATCATAACCCAAATTCTAACCCTAACCCTGACACTTATTCTGACCCTGAACCTAAACCTAACCCGAACACTAGCCCTAGATTAAACCTAATTCTAAATCTAGCCATATATTTAACCAAGACATAAACATAATCCTAGCCCCAACACTAATGATAACCCTTAACCTAAGTAAAACATTAACCTTACCTCTAGACCTAACCAAACTTAATTCTGGCTCTAGCCCTAACCCTAACCCTAATCCAAACACAGACCCAGACACTAACACTAATCCTAGCTATAAAACTGACCCTAGCCGAAACCTAAACCTAACAGTAGACCTAGCCATAACTGTAAACATAACCCTTACATTACCATAGCAATAAAACTAGCTCTAAACCAAACACAAAACCTAGCCCTAATCCAGGTCTAAATCTAGCCCAAAGCGTAACCCTAACCCTAATCTAACCTTATCCCTTACACTAAGCCTAACCCACATGCTAACCCTAACCCTTGCCTTACACCTAACCCTACATAAAACTTAAAATCAATCCCTAACATAACCCTAGCCCTATCCCTAAACCTAATTGTAATGTTAGTTCTAATTATATTGTTAACACTAGCCCTAATACTATCTCTAAATTTATCCATTACCCTAAACCTAACCTTAACCCTAAAGATAACCCTAGCTCTAATCCTAATTGTAAACTTAATCCTAGACCTAACCCTAAACCTAATACTCATTACAGCCTTAACCCTAGATAAAACCCTAACCCTTACTCTAACACTAACCCTAGTCCAAAACCTAACACTAACCCTAAACCTAAAACTACCCATTACCCTAACCGGGCATCTAACACTATCCATTACCCTAACTCAAATGACAATTCTAGCCCTAACTTTAAAACTAACCCTAAACCTATAACTACCCCTAAACCTAACCCGACATCTAACCCTATACATTAACCTAACTCTAAAGATAACCTTTGCTCTAAACCTAAAACTAAACCTAACCTTAACTGTAAATCTAACCCTAGACATAATCCTAAACTTAACTCTCACCATATCACTATCCCTAGCTGAAAACCTAACCTGTACCATAAACCTAACACAAACCCTAAATTAAGGCTAAGACCTAACCCTAACTCTAGCCCTAATCCTATTCAAAACACTAGCCCTAACCTTAGATCTAATGCTTTTCATTACAATAAAAATAACCATAACCCAAATGCTAACCCTTGGCCGAAACCTTACCCTATCACTAACCCTAACCCTACCTATTACCCTAATCTTAACCTGAATCCTAAACCTAAACCTATCCATAAACTTAACCCTAATTCTAACCCTAATGCTAATTTGATCCCTAATGCTAATATTTAACCTAACACAAACCCAAAACCTGACCCTGACCCTAAAAATACACCTTACTCTTAACCTTTGCCTTAGCCTAAACCTATTAAACTTAACCATGAATTTAACCCTATAAATATCCCTACCACTATCCCTAAACCTGACATTATCCCTATCCCTAAATCTTGCCCTAACCCTAACACAAACCCTAGCCCTCATCCTAACCCCAAATCTAGACTTAATTCTAACACAAACATAATACTAGACCTAAACCTTATTCTAATCATTGTCCTAGCCCTAAACCTAGCTATAACCCCATCCCTTCCCCTAAACCTAACCCAAAACCTAATCTTAAACATAGCCCTAACCCTAGGCCTAAACCTAACACCAGTCCTAGATATATTTCTAGCCCTATTTAGCCCTAAACTTAACACTAACTCTAGCCTTAAGACTAACTCTAACTATCGCCCTAGCTCTATTCCTAGGTCTAACCCTATCCCTTACCATAACCCTAACACTAGAAATAACCTTAGCCCTAACCTTAGCCATAGCCCTAACCCTAGAACTAACCATAACTCTAAATGTACCCCTAAGCCTTAACTCACACTATCACTAGCAATAACACTAATATTAATTGTAAAACTACCCTTAACTTTATCCTTAGCCCTAAAACATAACGAGCCATAGCACTGACCCTAACTCTTTACCTAAACCAAAAACTAACCCTACATGTAGGCCTAAGCCTACCCCTAATTCGAGTCCTATCCCCAACCCTAAAACTAACCCTGACCCTGACTCAGAACCTAACACTAAACCTAGCTTAAAACATCACCGTGAACTTAAACCTAACCATAAAACTAAACTTAGCCCTAACCGTAACCTTAAAATTAGCCCTAATCATAACTCTAGTTCTTACATTAGCCATATCCCTAATACTAGCCCTAATGTTACCAAAAATCTAGCCCTAATACGAGCCCCAACCATAGCTTTAACCCTAACACTAAACCTAAACCAAGTCCTAACCCTTACCCTAAACCTAAACCTAACTTTAATCCTTTCACTATCCCTAAACCTAACACTAACCCAACACTAACAATAACCATATCCCTAGCCCTAACTCTAGCTCTAACCCTATTCATTACACTAACCCTAACCCTAATCCTAACCCTAATGCTAACCCTTGGCCTTTCCCTAACACATTCGCTAACCCTAACCTATCCATTACCCTAAACATAACCCTAACCCTAAACCTAACCAAACACTAAGCCTAGACGTAACACTAATCCTAAAAGTGGCCCTAATTTTAACCCTAGTTCTTATATTAGCAGTAGCCCTAAAGCTAACACAAAACCTAGCCTAGCCCTAATCCAAGCTCTAACCCTAGCTTTAACCCTAATCCTAAATCTGACCCTACCCATAACCCTAACCCTAACCCTAGCACTGACACTAGTGCTAAACCTATCCCTTACCCTAAGCCAAACTCTAACCCTAAAGCTACCTTTGTCCTACACTTAATTCTTAGCTGAACCCAAAACCTAACTCTATTACTAATACTAACCCTAATCCTCAATCTAGCTCTATCACTATCTCAAACCCTAACACTAACCCTGAATCTTATTTGGAACCTAACACTCAAGATAAGTATACAGCTGACCCTAATCCTAAACAGGCCCCTAACATTGGCACAACCTTTATCCCTATAACTAAACCTTACACTAACACTAGACCTAGACCTACACTTAATCTATTATCTAGTGATAACTCTAGGCCTAGCCCTAAAAAAAAAAAAAAAAAAAAAAACTTAGTACTAGCCCTAATAATAAATAACCCTTAACCTAACCCAAAAACACAACCCTACCCCTAGACCAAACCCTAAACCTAATGCTGGCCCTAACAATAAACCTAAACATAAACCAAACACTGACCCTTACCCTAATACAAAACCTAGCTCGAAAAATTATCCTAACAAACACATAACCCTAACACTAGACCTAGCCATATCACTAACCATGAAACTAGCCATCACCATAGGCCAAAACTTACTTCTAACTCTATCCATTACCCTAACCCTAACCATAATCCTAATGCTAACCCTAGCCCTAACCCTCACACTGACTCTAAACCTAATCCTCGTCCTAGTTCAAACACTAGCTCAATCCCTAACCCTTAAAATTAACCTAAACCTACCACTAATCCATGGCCTAAAATTAAACCTAACCTAAACCCTATCCCTAATCCTAAACTTAATCCTATCCCTAACCCTAGCTCTAAGCCTACATATTACCCTAACTCTAACCCTAAAATTAATGATAACCCTAGCCCTAACACTAGCTCTAACCTTAACCATTACCCTAACCCTAACCCTTATCCTGATGATAACCCTAGCCCTTACCCTAAATCTACCCTAACCCTAACCCTAGAAATATCGCTAACCCTAATGTTTGCCATAGAGCTAACCCTGGTCAAACCCTAATTATTAACCTAAACCTAAAACTAAACCGATCCCTAACCCTAACCTTTAGTCTAAACCTAACCTTAACCCTAACCCTAACACTACATCAAACCCTTTCCAATACCCTAAACCTAATGATAATACTAGCCCTAATCTTAACACTAAACTTGACCCTAAACATAACTATAACCTAGACCTAACCCTAAACCTAACCCTTGCCCTAGTGCTAACTATAGCTCAAACTCTAAACCATATCCTAAACCTAAACCTAACCCTAACCCTAGGCTTAACCCTAACTCTAGCCCTAATAATAACTACAACCCTAGCCCTAACTTTATCCCTTACCCTAAGCACAATAATAACCCTAAGGCTAACCCTAGGCCTAACCCTAACCCTTTTGCTAACTCTAACCCTATCAATTACCATACACCTAATATGAACCCTAAACCCAATCCTATCATAACCATAACCAAACCCTAATGCTAATTCAAGTCTAAACCTAAACCCTAACCTAAACCTAACCTGAAACCTAATTCTAACCCTAATAATAACCCTAGCTCTAAACCTGACCCTTACCCTACCCTGAACCCTTACACGAGACCTAGCCATAAATATAACCCTCAATCTATCCGTAATGTAAGCCTAGACCTGACACTATACCTAGCCCTAATTCTTGTCATAACCATAAAACAAACCCTAGCCCTCATCCTAGCGCTAAACCTAGACAAATTACTAAATCAAACCATAACCAGTGTCCTAATCGAAATTCTAACCTTTGACCTAGCCCTAAAACTAGCGTTATCCCCATCCTTTTTCCTAATCCTAACCCTATCCCTAAACCTAAACCTAAGCATAAACTAGGTCTAACCCTAATATAAACACTAGACCTAATCCTAGCCCTAATTTAGCCCTAAACCTAACCTAACCCTAGCCCTAAGACTAACTCTAACTCTCGCCCTTGCCCTATTTTTAGTTCTAACCCTATCCCTTACCATAATCCTATCACTTGCCTTTACATTATTCCTAACCCTAACTCTAGCCCTAATCCTATATCAAACCCTAACTCTTAATCTAACCCTAACCCTAAGCTAAACCTCTCACTAACACAAGAAGTAACACTAATGCTAGAGCTAAAACTAGCCCTAAACTAGCCCTAGTCTACTAAACAACCTAGTGATAGCCCTAACTCTAACCTTTAAGATAAACCAAACCCTAAGCCTACACCTAACCCTAAACCTAGCTCTAATCCGAGTCCTATCTCTAACCCTAAAACAAACCCTGACCCTGACTCTGACCCTAACACTAACCCTAGCTCTAAACATAACTCAAAACCTGAACCTAAATCTAACCCTAGATGCAGCTGTAACCCTAACCCTAAAACTAGTTCTAAGTATAATCCTAGTTCTTAAATTGGCTGTAGCCCTAAACCTTACCCTAACCTAACCCAAAACTTATCATAATCGGAGCTGTAACACTACGTTTAACCCTAAACATAACCCTAATTCTAGCCCTAACCCTTACCCTAAACCTAAGCCTAAGCCTAACCCTAATCCCTGACATAACCCAATACCTAACCATAAACCTAGCCTTAATCCTAACCATTAACCTAGCCCTAACCTGAGGTGTAACCCTATCTATTACCCTAAACATAATCCTAACCCTAGTGCTAACTCTAGGATAACACTAAACCTATTCCTAACCCTAAACTTATACATTACACTAAACCTAATCTGAACCCTAAACCTACTCATATCCATTAACCTAATTATAAACCTAATGATCTTAACTATAAAACTATCTCTAACCGTAACCCTAGACCCAACATTAGCCATAGCCCTAATGAAGCCCTAACCCTAAAACAAAATCTAGCCCTAATCCTAGCCCAAATCTTAGCCTTAATTCTAAACCTAACCCTAACCCAGCAATAGACCTAAGCCTAATTTTAACTCTCGCCCTAGTTTTAAAGCTAGCTATAACATCCTACCATATATATATATATATATATATATATATATATATATATATATATATATATATATATATATATATATATTACATCCTAGCTCTAAACCTTATCCTATGCCAAAAACTAACCCTAATAGGAGATGAACTCTCTATATAGCCATTATCATAACTCTAGATCTTACACTACCCATATACCTAACAGTAGCCCTAAACCTCACACAAAACCCAGCCATAATTTTAGCCATAAACCTAACTCTAAGCATAACTCTAACCCTAACCTTAGCTCTAACCCTAACCCCTATCCTAATTCTAGCCCTAACCTTAGCTCAAACACTAAACTTTACCATAAAATAGCGCTAGCCCAAATTCTAAACCTCACCCTAATTCTAGCCATAATCCTAACTGTAACTAAAGCCCAAACCCTAGCTCTAATTCTATCCATTATACTAACAATAACCCTAAAACTAATGCTATCCCTAGCCCTAAACCTAACCGTAAACCTACCATAGCCCAGACTTTTAACCTAACCCTCACCCAAGCCCTAAACCTAGCTCAAGCCCTAACCCTTACACTTAATCTAACCCTAACACTAACCCAAGGTCAAACCCTAAACCTAACCCCAGCCCTAATCCTTACCTTAACCCAAGCCCTAATGCTAGCTTCAACCCTAGCCACTACTCTAACCCTAAACTTAACCTTAATGATGACACTAGACCTAAAGCTAAATCTACCCAAACCCTAAACATAAATATAACCCTAGAAAAAACTTTGAACTTAACCCTAACCCTAAACCTAAGCTAGCTCAAATGCTAACCATAATCCTAAACCTGAAACTAAGGCTAACTTAAACCTAACACTATATTTAACCTGACATCTAAACCTATTATGCTAAACCTAATGATAACCCTAGCCCTAACTGTTACACTAACCATGACCATAACCCAGACCAAACCCTAAATTAATCTAAGTCATAGCAAAAATCCTAGCTCAAACCCTAAACAATACCCTAAACCTAATCATAAGTGTAACTCTCACCCTAGCCCTGAACCTAACGCTAAATCTAGCCCTAATCCTAACCATTATCCTAGCCCTAACCCTATGTCTAAACCTATAAATTACCCTAACAATAACTATAACCCTAATGCTAACCCCAGGTCTAACCCTAAACCTATAACAAACCCTAACCATATGCATTACCTTAAATCGAACCTAAACCTAAACCTAACACTATCCATTACCCTAAGCCTAATTCTAAACTTAATGCTAATTTGAGCCTTAACAGTAAAACTTAACCTAACCCAAACCCAAAGCCTCACCCTGACCCTAATAATACCCCAGCTCTTAATCTGACCCTTTCCCTAAACGTAACACTTTAATTTGGCCTTGCCATAAACCTAATCCTAAAAAAATCACTAACTAACCTAGACCTGACATTAGTCCTAGCTCTAATTGTTGCACTAAACTTAACACAAAACCTAGCCCTAATTCTAGCCTTAAATCTAGCCTGAATCCTAAACCTAACCATAACCATAGTCCTAACCCTAAATCTAATCATCAAACTAGCCCTAACCCTAATCATAGCACTAAAACAAAACGGAGCAACAGGCCTAACACTTACCATAACTTAATCCCAACTCTAGCACTACACCTAGATCTAACCCTAGCCCTAATTCAAGACCAAATCATAATATTAAAAATAACCCCATACCTGACTTATATTGTAACACTCATCCTAGTTCAAAACACCACCCTAACCTTAAACCTACCGAAATCCTATCCATATACTTAACCCTAAACCTAGCCCTAAACCAAGCTCTAAAACTATCTCTAACCCTAACTTAACACATATTCCTAACCATAACTCTAGTTCTAACCCTATCAATTACCCTAACTATAACCCTTACCCTAATGCTAATCCTAAGCCTAACCCAAGTCCTATCTCTAATGCTAACCGGATCAATTACCCTAAACCAAACCTGAACCTTGAAACAAACACTGACTAAACCCTAACCCTAATTTTAATGCTAATTTGAGCCTTAAACCTAAATCCTTACCTAAGACAAATCCTAAACCTAATAATTCCCCAAGCTCTAAACCTGACCTTTACATGAAACCTAACCCTTACACTAGATGTTGCCTAAGCATAACCATAAAAATATCTTTAACCATAACCTTATACCTGATATTAGCCCTAGTACTAATCCAAGCCCTGAATCTAAAATGAACACTTTGCTCATCCTAGCCCTAAACCTAGCATTAATCATAACCCTAACTTCAAACCTAGCCCTAACCCTAACTCTAACCCTCACCCTACGTGTAAATCTACCTATAACACAATTCTTTATCCTAAACATAAACCTAACCCTACCCCTATCCCTAGGCCTTAGCTAAACACTAACCCTAGTCCTAATCCTTGCCCTAATTTAACCCTATCCCAAACCCAAATTTAATTTTAGACCTATAACTAACTCTAATTCTCTCACTAGCCCTAACCCTAATGCTAATCCTAAAACTAGCCCTAACCCTAGCCCTAGCACTAAAACAAAACTGAACGGTAGCCCTAACCCTAAACCTTAACCTAAACCAAACCCTTACCCTAACCCTAGTCCTAATTTGAGTTTTAATCTGAACACTAAAACTAACTGTGACCCTGACTCTGTCCATAACACTAACCTTAGCTCTAAACATAACCATAATCCTAAACCTAAACCTAACACTAGACATAACCTTAACTCTAACCCTAAATTTAGCCCTAAGCAGAACCCTAGTACTTACATTAGCCATAAACCTAACTCTAGCACTAATTTAACACAAAACCTAGCCCTAATCTGAGCTGTAACCCAAGTTTTAACACTAATCCTAACCCTAACACGAGACCTAATCATAAACTTATCCCTATCCCTAACCCTAGCTCTAACCCTATCCATTGCCTAACTCTAATGCTAAACCTAGTCTTAAACCTAACCCTATCCCTAATCCAAAACCAATTCCATTACCCTAACCCAAACCTAGACTCTAAACCTCAAACTATCATTAACCTAACACTAACACTAATTCTATTTTGAGCCCTAACTTTAAAACTTAACCTATCCCAAACCCTAACCCATACCTTGACTGTAAAAATAGTTCTAGCTCTCAACCTGACCCTAACCCTGAAACTAACCCTTACACTACATGTAGCCATAAACCTAACACTAAAATTATCTTTAACCATAACCCAAGATCTGATATTAGCCCTACCTCTAATACTAGCCCTAAACCTAAAACAAATCCTAGCCCTTATCCTAGGCCTAAACCTATCCCTAATCATAACCTTAACCTTAACCATAGCCTTAACCTTAACCATAGCCTTAACATAACTCTAACATTCATCCTCCCACTAAACCTAGTTATAACACCATCCCTTACACTAAACTTAATCCTAACCATAACCCTAACACTAGATCTAAGCTGATCACTAACCCTAGCCCTAATCCTAGCCCTGATTTAAACCTATCCCTAATTCTAACAGTAAACATAGCCCTAAGACTAACTCTAACTCTCACAGTAGCCCTATCCCTAGTTCTAAAACTATCCCTTAACTTAACCCTAACCCTAGCCCCAAACATACCCATAAACCTAGCCATAACACTTGCCTAATCCTTATTTCTAGTCCTAACCCTAGATCTAAGTCTAACTCTAACACTAATCCTAAGCCTAAGCTTAACATTAATACTAGCACTAACCCTAACACAAGTCATGAAACTAGCCCTAACCCTAACCCTAGCAGTAAAACAAAACTGAGTCATAGCCCTAACACTAAACCTTAACTTAAACTAAATCATAATACTACACCTAGACCTAACCCTAGCCCTAATTCGAGTACTAACTTTAATCTTACTACTAACCCTGACTCTGACTTATATCCTAACACTCACCCTAGCTCTAAATACCACCCTAAACTTAAAAAAAAGCCCTTAGATAAACCCTAGCTTATTTGGAGTCCTAACCCTAACTCTAAAACAAACTCTGACCCTGACTATTAATCGAACACTAACACTTGTTCTAAATATCACCCTAACCTTAAACCCAATCCTAACACTAGAGGTTTAACCCCTAAGCAGAACCCGAAAATTCACCCTAATTGTAAACCTAGTTCTTACATTAGCTGATTCTAAGCCCTAAACCTACACAATATTAGCCCTAATCCGAGCCCTAAATCTAGCTTTAACATAACCCTTACCCTATATCAAGTCCTAAACCTAGCTCTAACCCTAAGCCAAACCATAACCCTAACGCTAACCCTAATCTTTAAGCTAACACAAACCCTAATCTGATTACTAGTCCTAACACTAGCACTCATTCTAACTCTAACCATACCTCAAATCTTAACCCTAACCATGACCCTTATTCTGACCCTAAAATTAATCATAGGTCTAAACCTGAACCTAACCCTAAACTGAACCCTAACATTAACCCTTCTGGTAAACTAATACCTAAACCTAACCCTAACACTAGCCCTAGACCTAAACCTAATCATAAATCTAGCCATAACTCGAACCCTAGAACTAATGAAAAACCTAGACATAGCCCTAACAATAACCATTATCCTAAGCCATACACTAACTCTTCCCCTAGACCTAATTCTGGTTTTAATTCTAACCATAACACTAACCTGAACACTGACCCTCACACTAACAGCAACCCTAGCTCTAAACAACACCCCTACCCTAAACGTAACCCTAAAACTATACCTAGCACTAACATTAACCTAAAACTAGCCTGAATCATAGCAAATACATACATTAGCTGTAGCCGTAACCTTTTGCAAAACCTAGCCCTAATCCAAGGTCTACCCTAGCTTTAACCCTAAAGCTAAACCTAATCCTAACTATAGCCCAAACCCTAAGTCTAAGCCTAAGCCTAGACCTAATCCTTAGTATAACCCTAGCCCTATCCCTAGCTCTAACCTATCAATTACTCTAATGATAACCCTAACCCTTATGCTAACCCTAGGCCAAAACCTAATCCTATACTTAACCTTAACCCTATAAATTATCCTACACTTAATCTGAACCCTAAACCTAAACTATCATTACACTATCCTTAACAATAATGCTAATTGGAGCCCTAAACCTAAACCTTAACCTAACAAAAACCCTAAACCTGACCCTAACCCTAATAATACCCCTAGCTCTAAACTTGACCCTAACCATAAAACTAACCCTTAAAGTAGACCTAGCTATAAACCTAACCCAAAACTATTTCTAACTGAAACCCTAGACCTGAATTTTGCCCTAGTTCTAATCCTACTCCTAACCCTAACACAAACCTTAGCCCACAACCTAGACATAAATTTCACCTTAATCATAAACCTAAACCTTACCCTAATTATAAACCTCACCCTAGCCATAAAACTAGCTGTAATCCCAACCCTTACCCTAAACCAAACCCTAACCCTAAACTTAACATTAAACCCAGCCCTAACCCTAGGTCTAACCCTAGCAATAATCCTTGCCCTAAGACTAACTCTAAGTCTTGCCCTAGACCTATACCGAGTTCTAAACCAATTCATTACCATCACCCTAAACCTAGCCCTAAACTTAGCCCTAACCCTAGCCCTATCCTTCACCCTAGCTCAAACCCTAGATCTAAACCTAACTCTAAATCTAACCCTAAACCTAAACCTAAACCTCACACTAACACTAGCCCTAACCCTAACACTAATCCTAAAACTAGTCCTAAACCTACCCCTAGCCCTAAAACAAAACTGAGTCATAGCCCTATCATAACCCTTAACATAAACCAAACCCTAAACTTACACCTAGCCCTACACCTATCTCTAATTCCAGCCCTAAATCTAACCTGAAAAGTAATATGGACACTGTCTCGGACCCTAACACTAAATCTAGCTCTAAATATTTTCATAAACATAAACCAAACACTAACACTAGACCTAGCCCTAACCGTAACCCTATAACTAGCACTAATTATAATCCTACTTCGTACATTACCCATAGTCTTAACCCAAGCCATAACCTAAGCCCAAACCTATCCTTAATCCGAGTCCTAAATCGAGCTTTAACCCTAAATTTAAACCCAACCCTAACCTAAACTGAGGTTTTGACCTAAGTTTAGTGTTAGGGTCAGAATAAGGGTCAGGGTTAGCATTAGAGTTTGGTATAGGATTAGAGATAAAATGAGGGCTAGGGTCAGACTATTAATGGGGTTAGGATTTTGGTTAGCCTAAGGATTAGGAACAGGTCTAGGGTTACTATTAGGGTAAGGGTTTTGCTTAGGTTAAGAGATAAGGTTAGAGCTAGGGTTAGGGTTAGAGTTATGGTTAGTGTTAAAGCTAGGTTTAGAGCTTGGATTAGGGCTTGTTTTTGTTGTAGGGTTAGGGCTAGGGTTAGGACATTGGCTAATGTTAGAACTAGGGTTACAATTAGGGTTAGTTTTAGGATTAGGGTTGGGGTAGGTCTAGTGTTTGGGTTAGGTTTAAGGTTAGAGTGATATTTAGAGCTAGGTTTAGTGTTAGGATATGAGTCAGGGTCAGGGTTAGGGTGAGGAATCGAATTAGCAATAGGGTTCCTGTTAGGTTTCTGATTAAGGTTAGGATGGGGTCTAGAGCTAGGGTGAGCATTAGGATATGAGTCTTTTAAGGGTTAGATTTAAGGTTAGGGTCAGGAGTCGAATTTAGTGCTAGAGTTAGGTCTGGATGTAGTTTTAGAGTGGTTTAAGTTAATGTTTAGTTTTAGGGTCATTGCTCAGTTTTGTTTTACTTCTAGGGTTAGGGTTAGGGCTAGTTTTACGATTAACATTACATTTAGGGCTAGTGTTAGTGTTAGGCATAGGCTTAGATTTAGGGTTAGATTTAGAGTTAGGGTTAGAAATAGGGTTATGGCAAGGACTAAGGATAGGGCAAGCATTAGTGCTAGGTTTAGGGCTAGGTTTTGGGTTACTGTAAGGAACAGGGTTAGAATTAGGGATAGGACTAGTGTGAAAGTTAGAGTTAGTCTTAGTGCTAGGGTTAGGGTTAGGTTTAATTATAAGGTAACCTGTACGGCCAGTGTTAGGGTTTGCTCTATGCTTAGGTTCAGTTTTAGACCTAGGATAATTGTTTGTGTCAGAATAAGGGTCAGCTTTAGCGTTAGGGTGTGGGATAAGATTAGAGCTAGAATGAGGGCTAGTTAGGACTATTAAAAGTGTTCGGATTTTGGTTAGCCTTATAATTAGGAATAGTTCTAGGGTTACCATTAGGGTTAGAGTTTTGCTTAGGGTAAAGGATGGGGATAGAGCTATGGTTAGGCTTAGGTTTAGCGTTAAAGCTAAGTTTAGAGCTTTAATTAGGGCAAGTTTTTGTGTAGGGTTAGGGCTAGGGTTGGGGCAATGGCTAATGTATGAACTAGGGTTACCATTAGGGTTAGTTTTAGGGTTAGGTTTAAGGGTAGGTCTAGTGTTAGGGTTAGGTTTAAGATTAGAGTGATATTTAGAGCTAGGGTTAGTGTTGGTTATGAATGAGGGTCAGAGTTAGGGTTAGGACTCGAATTAGGGATAAGGTTACTGGTAGGTTTCAGTTTAAGTTTAGGATGGGGTCTAGAGTGAGGGTGAGCATTATGATAAGATTCTGTGTCAGGGTTACATTTAAGGTTAGGGTTGGGAGTCGAATTTAGGGCTAGGGTTAGGTCTAGATCGAGTGTTACTGTGGTTTAAGTTAAGGTTTAGGGTTAGGGCTATTGCTTGGTTTTGTATTACTGCTAGGGTTAGGGTTAGTGCTAATTATATGATTAGCATTACGGTGAGGGCTAGTGTTAGTGTTAGGCTTTAGATTAGGTTTAGGGATAGATTTAGATTTAGGGTTATATCTAGGTTTAGGGTTAGGACTGAGAATAGGGAAAGTGTTAGGGCTTCATTAGGTTAGGGTGAGATAATGGTATGTAATAAGGTTAGAACTAGGAATAGGGCTACTGTGAGTTAGAGTTAGTCTTAGGGCTTGAGTTAGGGAAATGGATAAATTAGGGCTAGGATTAGGGCTATGGCTAGTGTTCAGCTTAAATATAGAATCTGAGTTAGTATTAAGTTTAGGTTAAGGGATAATGTTATAGTTAGTTTTAGAAGTAGGGGGATATTTAGAATTAGCATTAGAGCTTTGGTTACAGTTAAGGTTATGATTAAGGCTAGGTTTAGTGCAGGGATGAGGGCTAGTGTTTTTTTTTTTTTTTTAGGGTTAGAGCTAGGGTTTGGGGTATGGCTAATTTCAGGTCTAGAATTAAGTTAAAGATAATTTTATATTTAGGATTATGGCTACATCTAGTTTAAGGGTTTGGTTTAGGGCCAGGGTCAGGTTTAGTGCTAGGGGTATTTTATGGACAAGGTATGGGTTAAGGTTTGGGATAGGTTAAGGTCTAAATTTAGGGATTGACTTAGCATTAGGCTTAGGGTTAGAGTAATGATAAGGTTAGTATTAGTGCCCAGGTTAGGTTTAGGGTTATGGAGAGAAATAGTATTAGAGATAGGATTAGGTTTAGACCTAGGTTTAGCATTAGGGTTAGGGTTATGTTTATGGTAATGGATAGGGTTAAACTAGGGTTGGGGCTAGGGTTATGGTTATGATTAGGGCCAGGGTTATGATTAGGGCTTGGGTTAGGTTAAAAGCTCAGAATAGGGCTCAGATTATGGCTAGGTTTCAGGTTAAGTTAGTGCTAAGGTAGGGTTATGGTAAATGTAAGTACTAGAGTTACACTTAGGGCTAATGTTAGGGTTAAGGTTAGGGCTAGCTTGAGTGTTAGGGTTAGATTTAAGGTCAGGGTGATATTTAGAGCTAGGGTTAATATTAGTGTCAGAGTCGAGGTAAGAGTTAGTTTTAGGGTTCGGCCTAAAACTCAAATTAGTTCTAGGGTTAGGGGTAGGTGTATGGTTAGGGTTTTGTTTAGTTTAAGCATTAGTGTTAGAGGTATGGCTCAGTTTTGTTTTAGGCTAGCACTATGGTTAGGGATAGTTTTAGGATTAGTGTTAGGCTTAGTGCTAGTGTTTGGGTTAGGCATAGGCTTCAGATTAGGGTTAGATTTAGAGATAGGCGTTGATCTAAGGTTAGTGCTAGGGCTAAGGATAGGGCAAGGTTTAGGACAAGAGTTAGGGCTAGGGTTATGTTTATAGTAAGGAATAGGGTTAGAACTAGTGATAGGGCTAGTGTGAGTATTAGAGTTCATCTTATGGCTAAGTTTAGGGTTATGGTTAGGGATAGGGCTAAATTAGGGCTCGGGTTAGTGTTAGGTTTAGGACTAGGTTTAGGGTTAGAGTTAGGGTTAGATTTAGTTTAAAGGAATGGGCTATAGCAAGATTGAGGGATTGGTGAGTGTTAGTATTAGGGTTAGGGCCAGGGTTAGGGTTAAGGTTATGATTAAGCCTACGGTTTAGTGGTAGGATGATGGCTAGTGTTTTTACTAGATGTAGAGCTAGCATTAGGTGTATGGCTAATATCAGGTCTAGGATTACAATTAGGGATACTTTTAGTGTTAGGTTTGTGTCTTGGTCCAGTGTAAGGGTTAGGTTTTGCGTAAGGGTCAGGTTTAGCTCTAGGGTTACTATTAGGGTCAGAATCAAGGTTAGGGTTTGTGTTAGGTTAGGGTTTATGTTTAGGGCTCAAATTAGCAGTAGATTTAGGTTTAGAGTAATGACAGGGTTAGGTTTAGGGTTTAGTTGTGGTTTAGTGTAATGGGTAGGGTTAGGGTTAGGCCTAGGCTTAGCATTAGGGTTAGGGTTTTCATAGGGTAATGGTTAGAGTTAGACCTAAGTTTAGGGCTAGGGTTATGTATAGAATTAGGGCTTTTGTTTGGGTTAGTGTTAGGTTTAAGTTAAGGTTTAAAGCTAAGATAAGGACTCTGATTAAGGCTAGGTTTTGGGTTAGGTTAGGGCTAGGGTTAAGATTATAACTAATATACAAAGTAAGGTTATGTTTAGAACTAGTTACAAGGTTAGAGTTAAGGCTAGGTCTAGTGTTAGGTTTAGATTTATGGTTACAATGATTTTAGAGCTGGGTTTAGTGTTAGGGTCAGAGTCAGGGTCAGGGTTTGTTTTCAGGTTAGGACTAGAATTAGGGATGGGTTTAATGGATAGGGTTAGGGCTAGGTGTAATGTTAGGGTTTGGTTTAGTTTAAGGGCTAAAATTAGAGCTATAACTCGGTTTTGTTTTAGGGCTAGGGCTAGGGTTAGGGCTAAGATTAGGTCTAGGTTTAGGGTGATGGTAAGGATAAAGGTTAGAATTACCGTACAGTTCTAAGGCAAGAGTTATAGTTAGTCTTAGGTGTAGAGTTATGTTTAGGCTTAGGGGTAGGGCTAAATTAGGTCTGGGATTAGGGCAAGTGTTAATGTTAGAGTTAGGCCTAGGGTTAGGGCTAGTTTTAATGTTAGGGTTTGGATTAGGGTTAGGTTTAGGGTAAGGGATGAGTCTAGTTTTAAGGACAGGGTGAGGGTTAGAATTAGAGTCATGGTTAGGGTTAAGGTTCTGATGAAGGTGAGGATTATGTCTAGGATGTGGGTTAAGGTTTGTGTTAGGATTAGGACTAGGATTAGAGATAGGGCTAATGTCAGGTCTAGGGTTAGAGTTAGGGATAGTTTTAGGGTTAGGATTATGTCTAGGTCTATTGTAAAGGTTAGGTTTATGGTTAGTGTCAGGTTTAGAGATAGGGGTATTTTAGGGTCAGGGTTAGGGTTTAGGTTAAGTTATGGTTTATGTTTAGGGCTTGAATTAGCATTAGGTTTAGTGATTGGTTAACAATAGTTTTAGATTTAGGGTTCAAGTTGGGTGTAAGGTAATGGATAGGGTTAGGGATGGGCATAGGATTAGGGTTTGGTCTAAGGTTAGAATAAGAGTTAGGGTTATCCTTAGGGTAATGGATAGGTTTAGAGTTAGGATTAGGGCTAGGGTTATGCTTAGGTTTAGATCTAAGGTTAGGCTTAGGCTTAGTGTTAGGGCTATGATTAGCATTAGGTTTAGCTTTAGGGTTAAAGATTGGGTAGGGATTGGAGTAGGGCTAGGTTTTGCAAAAGGTTAGGGATGTGGCTAAATTAAGAACTTGTTATGATTAGGGCTGGTTTTAGGGTTAATGTTAGGGCTAGATTTAGTTTCAGAGTTAGGATTATGTTTAAAGTTAGAGTTAATGTCAGGTTCAGTGTTCAAATTAGGATTAGGTTTAGAATTAAAGCCAGAATTAGGACTAGGGTTAGGTCTAGTGAAAGTGTTAGTGCTTGGCTTAGGCTAAGGTTTATTATTAGGGCTAGGTCTAGGTTTTTCTTTAGGTCTAGTGCTAGAGTTATGGCTAGATTTAAGATTACGTTTAGGTCTAGGGCTAGTGTTAGAGTTTGGTTTAGGGTTAGGTTCGGATTTAGACATACAATTTGTGTTAGAGTCAGAAGAAGGGTCAGGGTTAGGGTTAGGGTTTGGGTTATGGTAGAGCTAGAATGAGAGCTAGAGTTAGGACAAGTAATAGGATTAAGGTTTGGTTTATGTTAAGGATTAGGGTTAGAATTAGGATTAGTGTTAGTGTTAGGGTTTGGCTTAGGGTAAGGGATAGAGTTTGAGGTATGGTTATGGCTATGGTTAGGGTTAAACCTAGGTTTAGATATCAGATTAGGGCAAGTTTTTTTGTTAGAATTAGGGCTAGGGTTAGAGTAACAGCTAATGTAAGACCTAGGGTTACAATTAGGGTTAATTTTAGGGTTATAATTAGGGGTTAGACATCTAGTGTTAGAATTAGGATTAAGGTTAGGGGGATATTTAGAGCTAGTGTTAGTGTTAGGTTAGTAGTCAGCGTCATGGTTAGTTTTAAGGTTAAGGTTAGGAATCAAATTACGACTGGGGTTACTGTAAGTGTTTGATTTAAGGTTAAGATGGTGTTTAGAGCTATGGTGAGTGTTAGGATATGAGTCAGAGTAAGGGTTAGTAATCAGGTTAAGCTTAGGACTTGAATTAGGGTTAAAGTTAGGTCTAGGTGTAGTATTAGGATTTGGTTTAAGTTAAGGTTTAGTATTAGGGCTACATCTTGGTTTCGATTTACTGGTAGGGTCAGATTAAGTCTAGTTTTACGCATAGTGTTAGGATTAGGGCTAGTGTTTATGTTAGGCTTAGGCTTAGGGTTAGTGTTAGATTTAGATTTAGGGATAGATCTAGGGTTATGGCTAGGAATAAGGACAGGACAAGGCTAGGGTTAGGGTTATGGTAATGGATAGGATTAGATCTAGGGATAGGTGTAGTGTGAAAATTAGAGTCAGTCTTAAGACTAGGGTTACGTTTAGGGATAGGGTTAAATTAGGGCTAGAAATAGGGCTTGGGTTATTGTTCAGCTTAGGCCTAGCATTAAGTTTAGGGTTAAGGTTAAGTTTAGGGTAAAGATTGGCATTATAGCTAGGTTTAGAGGTTGGGTGAGGGTTAGAATTAGGCTTAGGCCTATGGTTAGGGTTAGGCTTATTTTTAAGGCTGGTTTCAGGGCAAGTATGAGGGCTAGCGTTTGTTTTAGGGTAGGGCTAGGATTAGGGCTAGGACTGATATCAGGTCTAGGGTTATGGTTAAAGATAGAATTAGGGTTAGGTTTTTGGATACAGGTTGTATAAGGGTTATGTTTAGTTTTAGTTCAAGTTTAGAGCTAGGAGTATTATTAGGGTCAGAGCCTTGGTTAGGGTTCTGGATAGGCTGTGGTTTATATTTAGGGCTTCAATTAGCATTAAGGTTAGGGTTAGGGTAATGATAGGGTGAGGTTTTGGGTTTAGGTTTAGTTTAGGTTAATGAATAGTGTTAGGATTAGGGATAGGGTTTGGTTTAGGTCTAGGGTTAGCATTAGTGTTAGGGTTATAGTTATGTTGATAGGGTTAGAGCTAGGGTTAGGGCTAGGGTTATGGTTATGTTTAGGACTAGGGTTAGGGTTAGTTTTAGGGTTAAAACTTAGTTTAGGTCTTGAATTAGGGCTAGGTTTTGTGTTAAGTTGGAGATAGGGTTAGGATTTCTGGTAATGTAAGTACCAGGGTTACATTTATGGCTAAATTTAGGTTTAGGATTGGGGCTATATCTAGTGTTAGATTTAGGTTTAGGGTTAGGGTAATCTTTAGAGTTATGGTTAGTGTTATGGTCAAATTCAGGATCAGGTTTAGATTTTGGTTCAGCTTAAAACTCAAATTAAGTCTAAGTTTAGTGTTTGCCTTATGGTTTGGTTTAGGTTAAGGGTTAGGTTTAGGGATATGTCTGGGATTTGTTTTAGGTATAGGGCTAGGATTAGGACTACTCTTAGGATTAGCATTAAGGTTATGGCTAATGTTAGGTTTAGGTTTAGGCTTAGGTTTAAAGTTAGATTTAGAGTTAGATTTAGATCTAGTTTAGGGATAGGGATAAGGATAGGGCTAGGGTTATGGATAGGATTATTTTTCCAGTAAGTTATAGGTTTAGAACAAGGGATGGGGCAAGGGTGAGAGTTAGAGTTAGTCTTAGTTCTAGGGTTAGGATGAAGGTAAAGGGTTGGTGTAAATTGGGGATAAAATTAGGGCTAAGATTAGGGCTAGGGTTAGTGTTGGGGTTACACCTAAGTTTAGGTTTAGGTTAGGATCAAGGCTAGGTTTAGGGCTAGGAAAAGCCCTGGGATTTTTTTTTTTTTTTTAGGGTTAGAGCTAGGATTAGGGCTAGTGCTAAAGTCGGTTGGAGATAGATTTGGAATGTTTTATGGCTAGGTCTAGTGTAATGGTTAGGTTTTAGGGTAAGGGTCAGGTTTAGTGCTAGGGGAATTATTAGGGTAAGGTTCAGGGTTGAAGTTTATTTGAGGTTAGGGTTTAGAGTTAGGGCTCTAGTTATCTTTCGGGTCAGGGTTAGGGTAATGATAGATTTCTGTTTAGGGTTCAGTTTAAGTTTAGGGTAATTGATAAGGTTAGGGTTTGTAATAGGTCTAGAGTTAGCATTAGGGTCAGGGTTATGGTTAGGATAATGGATAGGGTTAGAGCTAAGCTTAGGGCTAGGTTTATGGTTAGAAATATATCTTGAGTTAGGGTTAAGGTTAGGGATAGATCTAGGGTTAGGTTTAGGGTTAGGTTTAGTGTAACAGTTGGGTTTTGAACTAGGTTTAAGGCTATGGTGAAAGTTAGGTTTAGGGTTAGGTCTAGAAATAAGATTACAGTATGGTTAGGGTTAGGGTTAGGCATAGGGCTATGGTCATCAAAATGGGTAGTGTTAGGGTTAGGATAATGGATACGGTTAGATTTAGGTTTAGATTTATGGTTAGAGTAAGATTGAGGTTTAGGCTCAGGGTTAGGGCTATGGTTATGGTTAGGTTTATGATAAGGGTTAGGGTTTGAGATAGGGTTATGTTTATGATGAGGGTGAGGTTTAGGGGTTAGGTCTAGGATTAGTTTTCTGGTTGGGTTTAGGGTTAGTGTTAGGCCTATGGTTATCAATAGAGTTAGGGTTATGTTTAGGGTTATGGGTATGTTTATAACTAGGTTTAGTGCTCTAGTTAAGGTTAGGATTAGGGCTAGGTTTAGGGTTAGATTTATGGATAGGTGTAGGTTTATATTTAGGGTAAGAGTTAGGTTTTGAGCCAGGGTTAGGACTAAGTCAAAGATTAGGGCAGTGTTAGGGCTACGGTTTGTGTTAGGCTTACGCCTAAGGCTAAGTTAAGGCCTAGGGTAAGATCTAGGATTTGTGTTATGTTTAGGCCTAGGGTTAGTGCTATTGGTAATATAAGAGCTAGGGTTATGATTAGGGCTATTATTAGTGTTAGAGTTATGGCTAGGTCTAGTGTTAGGTTTAGATGTTGGTTAGGCTCAGATTTAGAGATAGTTTTACTATTAAAGGAAAGGTCAGTGTTCAGGTTAGAGTTGGGGTTAGGGTGAAAGCCAGAATTAGAACAAGGTTAGGATTAGGAGTAGGGTTAGTGTTAGTTTTAGGTTAAGGGTTATTGTTAGGGCTAGGACTAAGTTTTGTTTAGGTCTAGGGCTAGAGTTATTGCTAGATTTAGGAATTTTTCTTAGGTTTAGGGCTTGTGTTAGGGTAGGTTTAGATACAAGATTACTATAAGGCTTGTTTCATGGTTCATTTTAGGCTTAGGTTCAGGTTTAGACCTAAAATCAGTGTTAGTGTCAGAATAAGGGTGAAGTTTAGGGTTAGGTTTCGGGTTAGAATTAGAGCGTGAATGAGTGCTTGGGTTAGGACTAGAAATAGGGTTAGGCTAAGGAGTAGTATTAGGACTACGGTTGGTATTATGGATAGGATTTGGCTTAGGGTAAAGGATCAGGTTAGGACTAGAGTTAGGGTGAAGTTTAGGACGAGGGTTAGGGTTAGGGTTAAATCTAGTGTTAGGGCTCAGATTAGGGCTATTTTCTGTTAGGGATAAGCCTAGACTTAGGGCTAAGGCCAATGCAAGAACTATGTTTACAATTAGGGTGAGTTTAGGGATTGGATTTGGGCTGGTCTAGTGTCAGCATTAGCTTTAGGGTTAGGGTGATATTTAGAGCTATGGTTAGTTTTAGGTCTAGGACTTGAATTAGAGCTAGGGTTATGTATACTTGTAGGATTAGGGTTTGGTTTAGGTTAAGGTTTAGTGTTAGAGCAATGGCTCGGTTTTTTTTTTTTTTAGGGCTAGGAGTAGGGTTAGGGCTAGTTTTAGGATTAGCAATGGTATTAGGGCTAGTGGTAGGGTGAAGTTTAGGCTAAAGTTTAGTGTTAGATTTAGAGTTATGGTTAGATGTAGGTTGAGGGCTATGTCTACGTTCAGGGCTAAGGTTAGGGCTAAGGTAACAGATAGGGTTAGAAATAAAAATAGGGCTAGGGTAAGATTGAGTTATTCTTAGGACTAGGGTTAGAGGTACGGTTAGGGTTAGGGATAAATTAGGGCTAGGATTAGCACTACAGTTATTGTTAGTGTTAGGCCTATGGTAAAGGCTAGGGTTAGGGTTTGCATAATTGTTAGGGATAGGGTTAGTTTTAGGGCATGTGATGGGCTTATAGTTAGGTTCAGGGCTCGGTCGAGGGTTCAAATTAGGGATAGAGCCAGGGTGAGGATTTGGAAGCTTATGCTTAGGGCTAGGATGAGGGCTAGGTTTTGTGTTAGGGTATGGTCTAGAATTAGGGCTAGGACTAATGTCAGGTCTAGGATTATGGTTAGGGTTAGGTTCATGGCTAGGTCTAGTGTGAGGGTTAGGTTGAGGGTAAGGGTTAGTTTTAGAGCTGGGTATATTATTAGGGTCAAATTCCAGATTAGGGTTTACTTTAGGTTAAGGTTTAGGGTTATTACTCAAATTAGCATTAGGGTTAGTGTTAGAGTAATGAATAGTATTAGGTTTAGGGTTCAGGTTAGGTATAGAGTAATGTATAGGGATAGTTTTAAGGATAGTGCTAGGTTTAGGCCTAGGGTTAGCATTTGGGATAGGCTTATGTGTAGGGTAATGGGTAGAGTTATTGCTAGCATTAGGGATTGGGTTAAAGTTAGGATTAGGACTTGTGTTAGGGTTAGGCCTAGGTTTAGTGTTAGGGTTTGGTTTAGGTTAAGTATTTATGGTTAGGGCTAGGGCGAGGTTTAGGGTTACAGTTAAGGCCAGGGTTAGCATTAGTGTTAGGGTTATATTTAAGGTAATGGATAGAATTTGAGGTAGGATTTGTGCTATGGTTACAGTTAGCATTAGGGCAAAGGTTAGAATTAGGGTTAGGGTTAGGGTTATATTTAGGGAAAGAGTTAGAGTTTGAGCTAAGGTTAGAGCTAGGCTAGTGTGAGGGTTAGGACTAGGGATAAGGTTAGGATTAGGCTTACAGCTAGATTTAGTGCTACATTTAGGGCTAGGTTTTGGAGGGAGGTTTATGGCTAGTGTTAGGTCCATGGGTAATGTAAGAACTAGGATTAGGGTTATGGCTAATTTTAAGGTTAGTCTTATGGATAGGTCTAGTGTTAGGGTATGTTTTGGGTTAGGATAATGTTTAGAGCTAGGGTTTGTGTTAGGGTAAGGGTCAGTGTTCAGGTTAATATTGGATTTATGGTTAGGAGCACAATTTTACTAGGGTTAGTTCTAGGGATATTGTTAGTCATTGCATTAGACTAATGGTTATTGTTAGTGCTGAAGCTAGGTTTTTGTTTAAAGCTATAGCTAGACTTATGGCTATATTTAGGATTAAGTTTGGGTCTAGTGTTAATATTATGGTTAAGTTTAGATATAGGTTTACCCATGGGGCTAGTGTTAGTGTTTGGTTTAGGGTTAGGGTCAGGGTTAGACCTAGGGTTAGTGTTAGGGTTAGAATAAGTGTCCAGGATTGGTAAGATGTCGGCGAAGGGAGTGCATCTCCCACATGTACCGTGTCACTGTGCGGGAGAATGACGAATTAGAATGGCTAAAAGCTATCTTGTTAGTAATTTCCAGCAAAATTGGGGTGCTCCAAAACCTAGAGGAAGGATTTCCATCACACGAGGATCAGCTACAGGGGCTCAAACACAAGAGATTTGTCCACACGGAAGGTCACGCTGCTTATTCATCAAATCGCCCCGTGGCTAGAGTCTGCAGCGCTCTGGGAAACAACGAGATAGAAATGCAAAGATACAGAGCTGTGGATTCTGGGGGCTTCTGCCAGGTGTGCAATCACCGTGCTCAGTGCTGAATTCTGGGTTTGAGACAGGGGAAGGAAGCGGTCCAATTCGGTTCTCCACACAGTTCAGACCTCAGAAGAAGCCAGCGACCACCAACCTGGAGAGCTGACGTCACCATCCCTGTTTTCGACTGCTCGCAGCTCATTCAGCCATAGAACAGGTAATTTCAGGCTGCCATTTGCCTGCGTCTTGCAGACAAATTACTCAGTCTCAGTGCTAAAGAACCCGTGGAAACCGCTTCTTGGAGCCTGCTCCTATCAGAACATACACAGAGCCCGGAGCGGCAGAATTCCGGCTCCCGGAACTGCTCTGGCCCAGGGCTAAAGAACCTGCAGAAACTGCTTCTCGGTCCGGGTCCTGCTGAATACTGTGGAGGTAAATACCAACTGAGCCTTCATAGGCAGTGGCAACAGGATTGAGACGGGGCTTGTGAGGGCTGGTCAGGACTCACCTGTTGTTTTGGTCACCTGGCAAAGGGAACGAAATGCTGCCATTCACATGGGATACCAATATGGCAGAGATCTGATGTTATCAGAAAGGGGCGGAGGAGAGAACTTCATCGATACCAGCGGCGACAGAAACAGTTGGTCTCCTGGTAAAGAAAGTGAGTCACAAACACCTGAGTCTCAATCACTATGTCATCAAGCCAGAGGGGCAGAGCAGAGCCGCCGCCCGCACAAGGAACAGGCCCAGCGGCCCACCGGCATGGCAGTAACATCACCCCAATTGGAGTAGGGGCAGTGCAGAGCCGCAACCCGCGCCCACAAGGTAGGCAGACCTGCGACCGACCGGCAGAACGGGCCCAGTGGCCGGCGGGTGAGGTAGGATGGGCAGAGCAGAGCCGCCACCCACGCCTGCAAGGTAGGCAGGCCTGTGACCGACCGGTGGATCAGGCCCGGTGGCCTGCCGGCATGGTACACACGTCACCCCAATTGGAGTAGGGCAGAGGAGAGCCTTTGCCCGCGCCCGGAACAGGCCCAACAGCCCGCCGGTGTGGTAGGCACATCACCCCAATTGGAGTAGGGGCAGAGCAGATCCACCTCCCGCACTTGGAACAAGTCCAGCGATCACCCGGCGTGGTAGACACGTCGCCCCAATTGGAGTAAGGGCAGAGCAGAGCCGCCACCCGTGCCTTCAAGGTAGGCAGATCTGAGACTGATCAGCAGAACAGGCCCAGCGGCCCGTCAGCATGGTACACAGATCACCCCAATTGGAGGAGGAGCACAGCCACCGCCCGACCCTGCAAGGGAGAATTTTCAACTATACAAGAGCAATATAAATATATAGGGGGGAAATTTCAAAAACACAACAGTTTCACCAAGCAGAAAGAAACGCGAGCAGTATGAAAAGACAAGGAAAGAAAGGACCACAAACAATGCAGGTCAACTCAACTTTAGAAGAGGTAATAGCTGCAGCAGATGGAATGTCAGATAAAGAATTCAGGATATATATGCTTCAGATGATCTGGAGTCTCAAGGAAGACATTAGACAGCAAAATCAGACAATGAAAGATCACTTCGCCAACGAATTACATAAACAAATCCAGGAAGCAAAAGATCAACTATACAGGGAGTTAGACGTTATAAAAATACAAACAAACAGAAATCCTAGAAATGCAGGAAGCAATAAACCAACTTAAAAACTCAATTGAGAATACTACCAGCAGAGTAGAACACTTAGAAGATAGAACATCAGACAATGAAGACAAAGTATTTCAACTTGAAAACAACATAGACAGCTCAGCAAGACTGTTAAGAAACCATGAGCAGAACATCCAAGAAATATGGGATAACAAAAAGAGACCAAATTTAAGAGTCATTGGAATACAAGAAAGTATAGAGGTCCAAGTCAAAGGAATGAGCAATCTATTCAATGAAATAATATGAGAAAACTTTCCAGACGTGAAGAATGAGACAGAATCCCAAATCCTAGAAGCCTACAGGATGCCGAGTGTGCAAAATCATAAGAGATCCACACCTAGACACATTATAATGAAGATGCCCAACATACAGAATAAGGAGAGAATTTTAAAAGCTACAAGAGAAAGGAAGCAGATTACATTTAGCGGTAAACCAATCAGGATAACAGCTGATCAAAAACACAGACTCTGAAAGCTAGAAGATCCTGGAATAACATATTTCAAACACTGAAAGAAAAGGTGTTCCAACCAAGAATTGTGTATCCAGCGAAATTAAGCTTCAGGATGGAAGATGAAATTAAAACCTTCTACGATAAACAAAAGTTAAAAGAATTTGCAGCTAGAAAACCATCTCTTCAAAACATCCTTGGCAAAACATTACAGGAAGAGGAAATGGAAAATAACAATGAAAACCAACAGTGGGAGGTAGGACAGTAAAGGGGGGAAATAATCAAAGAGGAAAACAAGCCATGTTTAGTAACAGAAATAAACAAATATGGCTGGAAGAACAACCCATATCTCAATAATAACCCTAAATGTTAATGGCTTAAACTCACCAATTCAGAGACACAGGCTAGTAGAATGGATCACAAAACAAGACCCAACAATATGCTGCCTACAGGAGACGCATTTGATAGGAAAAGACATACATAGACTGAAGGTGAAAGGTTGGGAAAAATCATATCACTCATATGGATTTCGGAAACAAGCAGGAGTGTCCATACTCATATCAAATAAAATAGATTTCAAGCCAAAGTTAATCAAAAGGGATAAAGAGGGACACTACATACTGCTCAAGGGAACCATAAACCAACAAGACATAACAATCATAAATATATATGCCCCAAACAATGGTGCAGCTATGCTCATCAAACAAACTCTTCTCAAGTTCAAGAGTCTAATAGACCACCATACAATAATCATGGGAGACTTCAACACACCTCTATCACCACTGGACAGATCTTCCAAACAAAAGTTGAATAAGGAAACTATAGAACTCAATAACACAATTAATAACCTAGACTTAATTGACATATATAGAATATACCACCCAACATCAAGCAGTTACACTTTTTTCTCAGCAGCATATGGATCCTTCTCAAAATAGATCATATATTATGTCACAGGGCAACTCTTAGACAATATAAAGGAGTAGAGATAATACCATGCATCTTATCTGACCATAATGGAATGAAACTGAAAATCAACGATAAAAGAAGGAAGGAAAAATCATGTATCACTTGGAGAATGAACAACAGGTTACTGAATGATCAATGGGTTATAGAAGACATCAAGGAGGAAATTAAACAATTCTTAGAGATAAATGAAAACACAGACACAACATATCGGAATCTATGGGACACATTGAAAGCAGTTCTAAGAGGAAAATTCATTGCTTGGAGTTCATTCCTTAAAAAAAGAAAAAAACAACAACAAATAAATGATCTCATACTTCATCTCAAAATCCTAGAAAAAGAAGAGCAAAACAACAGCAAAAGAAGTAGAAGGCAAGAAATAATTAAAATCAGAGCTGAAATTAATGAAATAGAAACAAAAGAAACAATTGAAAAAATTGACAAAACTAAAAGTTGGTTCTTTGAAAAAATAAACAAAATCGACAGACCCTTAGCCATGCTAGTGAAGAGAAGAAGAGAGAGAACTCAAATTACTAGCATACGGGATGAAAAAGGCAATATCACAACAGACACTTCAGAAATACAGAAGATCATCAGAAATTATTTTGAATCCTTATACTCCAATAAAACAGAAGATAGTGAAGGCATTGATAAATTTCTTAAGTCATATGGTCTGCCCAGATTGAGTCAGGAGGATATACACAACCTAAACAGACCAATATCAATTGAGGAAATAGAAGAAACCATCAAAAGACTACCAACTAAGAAAAGCCCAGGACCGGATGTGTATACAGCAGAGTTTTACAAAACCTTTAAAGAGGAACTAATACCAATACTTTTCAAGCAATTTCAGGAAATAGAAAAAGAGGGAGAACTTCCAAATTCATTCTACGAGGCCAACATCACCCTGATTCCTAAACCAGACAAAGACACTTCAAAGAAAGAAAACTACAGACCAATATCTCTAATGAACCTAGATGCAAAAATCCTCAATAAAATTCTGGGGAATCTGATACAAAAACATATCAAAAAAATTGTGCACCATGATCAAGTAGAATTCATCCCTGGGATGCAAGGCTGGTTCAATATACGGAAATCAATAAATGTTATTCACCACATCAATAGACTTAAAAACAAGAACCATACGATCATCTCAATAGATGCAGAAAAAGCATTTGACAAAGTACAGCATCCCTAATACTAAACCTAGCTCTTATACTAGACCTAATTTATCCCTAACCATAAATCCAATCATATCCCTAGCCCTAAGACTAACTCTAACTCTTGTCCTAGCCCTAGTTCTAGTTCTAATATTATCCCTTACCATGACCCAAATCCTAGCCCTAAACCTAGCCCCAAACTTAGACCTAGTCCTAAACCTAGATCTAACCCTCACTCTAAAACTAACCCTAACCTAAAACCTAAACATCACCCTAACACTAGCCCTAATCCTACTGCTAATTTGAAAACTATCCCTCACCATAGCCATGGCATTCAAGCAAAACAGCTACATCTCTAATCCTAAACCTTAACCTCAACCAAAACCTAACACTATGCCTAGCCCTTACCCTATCCCTAATTTGAGTCCTAAACCTAACCGTACAACTAATAATGACCCTGACTCTGATCCTAAAACTAACCTTAGCTCTAAACCTCACCCTAAACCTAAACCTAACGCAAACACGAAACCTAGCCCTAAACCTCATCCTAAAACTAGCCCCAATCGTAATGCCAGATCTTACATTAGCAATAGCCCTAAATCTAACACAAAACCTAGCTTTAATCTGAACCCTAAGCCTAGCTTTAACCCTAATGCTAACACTAACCCTAACCCTAAATCTAGCTCTAACCCTATCCCTTACCCTATGCCAATCCTCACCATAATGCTACCCTATTCCTAACCCTAATCCTTAGCCTACCCAAAATCCTAACTCTATTACTAGTCCTAACCCTAGGCGTCATTCTATCTCTAACACAAACCCAAACACTAAGCCTAACCCGGACCCTTATTATTATTTTTTTTTAATTTTTATTGTTGGTTGTTCAAAACATTGCATAGTTCTTGATATATCATATTTCACAATTTGATTCAAGTGAGTTATGAACTCCCATTTTTACCCCATATACAGATTGCAGAATCACATCAGTTACACATCCCTTGATTTACATGTTGCCATACTAGTGTCTGTTGTATTCTTCTGCCTTTCCTATCCTCTACTATCCCCCTCCCCTCCCCTCCCCTCCCCTCGTCTCTCTCTACCCCCTCTACTGTCATTCATTTCTCCCCCTTGTATTATTTTTCCCTTTACCCTCAATTCCTCTTGTATGTAATTTTGTATAACCCTGAGGGTCTCCTTCCATTTCAATGCAATTTCACTTCTCTCTCCCTTTTCCTCCCACCTCTCATCCCTGTTAAATGTTAATCTTCTTCTCATGCTCTTTGTCCCTACTCTGTTCTTAGTTACTCTCCTTATATCAAAAAAGACATTTGCCATTTGTTTTTTAGGGATTGGCTAGCTTCACTTAGCATAATCTGCTCTAATGCCATCCATTTCTATGCAAATTCTATGATTTTGTCATTTTTTAATGCAGAGTAATACTCCATTGTGTATAAATGCCACATTCTTTTATCCATTCGTCTATTGAAGGGCATCTAGGTTGGTTCCACAGTCTTGCTATTGTGAAATGTGCTGCTATGAACATCGATGTAGCAGTGTCCCTGTAGCATGCTCTTTTTAGGTCTTTAGGGAATAGACTGAGAAGGGGAATAGCTGGGTCAAACGGTGGTTCCATTCCCAGCTTTCCAAGAAATCTCCATACTGCTTTCCAAATTGGCCACATCAATTTGCAGTCCCACCAGCAATGTACAAGTGTACCCTTTTCCCCACATCCTCGCCAGCACTTGCTGTTGTTTGACTTCAGAATGGCTGCCAATCTTACTGGAGTGAGATGGTATCTTAGGGTGGTTTTGATTTGCATTTCTCTGACTGCTAGAGATGGTGAGCATTTTTTCATGTACTTGTTGACTGACTGTATGTCCTCCTCTGAGAAGTGTCTGTTCAGGTCCTTGGCCCATTTGTTGATTGGGTTATTTGTTATCTTATTGTCTAATTTTTTGAGTTCTTTGTATACTCTGGATATTAGGGCTCTATCTGAAGTGTGAGGAGTAAAGATTTGTTCCCAGGATGTAGGCTCCCTATTTACCTCTCTTATTGTTTCTTTTGCTGAGAAAAAAACTTTTTAGTTTGAGTAAGTCCCATTTGTTGATTCTAGTTATTAACTCTTGTGCTATGGGTTTCCTATTGAGGAATTTGGAGCCCGACCCCACAGTATGCAGATTGTAGCCAACTTTTCTTCTATCAGACTCTGTGTCTCTGATTTGATATCAAGCTCCTTGATCCATTTTGAGTTAACCTTTGTGCATGGCTAGAGAAAGGGATTCAGTTTCATTTTGTTGCATATGGATTTCCAGTTTTCCCAGCACCATTTGTTGAAGATGCTATCTTTCCTCCATTGCATGCTTTTAGCCCCTTTATCAAATATAAGATAGTTGTAGTTTTGTGGATTGGTTTCTGTGTCCTCTATTCTGTACCATTGGTCCACCCGCCTGTTTTGGTACCAGTACCATGCTGTTTTTGTTACTATTGCTCTGTAGTATAGTTTGAAGTCTGGTATCGCTATAACGCCTGATTCACACTTTCTGCTTAGCATTGTTTTTGCTATTCTGGGCCTTTTATTTTTCCATATGAAATTCATGATTGCTTTCTCTATTTCTACAAGAAATGCCGTTGGGATGTTGGGATTTTGATTGGCATTGCATTAAACCTATAGAGAACTTTTGGTAATATCGCCATTTTGATGATGTTAGTTCTGCCTATCCATGAACAGGGTATATTTTTCCATCTTCTAAGATCTTTTATTTCTCTCTTTAGGGTTCTGTAGTTTTCATTGTATAAGTCTTTCACTTCTTTTGTTAGGTTGATTCCCCAAAAAAAAAACATAAGTTATCCTAGGATTAGTATTAGGGTTAGATTTAGAGTTAAGGTAATAGATAGGATTAGAGCTAGAGTTAGGGCTAGGGTTATGGTTAGGATTAAGGCTAGGGATAGGATTAGGTTTAGAGTTAGTTTAGGGTTAAAGGTAGTGTTAGGGTTAGGGTTACGGCTAGGTTTTAGATTAGGTTAGAGTTAGGGTAGGGCTATGGCTAATATAAGTCCTAGGGTTACAAATAAGTCTAGTTTTAGGGTTAGGTTTAGGGCTAGGTCTAGTGTTAGGGTTAGGTTATGATTAGAGTGATGATTTGAAATAAGGTTAGTGTTAGGGTCAGATTCAAGGTCAGTGTTAGCTTTAGGGTTAGGGATAACACTAGAAATAAGGCTAGAGTTATGCATAGGTGTAGGGTTATTTTTTTCTATTAGGGTTAGGGCAAGAATTAGGGCTAGGTCTAATATCAGGTCCGAGGTTACAGTTAGGTTAGTTTTATGGTTAGGGCTAGGGTGCAGTTTTGTTTTAGAGCTACAATTAGGTTTAGAACTAGTTTTAGGATTAGCAATAGTGTTAGGGCTAGAGTTAGGGTGATTGAGGCTTAGGTTTAGGGTTATATTTAGAGTCATGGTTAGATTTAGAGTTCAGACTTGGGCTAGGTTTAAGGGTTACATTAGGGCTAGTGTTAGGGTAATTGTAACAGATAGAGTTAGTACTAGAAATAGGTATAGGGCAAGTGTTAGAGTTAGTCTTAGCCGTTTGGTTAGAGTTAGGGTTATGATTAGCACTAAATTAGGGCTAGGATTAGAGCTAGGGTTAGTGTTAGAGTTAGGGTTAGGGTTGTGGTTAGTGTTAGTGTTAGTGTTGGATTAGGGTTAGGGTTAGGGTTAAGGGAAGGGATGTGTTTATACCTAGGTTCAGAACTAGGGCGAGGGTTGCAATTAGGGATTGGGTTAGGTTAGGGTTCAGGTTAGGATTAAGGCTGAGTTTAGGTCTAGGATGAGGGCTTGGGTTTGTGTTAGGTTTAGGGCAAGAATTAGGTCTATGGCTAATGTCAGTTAGGGTTACTCTTAGGGATATTTTTAAGGTTAGGTTTATGGCTATGTCTGTTGTAAGGGTTAGGTTTCGGGAAAGGGTCCGGTTTAAAGCTAGGTGTATTGATAGTGTAAGTATCTTGTTTAGGGTTTGGTTTAGGTAATTGTTTAGGTTTAGGGCTTGATTTAGCATTAGGGTTAGGGACTAGGTTAGAGTAATTAATAGGTTAGGTTTAGTTTTTAGGTTAGTTTTAGGAAATGAATAGGGTTAGTGTTAGAGATAGGATTAGAGTTTGGCCTAGGGTTATCATTTGGATTAGGCTTATGTTTAGGATAATGGATAGGTTTAGGGCTAGGATTATGATTTTGATTAGGGCTAGGGTTAGGGTTAGTTTTAAACCTAGGGTTAGTGTTAGGGTTAAGTTTAGGGTAAGTGTTAGGGTTTGAGCTATGGTTAGGGCTAGGGAAATGTTTAGGATTATTGTGACATCTAGGTTTACGTTTAGGGTTAAGTTTAGAGCTAGGTTTAGCATTAGGTTTAGGGTTATGTTTACGGTAATGAATAGAGTTAGAACTAGGGTTTGGTCTTGGTTATGGTTAGGATTAGGACTAGGGCTAGGTTTAGGGTTAAGTCTAGATTTATATTTGGGCAAGGTTTAGTGTTTGAGCTATAGTTATGGTTAAGGCAAGGGTTAGGATTAGGGTTAGGTCCACGGTCAGGGTTAGGGTTACTCTTAGTGCTAGGTTTTGTGTGAGGTTTGGGGCTAACATTAGGGCTATATGTAATGTAAGTCCTAGAGTTAGGGTTATGGCTAGATCTATCATTAGGGTTATGGCTAGATTTTGGGTTAGCATAAAATTAATAACTAGGATTTGTGTTACAGAAAGGGACAGTGTTTGTTTTAGTTCATGGCCAGAATTAGGACTAGGTTTAGGTCTAGAGGTAGAGGTAGTGTTTGGGTTAGGTTAAGCGTTATTGTGAGGGCTAAGGCTAGGTTTTTGTTTAGGTCTAGAGCTAAAGTTAAGGCTAGATTTTGAATTAGGTTTAGACCTAGGGATAATGGTAGGGTTAGATTTAGTTATAAAGTTACCAGTATGGCTAGTGTTAGGTTTTGGTTTAGGGTTACGGTCAGGTATAGACCTCTGGTTTGTGTTATGGTTAGAATAAGGGTCAAGGTTAGGTTTAGGGTTTTGGATAGGGTTAGAGCTAGAAATAGATCTAGGGTTAGGACTATTAATAGGGTTAATATTTGTTTAGCCTAAGAATTAGAAATAGGTCTAGGGTTTCCATTAAGGTTAGTGTTTTGCTTAGGGTAAGGGATAGGTTTAGACATAGGTTTAGGGCTAGGGTTAAGGTTATGGTTAGGGTTAAATCCAGGTTTAGGGCTCAGATTAGGGCTAGTTTTTGTGTGAGGTTTAAGGCTAGGCTTAGGGCAATGACAAATATAAGAACTAGGGTTACAATTAGGGTAGGTCAGTGTTAGGGTTAGGTTTAAATTTAGATTGATATTTATAGCTAGAGATAATGTTAGGATATGAGTCAGGTCAGAGTTAGTTTTACGGTTAGTGCTAGGACTCAAATTAGGGTTAGGGTTACTATTAGGGTTTGGTTTAAATTTAGGGTGCTGTTTAGAGCTAGGGTGAGTGTTAGGATATGAGTCAGGTTCTGGGTTATTTTTAAGATTAGGATTAGGACTTGAATTAGGGCTAGGGTTAGTTCTAGGTGTAGTGCTAGTGTTTGGTTTAAGTTAAGGTTTAGTGTTAGGCCTGTTTCTCAGTTTCATTTTAGTGCTATGGTTAGGGTTAGGGCTAGATTTGTTATTAGCTTTAGGGTTAGGACCAGGGTTATGTTTTGGGTTAGGATAAAGGCTAGGTTTGACACTAGGATTAGGGATAGGTTTTGTGTTAGGTTTAGTGCAAGAATCAGGGTTATGGCTAATGTCAGGTCTAGGTTTACAGTTAGAGAGAGTCTTAGGTTTAGGTTTATGGCTAGGTCAAATTTAAGTGTTACGTTTAGGAATAGGGTCAGGTTTAGAGCTAGACGTATTATTAGGGTCATGGTCAGACTTCAGGTTTGGGTTAGCATAAGGTTCAGATTTAGGGCTCAAATTAGCATTAAGGTTAGAGGTAGGGTTAGGGTAATGGATAGGGTTAGTATTAGGGTTCAGGTTAAGTTTAGAGTAATAGATATGGTTTTGGTTTTTGTTTGTGATAGATTTACGGTTAGGCGTAGAGTTACCATTAGCATTATGGTATCATTAGGGTAATTTATAGGGTTAGACCTAGGGTTAGGGCTAGGTTTATGGTTAGGATTAGGACTGGGGTGTTAAGTTCAGGGTTAGGACGAGGGTTAGACTTAGGTTTCGGAAACGGTTTAGGGTTTGAGCTAGGGTTAGTGCTAGGGTAATGTTCATAGTTAGTGTTAGGGTTATTGTTAGGGTTAGGGATAGGTTTATCATTAGGGTTAGGGTAATAGATTTAGATGTCAGGTTAGAGTTACGGATAAGTTTAGGTTAGAGTTCAGGTTAGGTTTAGGATTAGGGTTTGGGTTTGAGCTAGCTTAAGTTAGGTTTAGGGTTAGGTTCACTGCTAGTTCTAGTGTTAGATTAATGTTTATGTTTAGGGTATGTTTAGCTTTAGGTCTAGTGTTATTATTTGGGTAACGTTTAGGGTTAGGTAATGTGTAGGGTTCAGCTAGAGTTGTGTCTCGGGTTCAGGTTAGGTTTAGGGCTAAGGTTAGGTCAGGGTGAGGCCTTCAGTTAGAGTTAGGCTTAGCTTAAGTTTAAGGGTGAGGGTTTGAGGTAGGGTTAGGGCTGGTGTGATGGTTAGGGTTACAGTCAGGGCTAGGGTAGGGTTAGGATTAGGGTTAGGGCTAGGTTTGACATTAGGTTTAGTGTTATGGTTAAGGTAGTAGATAGAGTTAGAGCTAAGTTTGTGCTATGGTTAAGGTTAGAATTAGGTCTAGGTTTAGGTGAGGTTTTTGGTTTGTGCTAGGTTTATGTTTATGGTAAGGTTAAGCGTTTGAGCTAGGGTTAGAGCTAGGACAATGTTTAGGGTTAGTTTTAGGGATAGGTTTGGGGTTAGAGTTATGCTTAGGATTAGGTTTAGGGCTAAAATTAGGGCTAGGTTTTGTGTGAGGTTTAGGGCTAGTGTAAGGTGTATTAGTAATTTGAGAGCTAGAGTTATGGTTATGGCTAGATTTAGGGTTTTTCTAGTGTTATGATTAGTTTTTGGGTTAGGATAAGGTTTAGAGCTAGGGTTTTTGTTAGAGTAAGTGTCAGGGTTCAGGTTAAGATTAGGTTTAGTGTTAGTTCCAGAATGTGGACTAGGGTTAGGTCTAGGGGTACAGTTAGTGTGTAGTTTAGGTTAAGGGTTATTGTTAGGGCAAAGGCTAGGTTTATGGCTATATTTAGAATTAGGTTTAGGTCTAGGGCTAGTGTTAGTGTTAAGTTTAAGTATAGGGTTACTGGTAGGGCTAGTGTTAGGTTTTGGATAAGGGTTAGGGTCTGTTTTAAACCTAGCTTTTGTGTTAGAGTCAGAATAGGGGTCAGGGTAAGGGTTAGAATTTGGGTTAAGTTTAGAGCTGGAATGAGGGCTAGGGTTAGGACTAGTAATAAAGTTAGGGTTTGGAGTAGGTTTAAGATTAGGGTTAGGACTAGGGTAGCAATAGGTTGAGGTTTTGTCTTAGGGTAAGGGATAGGGTTAGAGTTAGGGTGAAGACTAAGGATAGGGTTAGGGTTAGGGCTAGGGTTAAAGTTAAAGCTAGGGTTAGTCCTTGGATTAGGGCTAGGTTTTCTGTTATGTTTAGGGGTATGGCTAATGTAAGACCAGGCATTAAAATTAGGGCTAGATTAGGGTTAGGTTTAGGGCGAGGTGTAGTGTTAGGATTAGGTTGAGGGATAAGGTGACTTATAGAGCTAGGGTCATTGTTAGGGTCAGAGTCAGGGTTAGTATTATTTTTAAGGTTAGGGTTAGGACTATAATTAGGGCTAGTGTAAGGGCTAGGTGTAGGTTTAGGCTATGGTTTAGGTTAAGTGTTATTGTCAATGCTATGGCTCAGTTTTGCTTGAGTGCTAGGGCTAGGATTAGGGCTTGTTTTCAAATTAGCATTAGGGTTAAAGCTAGTGTTAGGGTATGGTTTAGGCTTATGGTTAGGGTTAGATTTAGAGTTAGGGTTAAATCTATGTTACAGCTAGGGTTTTGGCTACGGTTTTGGTTATTATAAGGGATACAGTTAGATCTAGGGATAGGGCTAGGGAGAGAGTTAGTCTTAGGGTTAGGGTTTGGTAGGGTTAGGGTTAGGGCTTTATTAGGGCTAGGTATAGAGCTAGGGTTAGTGTTAAGGCTAAGCCTAGGTTTAGGGCTAGGGTTAGGATTATGATTTTGGTTAGGAATGATGTTATTGCTAGGTTTAGAACTAAGGTGAGGGTTAAAATTAGGGTTAGGGCTAGTGTTAGTGTTAGGGTTAGGATTAAAACTATATGTAGGGCTAGGTTTAGGGCTAGGGATTTGGTAAGGGTTAGGGCTTCGTTAGTGCTAGGGCTAATGTCAGGTCTAGGATTATTGTTAGAGAGAGTTTTAGGGTTAGGTTTATGGATAGGTATAGTGTAAGGGTTAGGTTAAGGTTTAGGGTAATGTTTAGAGCTAGGGGCATTATTAGGGTAAGGTACAGGGTTCTGGATTGGATTAGGGTAATGTTTAAGTTTAGGGCTCAAATTAGCATTACAGTTACGGTTAGGATTAGCTTTATGGATATGGTTATGTTTAGGGTTCAGGTTAGTTGTAGTGCAATGGATAGGTTTAGGGTTAGAAATAGGGTTAGGGTTATCCTAGGGTTAGCATTAGGGTTAGGGTTAGGGTTAAGGTAATGATAGGATTAGAGCTAGGTTTAAGGCTAGGGTTATTGTTAGGATTAGGGCTAGGGTTAGTGTTAGGTTTGGGGTTATTTCAAGGGTTAGGTTAGCATTAGATTTAGGATAAGTTTTAGATTTAGGGTTACAGTTATTTTTAGTATTAAAGCTAGTGTAAGGGCTCTGATTAGGATAGATTCTGGGTTATGGTACTTCTAGGGTTAGGGCTACAGGTAATGTAAGAACTAGGAATATGATTACGGCTAGTTTTAGGTTTAGGGTTAGGGCTATGTCTAGTGTTTGGGTTCGGTTTAGATTTTTGGTGATGATTAGAGCTACAGTTTGTGTAGGGTCAGAGTAAGGGTCAGGATTAGTTTTAGGGTTAGGGATAGGACTCAAATTAGAGCTAGGTTTAGTGCTAGGTATAGGCTTAGGGTTTGGTTTAGGTTAAATGTTAGGGTTAGGGCTATGGCTCCATTTTGTTGTAGGGCTTGGACTAGGATAGGGCTAGTTTTAGGATTAGTGTTAGTGTTACAGCTTGTGTTAGTGAGAGATTTAGGCTTAGGTTTATGGTAACATTTAGAGTTAGGATTAGATGTAGGATTAGGGCTGGGGCTTGGGTTAGGGCTAAGGTTTGGGCAAGTTTTAGGTTTATGGTAAGGGTTGGGTATAGAACTAGGAAGAGGACTAGTGTGAGAGTTAGAGTTAGTCCTAGGCCTAGGGTTAGGTTTGGTTTAGGGCTAAATTAGGGCTAGGATTCAGTCTAGGCTTTGTGCTAGGTTTAGGCCTAATTTTAGGTTTAGGTTTATGTTTAGGGATAGTTTTAGGTTTAGGGGAAGGGATGGTATTATAGCTAGTGTTAGGGCTAGGTTGAAGGTTAGAATTATGGTTAGGGCTAGGATTATGTTTGGGGTTAGTAATAAGGCTAGGTTTAGGGCTAGAACGAGGTCTAGGGTTTGTGTTAGTTTTATGGCAAGAATTAGGGCTAGGGCTAGTGTCAGGTCTAGGGTTACGGTTAGGGATATATTGAGAATTAGATTTATGCCTAGGTCTAGGATAAGGGTTATGTTTAGAGCTGGGGGTATGATTAGGGTTAGAATCAGGTTTTGGTTTTGGATTAGGTTAGGGTTCAGGATTAGGGCTCCAATTAGCATTAGGGTTAGGGATATTGTATGATAGGGTTAGGTTTAGGGTTCAGGTTAGGTGTTGGGTAATAGATAGGGTTAGACTTAGTGAAAGGTTTAGGTTTTGGCCTAGGTTTAGCATTAGAGTAAGGGTTATGTTTAGGGTAATGGAGAGGGTTAGCACTAGGGTTAGGGCAAGAGTTATGGTTAGTATTAGGGATTGAGGTAGGGTTAGGTTTAGGGATCGGTCCATGGATAGCGTTAGGTTTAGGTTTAGGGTATGGTGTAGGGTTTTAGCTAGGGTTAGCAATAGAGCGAATGTTAGGTTTAGAGTTAGGCCTAGGTTATAGTTAGAGTTAGGGTCAAGTTTAGTGTTAGGATTAGGGCTAGGGTTATCATTAGGTTTAGGGTATTGGATAGGGTTTGATGTCAGGTTAGGGTTAAGGTTAGTATTAGGTTTTAGCTTAAGGGTAGAGTTAGGGATAGGTGTAGGTTTAGGTTTAGTGTAATGGTTAGGGTTTGAGCTAGGATTAGGTCTATGACAAAGTTTAGGTTTAGGTTTATGGTTATGTCTTGGGTTAGGGTTAGGGTAGATTTAAGGTTAGGGCTAGGGTTATCATTAGGGTAAGTGTTAGGGTTAGGGTAATGGGTAGGGTTAGAGCTAGATTCATGGCTAGGTTTAAGGTTAGGATTAGGGGTGGGGTTAAGGTTAGGGTTAGGTTTAGGCCAAGGGTTAGTGTTAGTGTTAGGCTATATTTAAGAGATAGGGATTGATCTAAGTTTTGCACTAGAATGAGGTTTAGAGTTAGAGTCAGGGTTCGGGTTAGGGTTAGGGTAATTCATCGAGTTAGATTTGGCTTTAGGGTTAGGTATATGATTAGGATAATGAATAGGTTAGGGTTAGGGAATGTGTTAGGGTTAGGCTGAGGGTAACATTAGGGTTAGGGTTCAGGGTAGGGAATTAGATAGGGTTAGAGGTTGGTTTAGAGCTAGGGTTTTGGTTAGTGTTAGGGCTAGGGTTAGGGTTAGGTTTAGTGCTAGTGTAAGTATTTAAGTTAGAGTTAGGTTTATGGTAAAGGTTAGAGCTACATTTAGGGTTTGAGATAGTGTTAAATCTAGGGTTTGGCTCAGATTAGGGCTAGGTTTGGGGTTTTGTTAGGGCTAGTGTTAGTGATATTTTTAATATAAGAACTAGGGTTATGATTTGGGCTAATTTAAGGGTTACATTGAGGACTAAGTCTATATTTAGGATTAGGTTTAAGTTTAGGTTGATGTTTTGAGCTACAATTAGTGTTAGATTCAGAGTCAGGTTCAGTGTTAGTTTTAAGTTAGGGATAGGACTTGAATTAGGGGTAGGCTTAGGGCTAGATGTAGGGTTAGGATTTGGTTTAAGTTATGGATTAGGGATAGTGCTATAGCTCAGTTATGTTTTAGGGCTAAGGCTAAGGTTATGGTAAGGGATAGAGTTAGAACTATAAATAGGGCTAGGCAAGAATTAGATTTAGTCTTAAGGCTAGGATTAGAATTAGTGTTAGGGCTAAACTAGGCCTAGGAATAGGTCTAGGATTAGTGTCAGGGTTAGGCCTAATTTTAGGGCTATGTTTCCGGTTAGGTTTAGGGTTAGGTTTAGGGGAAGAGATGGGGTTATAGCTAGGTTTAGGGCTAGGGTGATGATTAGAATTAGGTTTACGGATAGGGTTAGGATTTGGTTAGGATTAATGCTAGATTTGGTGTTAGGATGAGGGATAGGGCTTTTGTTACATTTATGGCAATTTTAGGGATAGGGATAATTTTAGGTTTAGGGTTATGGCTCGAGGTAGTTATTTGGTTAGTTTCATGGCGAGGTCTTGTATAAGGGTTAGGATTAGGGTAAGGATCAAGTTTAGAATTAGGTTTATTTAAGGTCAGATTCAGGTTTCAGTTATGGGTTAGGTTAAGTTTTAGGGTTAGGTCTCAAATTAGTGTTTGGGTTAGAGTTAGGTTTAGAGTAATGGATAGGTTTAAGTTTAGGATTTTGGTTAAGATTAGAATAATGGGTATGGTTAGGTTTATTATAGGGTTAGGGTTTGGCCAAGGGTTAGCATTTGTGTTATGGTTATTGTTGGGTAATGGATAGCAATAGAACTAGGGTTAGGGCTAGCATTTTGGTAAGGATTAGGGCTAGAGTTAGTGTTAGGGTTTGGGCTAGGGCTAGGGTTAGTGTTTGGGTTAGGTTTAGGATGTAGGTTAGGTTTCGAACTAGGGTTAGTACTAGGGTGAGAGTTAGGTTTACTGTTATGTCTAGGGTTAGATTTACAGTTAAGGTTAGGGTTAGAGTTAGGGTTAGGGCTAAGGTTACCTTTAGAGTTAGGTTAATGGATAGGATTAGATGACAAGTTAGGGTTAGGGGTAGTTTTAGGTTTAGGGTTAGTGTTAGGGATTGGGCTAGTGTTAGTTAGAGTATAGTTTAGGATTTGATCTAGGGTTAGGGCTATGATGAGGGTTAGGTTTAGGGTTAGGTCTAGGATTAGGTTTATAGTTAGAGTTAGAGCTAGGGTTATCATTAGGTTTAGGGTTAACTTTATTGTAATGGATAATTATAGAGATAGTATTAGGGCTAGTATTAACATTATGATTAGGGCTAGGGTTAGCTTTAGGTTTAGGGATAGGGCTAGAGTTATGTTTAGAGTTAGGGTTAGGGTTTTAGGTAGGTTTAGGTCTAAGTTGAAGGTTAGGATTAGCATGATGGTTATGATTAGGGTTAGGGTTATGCTTAGGGCTAGGTTTAGGCCTAGGATTAGGGGTAGATTTTTTGTTAGGTTTAGAGCTAGGTTTAGGGATATGGGTATATAAGGAGTAGGGTTAAGGTTAGGGTTATGGCTAGTTCTAGTGTTAGGTTTATGTTTTGGTTAGGGTCATTTTTATAGCTAAGTTAATGTTAGTGTCATTGTCTGTCTGTATTTGGATTAGGATTAGGGTTAGGGATAGAGCCTAAATTAGGATTGGTTTGGTCTAGATATAGGGTTAGTGTTTGGGTTAGGTTTAGGGTTATCATTAGGCCTAGGGCTAGGTTTTTGTTTCAGTCTTGGGTGAGAGATATGGCTAGATTTAAGATTAGCTTTATGTCTATGGCTAGTGTAAATGTTAGGTTTACATATAGTTTTATGGGTAGGGCTAATATTAGATTTTGGTTTATGGTTAGGGTCAGGGTTAGGGTTAGTGTTTGGGTTATGGTTATAACTAGAATGATGACTAGGATTTGGACTCGTAATAAAGTTAGGATATGTGTTAGGCTAATGATTAGGGTTAGGACTAGGATTAGCATTAAGGTTAGGGTAAGGGATAGGATTAGTGCTAGGGTTAGGGTTATGGTTAGGTTTAGGGCTAGTGTTAGGGTTAGATTTAGGTAAAGGTTTATTGCTAGTGCTAGTGTTAGTGTTTGGTTTAAGTTAGGGTCTGATTTAGAACTACGATTACCGTTAGGGTCAGAATAATTGTCATGTTTGGGTTATGGATAGAGATAGAATGAGGGGTAAGGTTAGAACTACTAATAGAGTTAGGGTTGGGGTTAAAGTAAGGATTAGGTTTAAGACTAGTGTAGCATTAGGGTTAGGGTTAACTTAGGATAAGGGATAGTGTTAGAGCTAGGGTTAGGGCTATGTTTAGGGTTATGGTTAGGGTTAGGGCTAGAGTTAAAGTTAGTGTAAGGATTAAAGCTAAGGTTAGGTCTCATTTTAAAGCTAGATTTTGGTTAGAGTTAGGGCTAGATTTAAAGGTACAGCCAATGTACTGACTAGGGTTATTGTTTGGGCTAGTTATAGGATTAGTTTTAGAACTAGGTCTAGTGTTAGGGTAAACTAACTGGAAAACTGACCCTAGACTTAATCCTAAATTTAACACTCAGCATAGCCCTAACCCTAACTCAAACCTTAAACCTAACCATAAACCTAAAAATAATCATAGCCCTAATCCTAACCCTAAACCAAAATCTAACCCTAACCCTAACCCTATGTCTAACCCTATCCATTACCCTAACCCTAATCCTAACCTTAATGATAACCCTAGCCCTAACCCTAACCCTAACACGAACTCTACCATAATCCTATCCCTAGACCTAACCCTAAAACTAACCCTCTCCCTAGTCATAACCCTAGCTCAAACCCAAACCCTTGCACTAACCATAACCCTAAACCTAACCCTAGTTCTCAACCTAAACCAAACAATAACTCAAGACCTATTCCTAACCTTAACCCTAGTTCTAACCTAAGTTCTAATTCGACCCATTACCATAAACATAACCCTTACCCTAATGCTAACCCTAATCCTAACCTTAACCCTATTGCTAATGCTAACCCTATCAATTATCCTAAACCTAAACTGAACCCTAAACTAAACCCTATCATTACTCTAACTCTAACCCTAATGCTAATTAGAGCCCTAAATCTAAATCCTAACTTTAACAAAACCTTAACCTTGACCCTACTCTTAAAATTTGCCCTAGCTCTAAACCTGACCCTTAGCCTAAGCCTAACCGTTAAACTAGATGTAGACCTAATCTTAAGCCTAAAATTACCTTTAACCAGAACCCTAGACCTGATATTAGCCCTAGCCCTAATCCTAGACCTAAACCTAAAAAAAAAAACACTAGCCCTCATCCTAGCCCTAAACCTAGCCTTAATCATAACCCTAACTTTTCACCTAGCCCTATCGCTACTCTAACCTTAACCCTACCTCCAACCATAGCTATAACACCATCCCTTATCCTAAACATAAAACTAACTGTAACCCTATCACTAGGCCTAAACTGAACACAAACTCTAGCCCTAATCCTGGCCTTAACTTAACCCTTATCAAACCCCTAACCTTAATCCTAGCCCTGAAACAAACTCTAACTTTCACACTAGGCCTATTCCTAGTTCTAACCCTATCCCTTACCATAACTCTAAACCTAGCCCTAACCCTTGCCCTATCCTTAGTCCTAGCCTAACCCTAGATCTAAGCCTAACTCTAAATATAACCGTAACCATAAGCCTAAGCCTAACAGTAGACCTAACCCTAATACTCATCATAAAATTAGTGCTAACCCTAATCCTGAAACTAAAATGAAACTTAGCAATAGACCTAACCCTAAACCTTAACGTAAAACAAACCCTAAATTACACCTAGAACTAATCCTAGCCCTAATTTGAGTCCTAACCCTAATCTTAGAACTAACCCTGACCCTGACTTATACCCTAACACTCACCCTAGATCTAAAACACCACTCTTACCTTAAACCAAACCCTAACAGTAAACCTAGCCCTAATATGAGTCATAATCCTAAAACTAACCCTGTCCCTGACTGGTACTTAACAATAACCCAACTATAAATTCATCCTAAACTTAAACCTAACCATAAAAACAAATCTTAAACACTAACCCTAAATCTAACTAAATTGTAATCTTGATTCTTATATTATTCATTGCCCTAACCCTAGCCCTAATGCTAACCCAAAAACTAGCCATAATCTGAGCCCTAAACCTAGCTTTAACAGTAACATTAATCCTCACCCTACCCCTAATACTAGCTCTAACTCTATTCCTAAACCTAAGCAAAACCCTAACCCTAATGGTTACCCTAGATGTATCCCTGATCCTTAGGCTAATCAAAACACTAACCCTATTAATAGTCCTAAACCTAGCCCTCATTATAGATCTAACATATTCCCAACCCTAACCCTAACCCTGACCCTTATTCTGACCATAACACTAATCCTAGGTATAAACCTGATTCTAACCCTAGACCAATCCTTACCACTAGCCCTACCAGTAAACTTATACTAAACTTGACTCTACCACTAGCCCTAGACATAAACCTAACCCTAAATGTATCCTTAATTCTAGACCTAGACCTAAACAAAAACCTAGCTCTAACCCTAACAATAACCCTTAACCTAATGGAAAGTCTAAACCTACCCCTAGACATAAACCTAGTTATAATTCTGGCTTTAACCTTAACCCTAACACTAACCTTAACATGGACCGTGCATTTAAAACTAAGCTAACAATAAACCTGACCCTAACTGAAAATCTAAACCTAACACCAGAACTAGCCATAACCCTAACCCTAAAACTAGCCATAATTATAATCCTAGCTCTTACATTACCCATAGCCCTACCTAATACTACACCTTAACCTAACACAAAACCTAGAGTGAATCCTAGGCCTAAACCTAGGCCTAGATGTAACACTAACCCTAACCTTAGCCCTAATCCTAATCCTAACTGTAGTGTTAGTCCTAAATTTACTCAGTGCCTAACTCTATCTGTAATTAAAAACTTAGACTTGGGCTGGGGATGTGGTTCAAGCGGTAGCACACTCACCTGGCATGCGTGCGGCCCGGGTTCGATCCTCAGCACCACATACAGACAAAGATGTTGTGTCTGCCGAAAACTAAAAAAATAAATATAAAAAAAATTCTCTTTCTCTCTCTCTCTCTCTCTCTCTCTCTCTCTCTCTCTCTCTCAAAAAAGAAAAAATAATTAAAAAAACAACATTAGACTTATCACTAACTCTAACCCCAACACTATCCCTAACCCTAAACTTAAACCTATCCCTAAACTAGCTCTGAACATACACATTACCCTAACCCTAACCCTAACCCTATTGATAACCCTAGCCATAAACCTAACCCTATCCCTAATGCTAACTGGAAAACTAACCCTAAACTTAACACTAAACCTAACACTTGCCATAGCCCTAACTCTAGCTCAAACTCTAACCTGTACTGAAACTTAAACCTAACCATGCCTTAACCTTAACCCTAAAACTAAATCTAACTCTAAACCTAAATCTCAACTTACATCTAACCATATCCATTACCCTAACACTTATCATAACCCTAATGATAAACTAGCCCTAACCCTAACCCTAAACCTAAACCTACCATAATCTTATCCCTAGACCTAAAGCTAAACCTAACCCAAAACTTAATCCTTGCCCTAACTCTAGCTCAAACCCTAATCCTTACTGTAAACAACCCCTAGCCCAAGCCCTAAGCCTAAGCCTAACCCTAATCCTAACGGTAACCATAGCCCAAACCCTTGCTCTACTCTATGCATTACCCTAACCATAACCCTAAATCTAAGGCTAACCCTAGCTCTAATAACTTTAAATCTACGTTTATCCCTAGCTCTGATTCTAACCTGAACCTTCAACCTAGCCCTAACACTTACTAAATCCATGAGCCTTACCCTTAACCTAACCATAAGAAAAAACTAAGCCTAACACTAACCCTAATCCTAGCCCTAACCCTAATACTAACCATAACCCTTGACCTAACCCTAAACCTAACCCTAGCCTTAGCACTAAACCGAGCTTAAACCCTAACCCGTATCCTAATCTTAACACTAACCCTAACCCTAGCCTTAAACATAAACCTAACCGTAATTCTAGCCCTAATCCTAAACATAATCCTAGCCCTAAGCATAGCTCTAAATCGACCATTTAACCCCCAAAATAACCATAAACCTAATGCTAACAGTAGGCCTAACCCTAACCCTATCCATTAACCTAAACCTAACATGAACCCTAAACCTAACGTGAAGCCAAACCTAACCCTATCCCTTACACTAACCCTAACTCTAACCCTAATGTTAATTTGAGCACTAACCCTCAACCTCAACCAAATCAAAACCCAAACCTCACCTGACCTTTATAATACCCCTAGGTCTAAACCTGAACCTTACCCTAAACCTAACTCTGAATATAAACATAGCCATAAACCTTACCCTAAACTATCCCTAACTGTAGCCCTAGACCTGATATTAGCCCTAGCCCTAATTCTTGCCATAACCCTAACACAAATGCTAGCCCTCATTCTAGCCCTAAACCTAGTCTTTATCCTAACCCGAACCCTAACACTAGCCCTATCCCTAATTTTATCCATCGCCCTATAACTGAACCTAGATATAACCCCAACACTTCCCATGAATCTAACCCTAACTCTAACCCTAGATTTAACACTTACACTAATCCTAGACCTGATCCTAGCCCTAATTTAGCCCTAACCCTAATCCTAAGACTAGTACTGATACTAACTCTAACTATCGTCCTAGCCCTATTCCTAATTCTAACCCTATCCCTTATCATAACCCTAACACTTGCTCTATCCTTAGCCTTAAACCTAGCCCTACCACTAACCCTAGATCTAACCATAACTCTAAATCTAACTCCAACCCTAAACCTAAAACTCACACTAAATCTAGCCCTAACATTAAAGCTAATTCTAAAACTAGCCCTAACCTAGTCCTAACCTTAAAAAATTGAGCTATAGCCCTAACTATAACCCTTAACCTAAACAAAAACATAACCCAAACCTAACCCTAACCCTAGCCCTAATTGAAGTCCTACCCTAACCCTAAAATTATCCTTGACACTGATTCTGACCCTAACACTAACTATAGCTCTCAGATCACCCTAAAGTTATACCTAACCCTAAAACTACACCTACCCCTAACCCTAACCCTAAAAGTAGCTCTAATCACAACCCTAGTTCTTACGTTAGTCATAGCCATAATACTAGCCCTAACCTAACTGAAAACCTAGCACTAATCTGAGCCCTACACCTGTTTTAATCCTAACCTTAACCGGAGCCCTAAACATTACCCTAAACCTAACCCTGAAACTAAAACTTGCCCTAACTCTAAACCTAACGGTAGCCTTAATCCTAACCATAATCCTAGCCCTAACCCTAGCTCTAACCCTATTCATTACCCTAACCATAACCCTAAACCTAATGCTAATTTTAGAATAACCTTAAACCTATCTCTAACCCTAACTTTGTCCATTATTCTAAACCTAACCTGAAACATAAACCTAACCATAAACATTACCCTAAACTTAATACTAACCCTAATGCTAATGAAAGCCCTGATCCTAAACCTTAACCTAATTCAAACCTTAATCATGACAGTGACCCTAATATAACCCTATCTCTAAACCTGACCCTAACCTTCAACCTAAACCCTACACTAGAACTAGTCATAAACCTAACCCTAAAACTAACCTTAACCATAAACCTAGACCTGACATTAGTCCTAGCACTAATTCTAACCCTACCCTAACACAAATCTGAACTCTAATCCTAGCCCTAAATCTAGCCCTAATCCTAGCCCTAAACCTAGCCTTCATACTAAGCCCAAACCTAGCCCTAACCCTATTTTGTATCTCGCTCTAAACTTAGCTATAACACCATACTGTACACTAATCCTAACCCTAACCCTAGCCCTAAAGGTAGACCTAGCCCTAACACTAAGCCTAGCGCTAATGTTAGCACAAATTTAGTCCTAAACTTAACCCTCACTGTAACCCTAACCCTAACTCTCACCCTAGCACTAATCCTAGTTCTAAATCTATCCCTTACCATAACACAAACCTTAGACTTAAACTTAGCCCCAACCCCATTCCTATTTTCGACCTAGCCCTATACCTAGACCTAACCCTAACCTCAATCAAACCCTAATTCTAAGTATAAACCTCACTCTAACACTAGCCCTAACCCTAATGTTAATTGGAAAACTATCCCTAACCCTAGCCCTAGCACTCAAACAAAACCGAGTCATAGGCTTAATGCTAATTCTTAACCTAAACTAAAACCTAAGCTTATACCTAGCCCTAACCCTAGCCTTAATTTGAGTCCTAACCCTAACTCTAGAACTTACTCTGACCGTGACTCAGACCCTAACAATAATCCTAGCTCTAAACACTACACTAACACTAAACTTAACCCAAGCACTAGACATAGCCCAATATCTAACCCTAAAACTAGACCTAATTGTAACACCAGTTCTTAAATTAGCCATAACCCTGTGCTAACAGAAAAGCGAGCTCTAATCCAAGACCTAAACCTAGCTTTAAACATAACCCTAAACAAAACCTAGACTTATACCTAAACCTAGCTCTAAGCTTCTCCCTTGCCCTAAGCCAAACCTTCACCTTAATGCTACCCTAGTCCTAACCCTAATCCTTAGACTACCACAAACCATAACACTATTACTAGTCCTAACCCTAGCCCTCATTCTAGCTCTAACCTTAACCCAAATCCTAACCCTAACCCTGACCCTTAATCTGACCCTAACCTAACCTTAGGATTAAAACGAACCCTAACACTAAACTGAACCCTAACACTAGCCCTATGAGTAAACCTATACCTAAACCTAACCCTAACACTTGACCTTGATAGAAACCTAATCCTAAATCTAGCCATAAATCTAGCTCTAGACCTAAACAAAAACCTAGCCTTAGCCGTCACAATAACCCTTAACTTAACAGAAAGAGTTCCTCTACATCTAGACAAAAACCTAGTCCTAATTCTGGCAATAACCCTAAACCAAACACTGTCTCTTTCTGTAACACAAATCCTAGCTCTAAATTTTATGCTAACCCAAAATCTAGCCATAACACTAACAATAGATATAGCCATAACCCTAACTCTAGGTCCTACATTACACATAGACCTAATGTTAGCCCCAAACCTCACACAAAACATAGCTCTAAGTGTAACCCTAACCCTAAACCTAGACCTAATCCTAACCCTAACCCTTGTCTTAACCCTAACCCTAGCTCAAACACTAAACCTTGCCAAAATATAAATACAGACTTAACCCTAACCCTAACCCTAATCCTAGTCATAATTTTAAACCATAGCCAAGGCCAAACCCTAGTTCTAACTCTATCCATTACCCTAAACAAACCCTAACCCTAATGCAAAACCTAGTTCTAAACTTAACTCTAACCATAAACCTAGATGTCACACTAACCCTAACCATTGCCCTAGCCCTAAACATATCTCAAACCCTAACACTTACCCTAAACTTAACCCTAACACTAACCCTAGGCTTAACCCTAACCATAACCCTAACCCTACTCCTAACTGTAATCCTAGCCCTACACCTATCCATTACCCTAAACATAAGCCTAATCCAAATGCTAACCCTAGGCCTAACTCTAAACCTATCTTTAACACTAACCCTATTCATTTCCTAAAACTAACCTGAATACTAAACTTAACCTTATTAATTATTCTAAAACAATCCCTAACCCTAATGCTAAATGAAGCCCTAAACCTAAACAATTACCTAAACCAAACCCTAAACAAGACACTTATTATTATAATACACCTAGCTTTAAACTGGATCCTTTCCCGAAACCTAACCATTACAATAGACCTAGCCATAAACCTAACCTTAACACTATCCCTAAGCGTAACCTTAACTGACAGTAGCCATAGACCTAATTCTCTCCCTAAACCTACAACAAACCCAAGTCCTCATCCTAGCCCTAAACCTAGCCTTAATCCTAACCTGAACCCTAACCTAGCCCAATACCTAATTTCAACCCTCGCCCTAGTTCTGAACCTAGGTATAACCACATCCTTTCCCCTAACCCTAATCCTAACCCTAATTCAACACTAACACTAACATTAACCCTACCCCTAACTCTAACACTAACCCTATCTCTAATCCTAGCCCTAATTTAGTGCTAATCGTAACCTTAACTCCAACCCTACCCCGAAGACTAACTCTAACTCATGACCTAGACCTATTTCTAGTACTAACTCTATCAGTTAACATAACACTAACACTAGCACTAACCTAAGCCCTAAACCTAGCCCAAGAACTAACCCTAGATCTAAACAAAACTCTAAATATAACCCTAAACCTAAGCCTGAACCTCACCCTATCAGTAGCCCTAACACTATCACTAATTTTCCTAAAAGTAGATATAAACCTAGCTGTAGCTCTAAAACAAAACTGAGCCCTAGCCCTGACCCTAACACTCATCTAACTGTAACCTCAGACCTGACATTAGACCTAGCCCTAATTCTTGCGCTAAACATAACACAAAACCTAACCCTACACCTACCCATAACTCTAGCCTGATTTCTAGTGTTATCCCTAACCCTAAAACTAACACTGACCTTGACTCTGACCCTAACACTAACCCTATTTCAAATCATCACTCTAATCATAACCTAACCCTAACACTAGACCTAGCCCTAAACCTAACCCTAAAACTAGACCTAATCGTAACCCTAGGACTTATATTAGCCATAGCCCTACCCTAACCCTAACCTAATCTAAAACCTAGCCGTAACCCTAACCCTAACACTAGCTTTAACCCTAAACTAACTCTAAACCTAATCCTAGCCCTAGTCTTAATCCTAACCATAACCCAAGCCCTAAGTCTAGCTCTAACCCTATCTATTACCTTAACCCTAAACCTAACCCCAATACTAATCCTAGGATACCCATAACTCTATTCATAACCCTAACCCTATTCATTACCATAAACCTAACCTGAACCCTAAACCTAACCATATCCATTATCCTCACCCTAATCATAATCTTAACCTAAATTGAGCCCTAACCCTAAACCTTAACCTAAACAAACCCTAACCATTACCCTGACCTAATAATACCCCTATCCCCAAAAGTGACCCTAAATCTCAACCTAACCCTTATACTATACATAGCCATAAACCTAAGCCTGAATCTATCCCTAACCATAACCCTAGACCTAATATTAGCCCTAGCCCTAACATTAGCCCTTATGATAAAAAATACCTAATCTTGGCCCTAAACCTAATCTTAATCTGAATCCTAAACCTAACCCTAAAGTGAATCCTCACCCTAGACCTTAACCTAGCTATAATACTATAACTTACCCTAACCCTAATTCTAAACCAAGCCCTAAACCAAGGCCTAGCACTAATACTAAACCTAGCTCTAATCCTAGACCTAATTTAGCCCTAACCCTAAATCTAATCATATCTCTAGCCCTAAGACTAACTCTAACTCTTGCACTAGCCCTAGACCTAGTTCTAACATTATCACTTACCATTACCCAAATCCTAGCCCTAACCCTAGCCTCAAATTTAGACCTAGCCCTAAATCTAGATCTAACCCTCACTCTAAATCTAACCCTAACCTAAAACCTAAACATCACCCTAACACTAGCCCTAATCCTACTGCTAATTTGAAAACTATTCCTCACCATAGCCATAGCATTCAAGCAAAACTGAGCTACAGCTCTAATCCTAAACCTTAACCTAAACCAAAACCTAACATGATGCCTAGCCCTTACCCTATCCCTAATTTGAGTCCTAAACCTAACCGTACAACTAATAATGACCCTGACTCTGATCCTAAAACTAACCTTAGCTCTAAACATCACCCTAAACCTGAACCTAACCCGAACACGAAACCTAGCCCTAACCCTAATCCTAAAACTAGCCCCAGTCGTAATGCCAGGTCTTACATTAGCAATAGCCCTAACTCTAACACAAAACCCAGACTTAATGTGAGCTCTAACTCTAGACTTAACCCTAACGCTAACACTAACCCTAACCCTAAACCTAGCTCTAACCCTATCCCTTACCCTATGCCAACCCTCACCCTAATGCTACCCTAGTCCTAACTGTAATCCTTAGCCTACCCCAAATTCTAACTCTATTACTAGTCCTAACCCTAGGCCTCATGGTATCTTTAACCCAAACCCAAACCCTATTCCTACCTGGACTCTTATTCTGACCCTAACACAAACCCTAGGTCTAAGCCTGACCCTATCCCTAAACTAAACAGTAACCCTAGGCCCATGGGTAAACCTATACCTAAACGTAAACATAATATTAACACTACACCCAAACTTAATCCTACATATAGCCATAAATCGAGTCATAGCCCTAAACATAAACCTAGCTCCAGTACTAACAATAACCATTAGTCTAATGCAATGACTAACAATACCCCTAGAACTAACCATAGTAAAATTGTGCTCCTACCCTTAAATCCAATGCTAACCTGAACACTGACCCTTACATTAACAAAAACCCTAGCTCTAAACTTTATCCTAACCCAAAACATACCCTAATACTAGACTTATCCATAAGCCTAACCTTAAAACTAGCCATAACCATAATCCCAGTTATTAAATTACCCATACTCCTAACACTAGCCATAAACCTCCCTCAAAAACCTAGCCCTAAAAATAGCACTAAATATAGCTGTAAGCCTAATCCTAACCTTAGCCCTAGCCCTAACCCTCACACTAGCCTAGCGCTAACCTTAGCTCAAACTGTAACTCTTACCCTAATTATAACCCTAACCCTAACCCTAACCCTTGCCCTAACCCTAACTGTAACCATAACACAAATCCTACCACAAATTCTATCCATTACCTTAAATGTAACCCTAACACTAATGCTAACCCTAGCCTTAACTCTAACCCTAATTCTAAACATAGCCCTGACTGTAAACCTAAACCTTGCCCTAGGGCTAGGACTAATGTTAACCATTAACACTTAACCTAAACCTAACCCTAACACTAAACCCAGGCCTAATCCTAACCCTAGTTTTAGTCCTAACTTTAACCCAATCCCTAACACTAGCACTAACTCTATCAATTACCCTGCACATAAGACTATCCCAAATGCTAACCCTAGGCCTAAACCTAGCACTATGCCTAAAACTAACCCTATACATTACTCTATACCTAACCTGAACCCTAAACCTAATCCTACTCATTACTCTAACCCTAAATCTAATGCTAATTTGAGCCCTAACCCTAAACCTTAACCTAAAGTAAACCCTAATCTGGAATTTGACCCTAATAATACACCCAGATCTAAACCTGATGCTTACCCTAAATCTAACCTTTACACTAGACCTAGCCATAAACATAACCCTAACCATAACCCTAGACCTGACATAAGTCCTAGCCCTAATTCTAGCCCTTACCCTAACACAAAACCTAGCCCTCATCCTAGCCCTAAGCCTAGCCTTAATTCTAATCCAAACCCTCACCCTGTCTCTATCCCTAATTTGAACCCTCCACCGAGCCCTGAACCTAAATATAAGCCGTCACATCCCCTAAAACTAACCCTAACCCTAACAATTATGCAAACCCTAACCTTAGCCTTAACCATAGTCCTAATACTAACACTAACTCTAGCGCTAATCCTAGTCCTAACTTAGCCCAAACCCTAACCGTACCCCTATCCCTAGTCCTAAAACTAACTCAATCTCACCCTAGCCCTATTTTTATTTCTAACCCTATCTGTTACCTTATCGCTAACCTTAGCCCTCATTGTAGACATAGCCCTCAACCTAGATCTAACCATAACTCCAAATCTAACCCTAAACTTAAGCCTAAACCTCACCTTACCACTAGCCCTAATACCATTGCCAATCCTAAAACTAACCCTAACCCTAGTCCTAGCCCTAAGACAAAACCGAGCCCTTTCTCTTACACTAAATCTTAACCTAAACCAAACCCTAATCCTACAACTATCCATAACCCTAGCTTTAATTCAAGTCCTAGACCTAAAAGTAACCATAGCTCTAAATATCACCCTAACCCTAAAGCAAATGCTGACACTAGACCAGCCCAAATCCAATCCCTAAACTCACCCTAATTGTAAACATAGTTCTTACATTGGCCTTAGTCCTAAGTCTAGCCTTAACCCTAACACAAAATAGCCCTAATCTGAGCCCTAACACTAGGTTTAACCCTATCCCTAACCCTAGTCCTAAACTTAACCCTAACTGTAGCCTTAACAATAAACATAGACCTAACCCTAAGCCTAAAGCTCAATATAACTCTAACCATAAACGTAAACCTGCTTGTAAATGTATCCATTACCCTAAACCTAACACTATCCCTAATGATGACCATAGCCCTAATTTTAACACTAACCCTAACCATACTGTAATTTTATCCCTAGACCTAACCCTAAACCTAACTCTCGCCCTAGCCCTAAACCTAGATCAAAACCTAACACTTACACTAAACATAATCCTAACCCTAACCCAGATGTAACCCTAAACCTAACCGTAACTCAAGACCTATTTTTAATCATAAACCTAGCCCTAAGCTTAGCTCTAACCCTATCCATTATTGTAACCATAACCCTGACCTTAATGCTAACTCTAGACATAGTGCTAGCAATAACCTTATCAATAAACTTAAAGCTAAACTGAACCCTAAACAAAAACCTATCATTATCCTAACCCTGACACTAAAGCTAATTAGAGCCCTGACCCTAAACCCAACCTCAAACAAACTCTAACCCTGTACCTTACCCTAATAATGACCCTAGCTCTAAACCTGACGCTTAACCTAAACCTAACCATTACACTAGACCTAGCCATAAAAAATTCTAAATCTGTCCTAAACCGTAACCCTTGATCTGACATTAGCACTAGCACTAATCCTAGCTCTAACCCTAACACAAACCCCAGGGCTTATCCTAGCCCAAAACCTTGCCTTGATCCTAACTCTAAACCTAACCTTAGGTCTAACACTAACACTAACCCTAGCCCTAATCTTAGCCCTAACCCTAGCCCTAATCTTATACCTAATTTACACCTACCCCTAATCTTAGCCCTAACCCTAGACCTAAGACTAACTCTAAGTCTCACCCTTGCTCCATCCCTAGTTCTAAACTAATACCTTAATGGAAAAATAATCCTAGACCTAACCCTAGCCCTATCCTTAGCCTTAGCCCAAACCTAGATCTAACTCTAACTCTAAATCTAACTTTAATCCTAAGCCTAAACCTGAACTTAACATTAGCCCTAACCTTAATGCTAATCCTAAAACTAGCCCTAATCCTAGCCCTATATCTAAAAAAAAAAAAAAAAAATCCCAGACATAGCCCTAAACCTAACCCTTAACCTAAACCAAACTCTAAGCCAAACCCTAAACTTAGTTCTAATTCGTGTTTTAAGCTTAATCAAAAACTAACCCTGACTCTGAATTCGACCATAACACTAACCCAACTTCTAAAGATCACCCTAACCCTAAACCTATGCCTAACACTAGACCTAGCCCCAAACCTAAACCTAAATTTAGCCTTAAATGTAACCCTGGTACTTACATTAGCCATAACACTAACCCTAGCAATAACTTAACATAAAACCTAGCCCTAATTCAAGACCTAACCCAAGCTTTAACCCTAAAACTAACACTACCCCTAGTCCTAATCATAACTGTAAACCTAGCCCTAACCCTAGCTCAAACCCTATCTATCGCCATCACTATAACCCTAACACTAATGCTAATCCTAGGCCTAAACCTAACCCTATCCCTAATCCTAACCCTATCCAATACCCTAAACCAACCCTAAACACGAAACCCCACCCTATCATTACCCTAAACCTAACCTTAATGCTAATTCAAGCCCTAAATTTAAACCATAGCCTATCCTAAACCCTAACTAAGGCCCTGACATTAATAATACCCCTATCTCTAAACCTTACCTAAAACTAAACATAGCACTTACACTACCTATATCCATAAAACTAACCATAATTCTATCTTTAACTATAACCCTAGACCTGATATTAGTCTTAGCCCTAATACTAGCCCTACATTAAAACAAAACCTAGCCCTCATCCTAGCCCTGTAACAAGCCTTAATCATAACCCTAAACCTAACCATAGGCCTAAACCTAATTGTAACCCTCACCCAACCTCTACACCTAGCTATAATGCCAATCCTTACCCTAAACTTAACCCTAACTCTATACCTAATGCCAGGCTTAAGCTGAACTATAACATTAGCCCTAACTCTAGCCCTAATTTAACCCTATCCATAACCATAACCCTAGTCCTAAGACTAACTGTAACTCACTCTAGCCCTATTTTTAGTTCTAACCCTACCCATTACTGTAACCCTAACCCTAGCTCTAACCCTAACCATAAACTTTGCCCTGTCCTTATTCCTAGCCATAACCCTTGATCTATCCCTAACTCTAAATCTAACACTAACCCTAAGCCTAAGCCTAACATAAACACTACTCCTAACCCTAACACTACTTGTAAAACTAGCCCTAATCTTAACCTAGCAGTAAATCAAAACCAAGCAATATCCCTAATACTAAACCTCAACTTAAACCAAATCCTAATACTACACCTAGACCTAACCCTAGCCCTAATTCGAGCCCTAACCTTAACCTTAATTCTAATCTAGACTCTGACTCATATCCTAACACTCACACTAGCTCTAAACACCATTCTAACTTTCAATCAAACACTTACAGTAACCCTAGCCATAATTTGAGTCCTAACCTTAACCTTAAAACTAACCCTGACCATGACTACTAACCTAACACTAACACTAACTCTAAATATCACCCTAGCCTTAAACCTAATCCTAACACTAGAGGTCTAACTCCTAACCATAACCCTAAAATTTACCCTAAATGAAACCCTAATTCTTGCAATAGCTGTTACTCTAAACCTAGCCCTATTCCTAACACAAAAACTTGCCCTAATCTGAGCCCTAACCCTAGCTTTAACCCTAACTATAGCACTAACCCTAGTTCTAACACAAGACCTTACCCTAAGCCAAACCCTAACACTATTCTAATCCTAATTCTAAAACTAATCCTTAACCTAACCCAAACCTTAATCCTATTACTAGGAAATCTAGCCCTCATTCTAGCTCTAACCATAACCCAAACCCTAACCCTAACCCTGACCTTATTCTGACCCTAACACTAATCATAGGTCTAAACCTGAACCTAACCCTAAACAAAAATCTAACACTAGCCCTAGACCTAAACCTAATCCTAAATCTAGCAAGAACTCTATCCCTAGACCAAAAGTAAAACCTAGACCTAGCCCTAATAATAACCTTTGCCTAAATCAAATACTAACTCTTCCACTAGACCTAACCCTAGTCCTAATTCTGGCTTTAATTCTAACCATAATCCTAATCTGAACACTGACCCTGACATTAACCCTAGCTCTAAACATCACCCTAACCCTGAAAATATACCTAGCCCTAAGCCCTAATCATAAAAAGATCTTAATTTACCCATAGTCCTAACCTATTTTAAAATCTAGCCCTAATCCAATCCCTTCCCTATCTTTAACCCTAAAGCTAACTCTAACGCTAACCATAGCCCTAAAATTAAGCCTAAGCCTAACCTTAGATCCAATCCTAAGCATTACACTACCCCTAACCCTAGCTCTAACGCTATCTATTACCCTAAGAATAACCCTAACCCTGGGGCTAAGCCTAGACCAAACCCTAATCCTATGCCAATACCTAACACTATCCATTATCCTACACCTAACTTGAACCCTAAACCTAAAACTATCGTTAACCTTTCACTAAACCTAATGCTAATTCGAGCCCTAAACATAAGCCATAACCTAACCTAAACCCGAACACTAATCCTAATAATATCCCTAGCTCTAAACAAGACCCTAACCACAAACCTTACCTTACAATAGACCTAAGTATAAACCTAACCCTAAAACTATCCCTAACTTTAACCCTAGACCTAACATTAGCTCTAGCTCTAATCCTAGTCCTAACCCTAACACAAACCTTAACCCAAATCCTAGATTTAATCCTTGCCTTCATCATAACCCTAACCCTAACCATAACTCTAATTCTAAACCTCACCCGATCCCTAAAACTAGGTATAAACGCATCGCTTACCCTACACCTAACCCTAATTCAAACCCTAAAACTAAACTTAGCCCAAACCCTAGGCCTAACTCTAACATTAACACTTGCCCTAATCCCAGACCTAACTTAGCCCAGTCCCTAAACTAAAGAAAGCTCTAGCTCTAATACTAACTATAACTCTTGCTTTAGACCTATAGGGTAGTTCTAAACTTGTCCCTTAGAATCAGCCTAAACCTATACCTAATCTTAGCCCTAACCCTAGCCCTAGCCCTAAAACAAAACAGAGTTATAGCCCTAATCTTAACCCTGAACCTAAACCAAACCCTAACCTTACACCTAGTCCTAACCCTATCCATAACCCTATCCCTAATTCTAGTCGTAACCTGAAAACTAACCCTGACCCTATTTCTGACCCTAACACTAAACCTAGCTCTAAAATCATTGTAACCGTAAATCTAACCCTAACACCAGACCTAGCCTTAACCCTAACCTAATAACTAGCGCTAATCATAACCTTACTTTGTACATTAGCCATAGACTTAACCCTAGCCCTAAACTAACCCAAAACCTAGACATAATCAGAGTCCTTATTCTAGATTTAACCCTTAATTTAAACCTAACACTAACCCAAACAAAAGCCCTAATTCTATACATTACCCTAGCCATAAAAAATAGGTCTATCTCTATCTATTACCCTAATGATAACCCTAACACTTATGCTAACCCTAGGCCTAACCCTAACCCTACCCATTACACTAAACCACAAGTAAACCATAAACCTAAACCTGTCATTACCCTAAACCTAAATTTATTGCTAATTTGAGCCTTAATCTTAAACCCTAAACTAACCTAAACCCTAAACTTGATTCTGACCCTAATAATAACCCTAGCTCTAAAACTGACCCTTACCCTAAAACTAACACTTACACTGGAACAAGCCATAAACCTAACACTAAATGTATCCCTAATTGTAACCCTAGACCTGACATTAGCCCTAGACCTAATACTAGCCCTAAACCTAGTACAAACATTAGCCCTCATCCTAGCATTGAACCGTAGCCTTAATCATAACCTTAACCCTAATCATGGCCCTAACCCTAATGGTAACCCTCGCCAAGCCCTGAATCTTGCTATAATCCATTCCTTTAAACTAAACGTAACCCTAACTCTAACCTTAAACCTAGGACTAAACCTAACACTAACCCTGGACGTAATTTAGCCCTAACCATAATCATAACCCTAAAGCTAGCCATAAGACAAACTCTGACTCTCACACTAGCCCTATTACTAATTCTAACCCTATTCCTTACCATAAACATAACCCTAGCCCTAACCATTGCCCTAACCCTTTCTCTATCCTTAGCCCTAGCCCTAACCTTAGATCAAAACCTATCTCTAAATCTAACCCTAATCTGAAGCCTAAGTCTAACCCAAAACTAGTCCTAAACCTAACACTAATCCTAAAATTAGCCCTAACCCTAGCCCTAGCCTAAAACAAAACTGAGCCATACCTCTAACACTAATCCTTAAACTAAACGAAAACCAAACCATAAACCTACCCCTAACCCTAGACCAAATTCGAGTTTTAAACCGAACCCTAAACTAACTCTGACCTTGACTGTGACACTAATATTTACCCTAGCTCTAAACATCACCCTGACCTTAAACCTAACCCTAACACTCAACCTAGCCCTAACCGTAACCCTAAAATTAGATGTAAATATAACTCTAGTACTTACATTAGCCATAAACCTAACCATAGAACTCACTTAACCTGAAACCTTGCCATAATCTGAGCTCTATCCTGAGCTTTAAACCTAACCCAAGCACTAGTCATAAACCTACCTCTAATCATAACCATAACCCTAGCCCCAAACCTAGTTTAACCCTATCCATTACCATTAACATAACCCTAACCCTAATGCTAACCCTAGGTCTAAACCTAATGCTATCTCTAATCCTATTTCTATCCATAACCCTAAACCTAACCTGGGCCCTAATACTAACCCTATCATTACTCTAACCCTAACCCTAACACTAATTCAATCCCTAACTTTAGAAATTAACCTATTCCACACCTTAACCCAGACCTTCTCCATAAAAATACCCCCAGCCCTAAAATTGAACCTACCCCTAAACCTAACCCTTGAACTAGACTTAGCCCTAATCCTAAATATAAAATTATCTTTAAACATAATTCTAGACCTGAAATTAGCCATACCCCAAATCCTAGCCCTAAAGGGTTAGCTAAACCAACACTAGCCCTCATCCCAGCACTAAACCTAGCCTTAATCATAACCCTAAATATAACCAAAGATCTAACCCTAATTCTAAATATCACCCTACCTCTAAACCTAGCTGTAACATTATCCTTTAACTAAACTTAATACTAACTCAGACCCTACTCTATATTTAAGCTGAACATTAACCATAGCCCTAATCCTAGCCCTAATTTATCCATTTCCCTAACCCAAGCCCTAAGACTAACTCTAACTCACACTAGCCCTATCCCTTGTTCTAACCCTATTCCTTACTGTAAAATAAACCTAGCCCTAAACGTAGCACTGATGCTTGCCCTATCCTTAGTCTTTGCCATAACCTTATTTCTAACCCTAACTCTAAATCTGACCTTAAACTTAAGCCTAAGCCTAACACTAACACTAGCCCTAACACTAATGTTAATCATAAAAGTAGCCCTAACCCTAACCCTAGAAATAAAACAAAACTGAGCAATTGCCCTAACCCTAAACCTTAACTTAAACCACTCTAACATTACATCTAGACCTAATAGCCCTAAATTTGACTCCTAAACCTAACCTTAAATCTAACCCTGAAACAGACTCATATCCTAACGCTCACCCTAGCTCTAGACCCAATCCTAATCTTAAACAAAAACCTAACAGTAACCATATTGGTAATTCGAGTCCTAAACCTAATCCTGACCCTGACTCATATCGTAATACTAACCCTATCTCTAAATATCCTTCTAACCTTAAACCTAACCCTAACACTAGACCTACCCCTAACCCTAACTGTAAAGCTAACCCTAATTGTAATCCTAGTTCTAACATTAGCCAATGCCCTAACCCTAGCCCTAACCCTACAATGAAAACAAGCCCTAATCCAAGCTCTAAAGCTAGCTTTAACCCTAACCATAACTCTAACCCTAACCCTAGCTCTAACCTTATCCCTTACCCTAAGCAAAACCCTAACCCTAATTGTAACCCTAGACATATTCCTAATCGTTAGGCTAACCAAAATCCTAACCCATTAATAGTTCTGACCCTAGCCATCATTTTAGCTCTATTCCTATTCCAAACTCTAATGCTAACCCTGACCCTTATTCTGACCCTAACATTAAACTTAGATCTAAACCTGACCCTAACCCTAGACCAAACTCTAACACTGGCACTACCGATAAACTTATTCCTAAACCTAACTCTACCATTAGCCTTAGACCTAAATTTAATCCTAAATCTAGCTTAACTCTAGCCCTAGACCTAAACAAAAACCTAGTCCTAGCCCTAATAATAACCCTTACACTAACCCAAACACTAACCCTACACCTAGACCTAAACCTAGTCCTAATTCTGGCTATAAGCCTAACTTTAACTCTAACCTGAACACTGACCAGCATTTAACAGTAAACCTACTTCTAATCCTGACCCTAAGTGAAAATATAAACTAACACTAGACCCTAACCCTAAAACTAGCCTAACTCATATCCCTAGTTCTTACATTACCCACAGCCCTAACCCTAGGCCTAAACCTAACACAAAACCTATAGCTAAACTTAGGCCTTAACCTAGCCCTAAGCATAACCCTAACCCTAACCCTAGCCCTAATTCTAACTTAACCTGAGGCTTAGTCCCAACCCTAGCTCAAAGCCTAACACTTACCATAATCATAAACCTAGAAATACCTGTAAATCTAACCCTAACCCTAGGCCTAATCCTAACCTAAACCCTAGCCCTAACCCTAGCTCTAAACCTACAAAATACACTAAACCTAACCCTAAACCTGTTGGTAACCCTAGCCTTAAACCTAACAATAACACTAACCCTTATCAGAAAACTAAACCTAGACCTAACCCTAAACCTAACAATCACTATACCCCTAACCCTAGCTCAAAACCTAAACCTTACCATAAACCTAAACATAACCATAGCCCTAAACTTAACTCTAAACTTAAATCTAACCCTAACCATAAACCTAAATCTAAATCTAACTGTATCCATTACACTAAACCTAACCCTCACCCTAATGATAATTTTATTCCTAACCCTAACTCTAACCCTAAAACTACCGTAATTCTATCCCAAAGCTGAAGCATTCAAAAACATATTTATCCGAAAGTACTATTGGAGACAACAGGGAAATATGCATGTACTGAACTACCTCCCCAAATTATTTGGTCGAATTTCTTTGATACTGCACAAGATTCATCTGTTAGCATGCCCCACTAGGCTCCCTTAATTTTGGACATCTATCATAAAAGGCTCTCTAAACAGATTAGGGTTATGTTTATGGTTAGGGTAAGGGCTAGGTTTAAACCTAGTGTTAGGGTTAGAGTCATGTATCTTTGATACTGGGAAGGATTCGTCTTTTACCTAGCCTCACAATGTTCCCTGGTTTGGGCCTTCTCAGTTCAATGGTTTGCTGTCAGGAAGAGTTTGTATTTTAAGGTTTCACTTAATTTTGAACAATTTTGTTGAAGAGAAATGGAGCATGAAATCAAACAGGGTTGGTGCTAGCTGCTTGAAACTGCACACACTCAATCAGTTCTCTGTGGACACTCTCTGGTTTGTTCCTTGTGAATGTTGCCCTCAGCTGAAACATGCAAAGCAATTTTATCCCAGAGCACATTTGGAGAAATAAAGGAAATATGCATATACTGAAACACTTCCCCCAATTATTTGCTCAGATTTCTTTGATAATGTGAAGGATCAATCTGTTTGCTTGCCCCACTAGGCTCCCTTTGTTTGGGACTTCTATGATCAAAGGTTCTCTAAAGAGGCTAGTGTGAGCTGTAGGGTTATGATTAAGGATAGATCTAGTGTTAGGTTTACAGTAGTTTTGTTCAAATTTCTTTGATACTAGGCAGGATTTATCTTTTACCTAGCCTTACGATGTTCCCTAGGTTTGGGCCTTCTAGGTTCACTGGTTTGCTGTCAGTATTTCAGGTTTATTTTAAGGATTCACTTCATTTTGACCTATATGGGTAAATGTAAATAGAGGTGGAAATCAAATAGGGTTTTTGCTAGCTGCTTGAAACTTCAAACACTCAATCACTTCTCTGTGAGGCCACTCTGGTTTTATCCTTGTGAAAGTATCCCAAAGATGAGGCATGCAAAAACAACACTATGTAAAGGCATTTTAGGAGATGACAGGAAAAAATGCATGTACTGAACTACCTTCCCCAATAATTTGGTCAGATTTCTTTCATACTGGGCAGGGTTCATCTGTTAGCTTGCCCCACTAGGCTCCTCATCTTTGAGACTTCTATGATCAAACGTTCTCTAAACAGGTTAGGTTAGAGTTAGGTCTAGTGTTACGGTTAGAGTTTGTCTTGATCAAATTTCTTTGATACTGGGCAGGATGCTTTTTAACCTAGCCTTACTATGTTCCCCAGATTTCGGCCTTCTCGGTTCAATTCTTTGCTGACAAGAACAATTTGAATTTTATGGATTCACTTCATTTTGACCTACATGGGTAAATGGACATGGAGCTGGAAATCAATCAAGGTTGATGCTAACTGCTTAAAACTTCACACACTCAATCAGTTCTCTGTGGGCACTCTCTGGTTTGTTCATTGTGTAATGAGTAATAAGCTGAATCATGCAATACCAATTTTTCTGAGAACACTTTAGGAGAAAACAGGGAAATATACATGTACTGAAATAGCTCACCCAATTATTTTGTCAGATTTCTTTGAAACTGCCCATGATTCATCTGTAAGTTTGCCCCACTAGACTCCCCAATTTCGAAACTTCTATGATCAATATTTCTCTAAACAGATTAGGTTTAGGGTTAGACTTAGTGTTAGGACTAGTTTTAGACCAGGTGTTAGGGTTAGAGTTAGTTTTTTTTTTCCTATGATACTGGGAAGGATTCACCTTTTTTCCTATTTTTACTATAACCCAAATGTTTGGGTTTCCTACGTAAAAGGTTTTTCTCTCAGGAACAGTTTCAAATTGCATGCTTCTCTTCTTTTTGTCCTGTAGGGGTGAATGGAAATGAAGCTGGAAATCAAACAGGGTTTGTGCTAGCTACTTGAAACTTCACACACTCAATCAGTTTTCAGTGAATATTCTCTGGTTTGTTTCCTGTGAAGTATCCCTAAGCTGAAGTAGAAAGAAACAGCTTTATCTCTGAGTGCTTTAGGAGCAAGCAAAATACACATGTACTGAAAGAGCTTTGATTTTTTTTTTTTTGGTCAGATTACTTTGATACTGTACAGAAGTCATCTTTGACCAATGTTTGTAGGCTCCCCAAGTTTGGGCCTTCAAGGTTCAATGGTTCAGTGTCAGGAATGTTTGGATTTTTAGTTTTCTCTACTTTATGGCCTATAGGTGTGAATGGAAATGGAGCTGGCAATCAAACAGGGTTGGTGCTAGCTGCATGAAACTTCACACACTCAATCACTTCACTGTCGGCATGCTCTGGTTTGTTTCTTATGAAGCTGAAGCATGAAAAAAAAAAAAAACAATTTATCCAAGAGGACATTAGGAGAAAACAGGGGAAATGGGCATGTACTGAAACACTTTCCCAAAATATTGGTCTGAATTTTTGATACTGTGCAGAATTTATCTGTTACCTTGCCCTAATAGGCACCCCAAGTTTGGAACTCTTATGATCAAGCTCTATAAACAGGAAAGGCTTAGTTTTAGAATTAGGGTTAGGGCTAGGGTTATAACTACTGTTGGGGTTAGAGTTAGTTTTGTTCAAATCTCTTTGATACTGGTCAGGATTCATCTTTTACCTAGCATTACCATGTTTCCCAAGTTGGGCCTTCTAAGTTCAAGGTTCACTGTCAGGAACAGTTTGTGTTTTCAGGTTTCACTTCATCTTGACTTCTATGCGTTAGTGTTAGGGTTAGGGCTATGGCTCCGTTTTGTTTTAGGGCTAGGGCTAGGGTTAGGGGTAGATTTGAATTAGTGTTAGGGTTAGGGCTAGTGTTAGGGTGAGGTGTAGGCTTAGAGTTAGGGTTAGATTTAGAGTTTAGGGTTACATCCAGGGTTAGTGTTAGTGCTAGAGTTAATGTTATGGTAAGGGAAAGGGTTAGAACTAGGGAAATGGCTAGGACGAGAGTTAGATATAGATATTTGACTAAGCTTAGGCTTACAGCTAGGGTTAAAGCTAAAATAGGGCTAGGATTATGGCTAAGGTTAGTGTTAGGGATAGGCCTAGGGGTAGAGTTGGTTTAGGATTAGCATTGGAGTTAGGATTAAGTTTAGGGGAATGGGTTGGGTTATAGCTATCTTTAGGGCTAGGGTGAGGGTTAGAATTAGGATTAGGGCTAGGGATAGTGTTTAGGTTAGGATTAAGGCTAGGTTTAGGGCTAGGATTTCTTTTTGGTTAAGAGCTAGAACTTGGCTAGGACTAATGTCAAGTAAAGAGTTATGATTAAAGATAGTTTTAGGGTTAGGTCATTGCTAGGTCTAGTGTCAGAGCTATGTTTAGGGTAAGGGTCAGGTTTAGACTTAGGGGTATTATTAGGGTTAGGGTTAGGGTTAGCATTTGGTTTTTGTCAAAGTTTAGGTTTAGTGCTTGAATTAGTGTTAGGTTTAGGCTTATGGATAGGGTAATGGATAGGGTTAGGTTTAGGTTTCAGTTAAGGTTTAGCGTAATGGATGGTTTAAGTTTAGCAATAGGGTTAAAGTTAGCATTAGGTTAGGGTTATGTTTAGTAAAATGGATAGATTTAGAGCTAGGGTTAGGGCTAGGTTATGGTTTGGATTAAGTCTAAAATTAGAGTTAGTTTTAGGGATAGGGCTAGGGTTTGGTTTACAGTAAATGTTATGTTTAGGTCTAGGGTCATGGTTAGTTTAGGTAAGGGTTAGTGTTTGAGCTAAGGTAATGGCTAGGGAGAGGGTTAGCTTGATGTTCAGGTCTAGGTATATGTTTATGGTTAGGGTTTGGGTTAGGGTTTGGGTTATGGCTAGAGTTTTCATTACAGTTACTGTTAGTTTTAGAGTAATGGATACTATTAAATTTAGGGTTAGGTTTAGGGTTAGGTTATGATTTAGGGCTAGTCTTAGGATTAGGTTTAGTGTAAGGCTTAATGTTTCTTCTAGGGCTAGGGCTATGGTGAGGTTTAGATTTATGTTTAGGTTTTGGGATACGTTTATGTTTAGGGTTAGGTTTAGTGTTAGGGATAGGGTTATAATTAGGGTTAGGGTTAGGGTTAGGGTAATTGACAGGATTAGAACTAAAGTTTGAGCTAGGATTAAGTTTAGGATAAGAGCTAGGGTTAGGGTTATGTTTTAGTATAGGGCTAGGGTTTTGTTTAAGGTAAGGGTTTGGCTTTGAGCTAGGGTTAGGTCTAAGGCAAGTGTTAGTGTTAGGGCTAGGGTTAGGGTTAGGGTTAGGCTTAGGGCTAATTTTAGGCCTAGGATTATGGCTGGTTTTTGCATTAGGTTTAGGACTATGGTTAGGATTATGGTTAGGGTTAGGGCTACTGTTAGGGATAAGATTAGGTTTAAAATAATGTTAGGGCTAGGGTTATGTTTAGGGCTGGTATTAGGGTTAGGGTTATCGATAGGTCTAGTATTAGGACTAGGTTTTGGGTTAGGGTCAGGTTTAGAGTTAGGTTAATGTTAGGGTCAGGGTCAGTGTTCCAGATAGGATAAGGGTTAGGGTTAGAGCCAGATTAGGACTAGTATTAGGTCTATGATTAGTGTTTAGTTTAGGTTAAGGGTTATTTTTAGGGCTAGAGCTAGGTTTTTGTTTAGGTCTAGGGCTAGAATTATAGCTATATTTAGGATTAGTTTTGGGTCTAGATCTAGTGTTATGGTCCAGTATAGGTATAGGCTTACTGGTAGGGCTAGTGTTAGGGTTTGGTTTATGGTTAGAGTAGGGTTACTGTTAGGATCACAATAAGGGTCAAGGTTAGAGTTAGAACTAGAATGAGGGCTAGGGTTAGGACTAGTAATACTGTTTGTGTTTAAGTTAGGCTAAGGATTAGGGTTAGGACTAGGGTTAACATTTGGTTTAGGGTTTGTCTTAGGGTAAGGAATAGGTTAGAGCTAGGGATAGGGCTCTTTTTAGGGTTAGGGTTAAGATTAGGGTTTAAGCTATGGTTAGTATTAGAATTAGGGGTAGATTTTGTGTTAGGATTAGGGCTAGTGTTATGGCAAAAACTAATGTATGAACTAGGGTTAAGATTAGGGCTAGTTTTAGTGTTAGGGTTAAGGAGAGTTGTGGTGTTAGGGTTAATTTAAGGTTAGGGTGAAGTTCAGAGCTAGGATTAGTGTTAGGATCAGGATCAAGGTCAGGGTTATATTTAGAGTTAGTGTTAGGGCTAGGTGTAGGTTTATGGTTTGGTTTAATTAAGGTTTAGGGTTAGGGATATGGCTTCGTATTGTTTTAAGCCTAAGGCTATGGATAAGGCAAGTTTTAGGATTAGCATTATTGTTAGGGCTAGTGTTAGGGTTTGGTTTAAGATTATGGTTATGGTTAAATTTAGAGTTAGGTTTAAATTTAGAGTTAGGTATAGATCCAGGGTTGGGCTAGGGCTAAGAATAGAACTAGTGCTAGTGCTAGGGCAAGAATTAGATTTAGTCTTTAGGCTAAGTTTAAAGTTAGGATAGGACTAAATTTGGGTTAGTGCTAGGCTTAGTGTTAGGGTTAAGCCTAGGGTTAGGGCAAGGGTTATGGTTAGGTTTAAGATTATGGTTCGGTTTAGGGTTGTTGTTAGTTTTAGGATAAGGGATGGAGTTATAGCAAGGTTTAGGGCTAGGGCGAGGGTTAGAATTAGAGTTAAACCTCAGATTAGGGTTTTGTGTTAGGATTAAGGCTAGGATTAGGGCTAGGTTTAGGCATAGGGCTAATTTAAGTTCCAGCTTTACAGTTACAGATAATTTAGGGTTAGGTTAGATGTAGTGTATGGGTTAGTTTTAGGGTTACGGTCAGGTTTAGAGCTAAGGGTATTGTTTGGGTCAGGGTCGTGATTAGTGTTTGGGATAGGTTAAGGTTTAAATTTAGGGCTCGAATTAGCATAGGTTTAGGATTAGGTTAAGGATATAGATAGGTTTAGGTTTCAAGTTATGTTTAGGGTAATGGATAGGGTTATGATTAGGGATATGGTAAAGGTTTAGGCCTAGTGTTAGCATTAGCATTAAAATTATGATTAGGGTAATGGATAAGGTTACAGCTAGGGTTAGAGCTAAAGTAATGGTTATGCTTAGTGCTAGGTTTAGGGTTACGTTTAGGGTTAGGGTTAAAGCTCGGTTTAGGGCTCAGATTAAGTTAGGCTTTGCGTTAAGTTAGGGCTAGTGTTAGAGTTATGGCTATTGTAAATACTAGGGTTACAATTAGGGCTACTTTTAGGGTTAGGGTTAGGGTTAGGTCTAGGTCTGGTGTTATGTTTCAGGTTATGTTTAGGGTGATGTTTAAAGCTAGGGTTAGTGTTAGTGTCAGAATCAGGATTAGGGCTAATTCTAGGGTTCTGCTTAAAAGAAGAATTAGGGCTAGTGTTAGAGCTAGGTGTAGGGTTAGGTTTTTCTTTTAGTTTAAGGTTTATTTTTAGGGATATGGCTCAATTTTGTATTAGGGCTAGGCCTAGATTTAGGGCTAGTTTTAGGCATAGCATTAGGGTTAGGGTTAGGGTTACTGTTAGATTTAGGCTTAGGCTTTGCATTAGAGTTAGATTTAGAGTTAAGGTTAGATCCACGGTTAGGGCTAGGGCTAAGGAAATGGCTAGGGTTAGGCCTAGGATTAGAGCTAGGTTTATAATTCCAGTAAGGGATAGGTTAAGAACTAATTTGAGGGCTGGGGAGAGAGTTAGATTTATTTTTAGGGCTAGGGTTAGGGTTAGGGTTAGGTATAGGGCTAAGTTAGGTCTAAGATTAGGGATAGGGTTGGTTTTAAGTTAGGCCTAGGTTTAAGGTTAAGGTTATGATTAAGGCTATGTTTAGTGCTAATATGGGCTAGGGTTTGTGTTCAGGTTAAGGCTAGGATTATATCTAGGGCTAATGTCATGTCTAGGGTTATGGTTATAGATAGTTTTAGGGTTAGGTTTTGGCTAGGTCTAATGTAAGGATTAGGTTTAGGGTAAGGGTCATGTTTGAGCTAGGTGAATTAAAAGTGTCAGTGTCATGGTTAGGGTTTCTTTTAGGTTTGATTTTAGGGTTAGGGCTCAAATTAGCATTAGTGTTATGGTTAGGGTAATGATAGGGTTAGATTCAGGGTGAAGGTTAGGTTTAGGGTAATTGATAGGATTAGGGTTAGTGATAGGTTAAGGGTTACACCTAGGGTTAGCATTAGGGAAAGGGTTATGTTTAGGGTGATGGATACACTTAGAGTTAAGTTTAAGGAAAATGTTATGGTTAGGATTAAGTCTTGAGATAGGATTAGGCCTAGAATTAGCATTAGGGTATGGGTTATGATTAGGGTAATGTGTACAGTTAGAATTAACTTTATAGCTAGACTCATGGTTAGGATTAGGTCTTGAGTTAGTTTTAGCGTATGGGTTAGATCTATGTTTAGGGTTAGGGTTAGTGTTATGTTTAGTGTAAGAGTTAGGTTCTGAGCTATGATTAGTGTTAGAGCAACGGTTAGGTTCAGGGTTATGTTTAGGGATAGGATTATGGTAATTTTAGGATTAGAGTTAGGGTTAGGGGAATGGTTATAATTAAGTTTAGGGTTAGTGTTAGTGTAATAAATATGGTTAGATATAGGTTTAGGTTTAGGGAAAGGGCTAGATTTAAGTTTAGGTTTAGGGTTAGGTCTATGGTTATGTTTAGGTTTATGGTAAGGCTTAGGGTTTGATCTATGGTTAGGGCTATACTGAATATTGGTTTAGGGTTAGGTTTAGGGTGAGTTATTTTCTGTTCAGGGTTAGTATTATAGTTAGGGTTAAGGTTAGGGTCACATTTAGGGTTAGGGTTAGTGTAATGTGTAGGTTTAGTGCTAGCATTAGGGCTAGGGTTACGGTTAGAATTAGGAATAGTTTTAGGGTTAGATTCAGGGATAGTTCTAGGTTTATGCTTATAGTAAGTGCTAGGTTTTGAGCTATAGTTAGGACTAAGGAGAGGGTTAGGTTTGGGGTAGGGCTATGATTAGGTTTAGGGTTATGCTTAGGGCTAGGTTATGGCCTAGGTTTAGCTCTAGGTTTTGTGTTAGGTTTAGGCTAGTGTTAAAGCTGTGTGTAATGTAAAAGCTAGGATTATGATTAGGGATAGTTTTAGGGTTAGGGTTATGCCATGATCTAGTGTTAGGTTTAGATTTTCATTTAGCGTCAGGTTTAGAAGTAGGTATACTGTTAAAGGTAGATTCAATGTTTGGGTTAGAGTTCAATTTAGGGTTACAGCCAGAATTAGGAGTAGGTTTATGTCTAGGGGTAGGGTAGTGTTTTTATTAGTATAAGAGTTATTGTTAGGCCCTATACTAGGTTTTTGTTTAGTTCTAAAGCTAGATATAAGGCTAGATTTAGGATTAGGTTTAGGTCCAGGGCTACTGTTAGGTTATAGTCTACTGTTAGGGTCAGGTTTAGAACTAGGGTTTGTGTTAGGGTCAGGATAAGGGTCAGGGTTAGCATTCAAGTTTGGGAAAGGATTAGAGCTAGAATGAGGGCTAGGGTCAAGACTACTAATAAGGTTAGGATTTTGGTTAGCCTAAGGATTAGGCATAGGTCTAGGGCTACCATTAGGGTTAGAGTTATTCATAGGGTAAGCGATAGCCTTAGAGCTAGGGTTAGGGTTAGAGTTAGGGTTAGGGTTAAATCTAGGTTTAGGGATCGAATTAGGGCTAGTTTTTGGGTTAGGGTTTGGGCTAATGATAGGGCAATGGCTAATGTAAGAACTAGGGTTACAATGAGGGTTATTTTTAGGTTTAGGGTTAGGGGTAGGTCTAGTGTTAGGGTTAGGTTTAAGGTTAAGATGATATTTAGATGTAGGGTTAGTGTTAGGATATGAGTCAGGGTCAGGGTTAGGTTTTGCACTCAAATTAGGAATAGGTTTACTTTTAGGTTTCAGTTTAAGATTAGGAGGGTGTTTAGAGCTAGGGTGAGCATTAGGATATGAGTCAGGGTCAGGGTTAGATTTAAGGTTAGGGTTAGGACTCGAATTAAGGCTATGGATAGGTCTAGGTGTAGTGTTAAGTTTTGGTTTAAGTTAAGGTTTATGGTTAGGGCTATTGCTCAGTTTGTTTAATTGCTAGTGTTAGGGTTAGGGCTAGTTTTAGTGTTTGGCTTAGGATTAGGGTTAGAGTTATATTTTGAGTTAGAGTTAGATCTAGATTTAGAGCTAGGACTAAGGATAGGGCAAGGGTTAGGGCTAGGGTTAGGGTTATGGTAATGGATAGGCTTAGAAGTAGGGATAGGGATAGTGTGAGAGTTAGAGTTAGTCTGAGGGCTAGGGTTAGGGTTAGGTTTAGGTATAAGTTAGTGGTATGGCCAGTGTTAGGGTTTGCTCTAGTTTAAGGGTCAGTTTTAGATCTAGGGTTTTAGTTAGGTTCAGAATAAGGGTCAGGGTTGGTGAAAGGGTTTGGGATAGGATGAGAGCTAGTACAAGGGCTAGGGTCAGGACAATTAATAGGGTTAGGATTTTGGTTAGCCTAAGGATTAGGGATAGGTCTAGGTTAACCATTAGTGTTACCATTTCACTTAGGGTAAGGTATAGGTTTAGAGCTAGGTTTAGGGCTAATGTTAGGGTATGCTTAGGTTTAAAGTTAGGTTTAGTGTTCAGATTAGGGCTAGTTTTGTGTTAGGGTTAGGACTAGGGTTAAAGAAATCAGTAATATAAGAACTAGGGTTACAATTAGGGTTAGTTTTAGCTTTAGGGGTAGGGGTAGGCATAGTTTTAGTGTTAGGGTTAAGTTTAAGTTTAGGGTGATATTTAGAGCTAGGGTTAGTTTTAGGATATGATTCAGGGTCAGGGTTAGGTTTAGGACTCAAATAAGGGCTAGGGTCACTGTTAAGTTTTAGGTTTAAGTTTAAGATGGTGTTTCAAGCTAGGATGAGTTTAGCACATGAGTCAGTGTCACTTAAAATATTAAGGGTATGGTTAGGACTCGAATTTAGGCTATGTTTAGGTCTAGGTGTAGTGTTAGGGTTTGGTTTATGTTAGGTTTATGGTTAGGAGTATTGCTCTTTATTGTTTTACTGCTAGTCATAGGGTTAGGGCTAGTTTTATGAATAGAGTTAAGATTAGGTTTAGTGTTACTGTGAGGCTTAGGCTTAGGATTAGATCTAGGACTAAGGATTGAGCAAGGGTTACGGTTAGGGTTATGGTTATGGTAAAGGGTAGGATTAGAACCAGTGATAGGGCTAGTATGAGAATTATAGTTAGTCTTAGGGCTAAGTTTAGGGTTAAGGTTAGGGATAGGGCTAAATTAGGGCTTGGATTAGATCTATGGTTAGTGTTCAGTTTAGGCATAGAATTAGGGTTAGAGTTAGGATTTAGTTTAGGTTAAGGGATGGTGTTATGCTAGTTTTAGAGGTAGTGTGATGTTTAGAATAAGGGTTAGGATTAGGATTAGGATTAGGGCTAGGATGAGTGCTAGGGTTTGTTTTAGGGTTAGGGCTAGGATTAGGAGTATGGCTAATTTCAAGTATAGAATTATGTTTAAACATAGTTTTAGGGTTAGGATTATGGGTACATCTAGTGTAAGGTTTAGCTTTAGGGTTAGGTCAGGTTTAGGGCTAGGGGTATCATTAAGATGAAGGTCTAGGTTAGGGTTTGGAATAGGTTCAGGCTTAAAGTTAGGGATTGAATTAGCATTAGGATAAGGGTTAGGGTAATGATATGATAGGCTTAGAATAAGGGTTCATGTTTGGTTTAGGGAAATGGATAGGGATAGGATTAGAGATAGGGTTAAGTTTAGGCCTAGGGTTAGCATTAGGGTTAGGGTTATTGTTATGGTAATGTATAGGGTAGGGCTAGGTTTGTGGTTATGATTAGGGGTAGGGCTAGGATTAGGGTTAGTGTTAGGATTAAAGCTCAGGTTAGGGCTCGGATTAGGGCTAGGATTTGGGTTAAGTTAGTGATATGGTTAGGATTACGGCTAATGTACGTACAAGGTTTACAATTAGGGCTAATTTTAGGTTTATGTTTAGGGCTAGGTTTTGTGTTAGGGTTAATGTTAGGATTAGGGTGATGTTTAGAACTAGTATTATTGTTAGTGTCAGAGTCAGTGTCAGGGTTAGTTATAGGGTTTGGCTTAAAACTCAAATTAGGGCTAGGGTTAGGTGTAGATGTATGGTTAGGTTTTGGTTTAGTTTAAGGGTTAGGAATAGATCTTATGTCTCGGTTTCGTTTTAGGGCTAGGGCTAGGATTAGGGCTAGTTTTAGCATTAGTGTTAGGGTTAGGGCTAGTGTTAGGGTTAGGCTTAGACTTCAGGTTAGGGTTAGATTTAGAGATAGATTATGATCTAAGTTTAGTGCTTGGGCTATGGATAGGGCACGGGTTAGTACTAAGTTTAGAGCTAGGGTTAGGTTTAGGTTTAGGGCTAAGGATCAGGTTTAGAGCTAGGGGAATTATTAGAGTCAGAATCAGCTTACAGTTTGATTTAGGTTAGTGTTTAGTGTTAGGGCTCAAATAAGCATTAGGCAGAGTTAGGGTAATGATAGGTTTTTGTTTAGGCTTCTGGTTAGGTTTAATGTAATTTATAGGGTTAGGTTTAGCGATAGTGTTTGTGTTAGGCCTAGGCTTAGCATTAGGGTAAATGTAATGATTAGGATAATGGATAGGGTTAGAGCTAAGTTTAGGGCTAGGGTTATGGTAAGGAATAGGTCTTGAGTTAGGATTAGGGTTATGGTTAGAACTAGGGTTAGTGTTAGGGTTATGTTTAGCATAAGGGTTAAGTTTTGAGCTAGGGTTTGGGCTAGGGCGAGGGTTAGGTTTAGAGTTAGGTCTAGGGATAAGGTTAGAGTATGTTTACAGTTAGGGTTAGAGTAATGATATGGTTAGATGTAGGCATAGGGTTATGGTTAGTGTTAGATTGAGGTGTAGGTTTAGATTTAGGGCTATGGTTATATTTAGGTTTATGGTAAGGGTTAGGGTTTGAGCTAGAGTTAGGTCTATCGTGAGTGTGAGGTTTAGGGTTAGGTCTAGTGTTAGTTTTCTGGTTAGGTTTAAGGTTAGGGTTAAGCCTAGGGTTATCAATAGGTTTAGGGTTAGTTTTACGGTAATGGGTAAGTTTAGAGCTGGGTTTAGGCATAGGGTTAAGTTTAGGATTAGGGCTAGTGTTAGGGGTATATTTAGGGATAGGTATAAGTTTATGTTTAGGATAAGGGTGAGGCTTTGAGCTATGGTTAGGACTAATCAAGTGTTAGATTAAGGTTAGGATTAGGGTTATGCTTAGGCCTAGGATTAGCTCTAGGTTTTGTGTTAGGTTTAGGCCTAGGGTTAGGGCTGTGGGCAATGTAAGAGCTAGGGTTATGATTAGGGCTATTTTAGGGTTAGGATTTTGGCTAGATCTAGTGTTAGGTTTAGATTTTTGTTAGGGTCAGGTTTAGAGGTAGGTTTACTCTTAAAGGCAGGGTCAGTGTTTGGGTTTGAGTTAGAATTAGGGTTACAGCCATAATTAGAACTAGGTTTAGGTCTAGGGGTAGGGTTAGTGTTTGTGTTAGGTTAAGGGTTAATTTAAGGGCTAGGAATAGGATTTTGTTTAGGTCTAAGTCTAGAGTTAAGTCTAGATTTAGGATTTGGTTTATGTCTAGTGATAGTGTTAGGTTTTACTCTAGGGTTAGGGCCAGGTTTCGAACTAGGATTACTGTTAGGGTGAAAAAAAATGGACAGGGTTAACACTAGGGTTTGGAATAGGTTTAGAGCTAGAGTGAGGGTAGGTTTATGACTATTAATAGGGTTAAGGTTTTGGTTATCCTAAAGATTAGGGATAGGTCTAGGGTTACCATTAGGGTTAGGGTTTAACTTTGGGTAAGGGATAGGCTTAGAGCTAGGGTTAGGACTAGAGTTAGGGTTAGGGTTAAATCTATGTTTAGGGCTCAGATTCAGGATAAGTTTTGTGTTAGGTTTAGGGCTAATGTTATGGAAATGAATAATATAAGAACTAGGGTTACAATTAGGGGTAGGGGTAGGTGTAGTTCTAGTGTTAGTGTTAGGTTTAATGTTAGGGTGATATTTATATCTAGGTTAGTATTAGGATATGATTCAGAGACAGTGTTAGTTTTAGGGTTAAGTTTAGGACTCAAATAAGGGCTAGGATTAATGTTAGGGTTAAGTTTAAGCTTAGGGTGGTCTTTAGAGCTAGGGTGACTGTTAGGATATGAGTCAACCTCAAGGTTGGTTTTAAGGTCAGGATTATATCTCAAATTAAGGCTAGTGTTACTGTAAGGGTTTGGTTCAATTTTAGGGTTGTGTTTACACCTAGGGTGAGTGTTAGGATATGATTCGGGGTCAGGGTTAGTTTAAGGTTATGGTAAGGACTCAAATTAGGGCTTGGGTTTGGTCTAGGTATAGTGTTAGGTTTTGGATTATGTTAAGCATTAAAGTTAGGAGTATTGCTCAGTTTGTTTTTTTAGAAAAAGAGGAGAGAGAGAGAGATTTTTAATATTTTTATTTTTTTTTAGTTTTTGGTGGACACAACATCTTTTTTTAATTATATATATATATATATATATATATATATATATATATATATATATATATATATATATATATATTTGCTTGTTTGTTTGTTTGTTTGTTTTGTTTTGTTGCTGAGGATCAAACCCAGCACCCCGCGCATGCCAGGTGAATGCGCTACCACTTGAGCCAAATCCTGAGCCTCTAATGTTCGTTTTTTTTTTTGTTGTTTTTGTTTTTTTTTTAGTCCTGGGTTATATGATTAGCGTTAAGTCAGGGCTAGTGTTTGTGTTAGGCTTAGGCTGAGGGTTATGTTTAGACTTGGATTTAGGGTTAGATCTAGGGTTAGGGCTAGGTCTAATGATAGGGCAAGTGTTAGAGCTAGGTTTAGGGTTATGGTAAATGATAAGGATAGAAGTAGGGATAAGGCTAGCGCGAGAGTCAGAGTTAGTCTTAGGGCTAGGGTTATGGTTAGTTTTAGGGATAGAGCTAAATAAGGGAAAGGATTATAACTAGGGTTAGTATTCAGCTTCCTCCTAGCATTAAGACTAAGTTTAGGTCTTAGGGTAAGGGATGTGTTATAGCTAGGTTTAGAGATAGAGTGAGGGTTAGGATTAGGATTAGGGCTAGGTTTAGGGTTACAGTTATGATTAAGGATAGGTTTAGGTCTAGGATGAGGGCTAAGGTTTGTTGTAGAGTTAGGTCTAGAAATAGGGCTAGGGATAATGTCATATCTAGTGTTACCTTTAGGAGTAGATTTGGAATTAGGCCTGTGTCTTAGTCTACTGTGTTAAGTTTAGGGTAAGGGTCAGTTTTAGATCTAGGGGTATTTTTAAGTTCAGGGTCAGAGTTACAGTTTGTATTAGGTTAAGATTTAGGGATAGGGCTCAAATGAGCATAGAGTGAGTGTTAGGTTTAGGGTAATGAATATGGTTAGGTTTAGGGTTCAGGGTAGGTTTAGGGTAATGGAGAGATTTAAGGTTCGTGATAGGGTTAGGGTGAGGCCTAGGGTTAGCATTAGAAATAGGGTTATCATAAGGGTAATATATAGAGTTAGGGTTAGGGTTAGAACTAGGGTTAGGGCTATAGTTAGGGATAAGGCTAGGGTTATGTTTAGGCCAAAGGTTAGGCTTTGAGCTATGATTAGGTCTAAGGTGAGGGTTAGGCTTAGGGTTAGGGCTAGGTTTAGGGTTAGTTTTATGCTTAGGGTATGTTTAGGCCTTGAATTAGGGCTAGGTTTTGTGTTAGGTTTAGGTCTAGTTTAAGTGCTATGGGTAATGTAAGATCTAGAGTTCTAATTAGGGATAGTTTTAGAATTAGGGTAATGTCTAGGTCTAGTGTTAGGTTTAGATTTTGGTTTAGAGTCATTTTTAGAGCTAGGTTTAGTGTTAGTGTCAGGTCGGTGTTCTGATTAGAGTTTGGGTGAAAGCCAGAATAAGGAATAGCATTAGATTTAGGGGTAGTGTTATTGTTTGGTTTAAGTTAAGTGTTATTTTTAGGGCTAGGTCTAAGTTTTTGTTTATGTCTAGGGCTAGAGTTATCAGTAGATTTAGGATTAGATTTAGGTCTAGGGTTAGAGTTAGGCTTAGGTTTAGGTAAAATTTACTGGTAGGGCTAGTTTTGGGGTTCAGTTTAGGGTTAGGGTCAGGTTTAGACCTATAATTAGTGTTATGGTCAGAATAAGGGTGAATATTAGGGTTAGGTTTTGGGTTAGGTTTAAAGATAGAATGAGGGCTAGGTTTTGGACTAGTAATAGGGTTAGTGTTTGGTTTATGCGAAGGATTACTATTAAGACTAGGGTTAGCATTATGGATAGGGTTTGGCTTAGGGTAAGGGATAGGGTTACAGCTAGGCTTAGAGGTAGGGTTAGGGTTAGGTTGAGGACTAGGGCTAGGGTTAGTGTTAAATCTAGTTTTAGGGCTCAGATTAGGGCTATTTTTGTTTTTGGGTTACTGCTGGGTTAGGACTGTAGCTAATGTAAGAACTAGGGTTATTATTAGGATTAGTTTTAGGGCTAGGTTTCGGACTAGGAATGATGTTATCATTTGCTTTATGGTTAGGGTGATATATAGAGCTAGGGTTATTGTTTGGATATGAGTCATTGTAAGGATTAGTTTTAGTTCTAGGACACAAATTTGAGCTAGGGTTATGGCTAGTTGTAGGGTTAGGGTTTGGTTTAGGTTAGGTTTAGGTTTAGGGTAATGGCTTGCTTTTGTTTTAGGGCTAGTGCTAGGGTTAGCGTGAGTTTTATGATTAGCGATAGTGTTCAGCTATTTGTAGGTTGAGGTTTAGGCTTAAGGTTAGGGTTAGATTTAGAGTTTATAACCATAATTTAGATTTCTGGGTAGATCTAGTGTTAGGGCTAAGGTTAGAGGTAGTGTTAGAGTTACGGTAATAGACAGGTTTAGAAATTAAAATAGGGCTAGGTTGAGTGTTAGAGGTATTCTTAGGGCTAGAGTTAGGGATTTGCTTAGGGTTCAGGCAAAATTAGGGCTAGATTAGTACTAGGTTTAGTGTTAGGTTTAGACACATGGTTAGGGCTAGAATTAGGGTTAGTGTTAGTGTTAGGGTTATGGTTAGTTTTAAGGGAAAGGATGAGGTTATGGCTAGGTTCAGGACTGGGAGAGGGGTAAAAGTAGCTATAGAAAAAGGGTGAGTGTTCAGGTTAGGATTAAGGCTAGAATTAGTGCTAGGATGAGGGCTAGGGTTTATGTTAGGGTTAGAGATAGGATTAGGGCTAGGGCTAATGTCAGGTCTAAGATTATGATTAGGAATCGTGTTAACTTTAGGTTTATGGCTAGGTCTAGTGAAAAGTTAGGTTTAGGGTAAAGGTCAAGTTTAGAGCTAGGCGTATTATTATGGTCATAGTCCAGTTTAGGATTTGGTTTAGGATAAGGTTTAGGGTTAGGGCTCAAATTAGCATTAGGGTTAGTGTTAAAGTAATGGATACTGTTAGGTTTAGAGTTCAGGTTAGGTTTAGAGTATAAGATAGGTTTAGTGTTAGCGATAGGATTAGGGTTAGGCCTACGGTTAGCATTTGGTTTAGGTTTATGTTTAGGGTAAAGGATAGGGTTAGTGCTAGTGTTAGGGCTTTTGTTAACCTTAGGATTTTGGCTAGGTTTAGAGATCAGCCTAGAGTTAGTGTGTTAGGTTTAGCAGAAGTGTTAGTGTTTGAGCTAGGGTTAGGGCTAGGGTGAGGGTTATGGTCTGAGTCAGAGCTACAGTTAGGGTTAGGGTTAGGGTTATGGCTAGGGTTAGCATTAGGGTTAGGGTTATGTTAAGGTAATGGATAGAGTTTGTGCTAGGATTTGAGCTATGGTTACAGTTAGGATAAGGGCTAGGTTTAGGGTTAGGTTGAAGGTTAGGGCTATTGTTACGTTTAGGGTAAGGATTAGAGTTTGAGTTGGGTTAGGGCCAGAGCCAGTATTAGGGTTAAAGTTAGTGCTAGAGATAGGTTTAGGTTTACGCTTAGGTCTAGGTTTAGGGCGAGGGTTAGGGCTAGGATTTTTGTGAGGTTTAGTGCTAGTGTTAGGTGTATGGATAATGTAAGAGCTAGGATTATGATTTTGGTTAGATTTTGGGTTTGTCCAGTGTTAAGGTTAGTTTTTTGCTTAGGATAAGGTTTAGAGCTAGGGTTTGTGTTAGGGTAAGTGACTAGTATTAAGTCTAGGGTTAAGGTTAGGGATAGATTTAGGGTTATGTTTATGGTTAGGTCTAGTGTAAAGGTTAGATTTAAGGTAAGGGTTAAGTTTAGAGATAGATGTATTATTAGGATCAGGGCATGGCTTATGGTTCAGATTAGGTTAAGGTTTAGGTTTAGGCCTTTAATTAGTATTAGTGTTAGATTTATGGTTAAGGTAATGAATAGGCTTAGTTTAAGGGTACAGGTTAGTTTTAGGGTAATGGATAGGTTTACGGATTGTGATAGGGCTAGGGTTAAGCCTAGGGTTAGAATTAGGGTAAGGATTATGGTTAGGGTATTGGATAAGATTAGAGCTAGGTTTAGGGCTACGGTTATGGTTAGAATTAGGGCTAGGTTTAGGGTAGTGTACAAAATAAAGCTATGGTTAGGGTGATGGTTAATGTTAAGATTAGAGCTAGGGATAGGTTAGGGTTTGGGATAGGGCTAGGGTTATGTTTAGGATAAAGGTGAGGCTTTGAGCTAGGGTTAGGTATAAGGGGAGGGTTAGTGTTAGGGTTAGAGTTATTATAGGGTTACACTTAGGGCTAGGATAAGGCCTAGGTTTAGGGCTAGGTTTTCTGTTATTTTAGGCCTAGGGTTAGGGCCATTGGTATTTAAGAGTTACAGTTATGATTAGAGCTAGTTTTAAGGTTAGGTTTATGGCTAGGTGTAGTGTTAGGATTAGGTTTTGAGTTAGGGTGAGTTTTGGAGCTAGGTTTATGTTAGGGTCATTGTCAGTGTTCAGGTTAGAGTGATGGTTGGGCTTAGTGCCAGAATGAGGACTAGATTCAGTTCTAGAATTAGGGTTAGTGTTTGGTTTATGTTAAGGGTGATTGTTAAGGCTAGGGCAAGGTTGTTGTTCAGGTCTAGGTTTAGAGGTAATGCTAGATTTGGGATTAGGTTTAGGTGTAGGAATAGAGTTAGGTTTAGATTTCAGTATAGGATTACTGGTAGGGCTAATATTAGGGTTCAGATTCAGGTTAGGGTCAGGTTTAGACCTACGGTTAGTGTTTGGGTCAGTATAAGTTTCAGGGTTAGGATTAGGGTTTTGGTTATGGTTAGAGCTAGAATGAGTACTAGAGTTAGGACTAGTAATAGGGTTAGGGTTTGGGTTAGGCTATGGATTAGGGTTAGGACTAGGGTTAGCATTAGGCTTATAATTTGGCTTAAGGTAACAAATAGGATAAGAGCTAGGGTTAGGGAAGGGTTAGGGACTGGCTTAAGGCTAGGGTTAGTGTTAGAGTTAAAGCAAGAGTTAGTGCTTGAATTAGGGTAAGGTTTTGCGATAGGTTAGGGCTAGTGTTAGGGCTACAGCTAATTTACAATCTAGGGTTATGATTAGGGCCACTTTTGGAGTTAGTGTTATGTCTAGGTCAAGTGTTAGAATTAGGATTAGTGTTAGTGTGATGTTTAGAGCTAGAGTTAGTGTTAGGGTCAGGGTCAGTGTTCAGTTTAGAGTTAGCTTTATATTTAAAGCCAGAATTATCACTAGGGTTAGGTCTAGGAGTAGGGCTAGTGTTTGGGTTAGGTTAAGGTTTATTATTAGGGCTAGGGCTAGGATTTTGTTTATATCTAGGGCTAGAGATATGGCTAGATTTAGGATTAGGTTTAGGTCTATGGCTAGTGTTAGAGTTTAGTTTAGGAATAGGTTTACATCTACTGCTAGTGTTAGGGTTCAGTATAGGGTTAGGGTCAGGTTTACACCTACGGTTACCATTAGGGTAAGAATAACTGTCACGTTTGAGTTATGGTTAGAGCTAGAGTGAGGGCTAGGGTTAGTACTAGTAATAGGATTAGGTTTAGGACTAGGGTTAGCATTAGGGTTAGGCTTGGCTTAGAGTAAGGGATAGGGTTAGACCTAGGGTTATGGTTACATTTTGCGTAGGGTTGAGGCTAGTTTTAGAATTAGGTTTAGGGTTAATGCTAGAGTTGGGTTTCTGATTAGGGCTAAATCTGAGTTCGAGTTAGGGCTAGGTTCAGAGTTATGGCCAATGTTTGCAGTAGAGTTACGATTTGGGCTAGTTGTAAGATTGGGGTTAGGACTAGGTCAAGTGTTAGGGTTAGGTTTAATATTAGTGTGATATTTAGAGCTAGTGTTAATATTAGGGTCAAAATTAAGGTCAGCAGTAGTTTTACAGTTAGGGTTTGGATTCAAATTAGGGATAGGTTTAGGGCTAGGTGTAGCGTTAGATTTTGGTTTAGGATAAGATTTAAAGTTAGGGCTCTTGCTCGGATTTGTTTTAGAGCTAGGGCTATGGTTAGGGCTAGTTGTAAGATTAGCATTAGGTTTAGGACTAGTGTTAGTGTTACGTTCAATCTTAGGTTTAGATTTAGATTTAGAGTTAGGATTAGATCTAGGGTTAGGTCTAAGTCTAAGGATATGGGTAGTGTTATTTCTAGGTTTATAGCTAGGATTGGGGTTATGATAAAAATAGGATTAGAACAAGGGATAGAGCTAGGGCGATAGTGAGAGTTCGTCTTAGGGCTAGCCTTAGGGTTTGGTTAGGTATAGGGCTTAATTAGGGCTAGGAATAGGGTTAGGTTTATGTATATGTTTAGACCTAGGGTTAGTTTTGGGGTTAGGGTTAGGTTTAGTGTAAATGATGGGGTTAGAGCTAGGTTTAGGGCTAGGACGAAGGTTAGAATTAGGGTTAGGGCTAGGGTTTTGTTAGAGTTATGATTAAGGCTAGGTTAAGATCTAGGATGAGGGTTAAGGTTTGTGTTTTGGTTAGGGCTAGGATTAGTGTTAGGGCAAATGTCAGTTCTAGGGTTACAGTTAGGGATAGTTATAGGGTTAGGTTTATGGTTATGTTCAGTGTAAGGGTTAGATTTAGGGTAAGGGTCAAATTTAGAGCTAGGGCTATTATAAGGTCAGGATCATGCTTAGAGTTTTGTTTAGGTTAGGGTTTAGGGTTAGGGCTCAAATTAGCATTAGGGTTGTGTTAGGGTAATGATAGGGTTAGGTTTAGGGTTCAGGTTAGGTTTATCATAATGGATATGTTACAGTTAGGCATAGGTTTAGATTTAGGCCTAGGTTTAGCATTAGAATTAGGGCTATGTTTAGGGTAAATGATAGGGTTACAGCTAAGTTTAGGGATAGTGTTAAGGATAGGATTAGGGCTAGGGTTATTGTTATGGTTATGGTTAGGTTTAGGGTTAGGGTTTGTGTTAAGTTTAGGGCTAGAATTACAGCTAGGTCAAATGTCATGTCTATGGTTACTTTAGGAATAGTTTTAGGGTTAGGTTTATTGCTAGGTCTAGTATAAGGGTTAGGTTTAGGGGTAGGTTCAGGATTGGAGCGAGGTATATTATTACGGGAATCATCAGAGTTAGGTTTTGGCTTAGGTTAAGTTTAGGATTAGGGCTCAAATTAGCATTAGTGTTAGGGTTAGGGTAATGATAGGGTTAGGATTAGGGTTCAGGTTAGGTTTAGGTTAATGAATAAGTTTATGTTAGCAATAAGTTTAGGTATAGGCTTAGGGTTAGTGTTAGGGTTATGGTTAAGGTTAGGGTAATTGATAGGGTTAGAACTAGTGATAAGGCTAGGGTTATGTTTAGGATTCTGGCCAGGGTTAGGGTAAGGTATAGAGCTAGGTTTTGGGTTAGAGTCATGTGTAAAACTAAGGTTAAGACTAAAATGAATGCTAGGTTTTGGTTTTGGTTAGTGCTAGGATTAAGGCTATGGCTAATGTATGAACTAGTGTTAAAATTTGTGCCAGTTTTAGGTTTAGGGTTAGGGTGATGTTTTTAGCAAGGGTGATATTTAGGGTCAGTGTAAGGGTCAGGGTTAGTTTTAGTGTTAGGTTTAGGACTCAAATTAGGGCTAAAGTTAGTGCTAGGTGTAGGGTCAGGTTTTGGTTTAGGTTAAGGGTAACGTAAACCTAACCGTTTAGGGCTATGGCTTAGTTTTGTTTTAGAGAAAGGGCTAAGGTTAAGGCTAGATTTGGAGTTAGCATCAGGGTTAAGGCTAGTTTTAGAGTGAAGTTTAGGCTTAGGTTTAGGGTTAGATTTAGAGTTAGGGTTGATCCAAAGTTAGGGCTCATGCTAGGGTTAGGGCTATTGTTAGGGTTATGGTAAGGAATATGGTTAGAACTAGGGATACGTCTAGGGTGAGAATTAGAGTTATTCTTAGGAATAGGCTTAGGGTGAGGGTTAGGGTTACTGCTAAATTAGGGCTAGGATTAGGACCTTGGTTAGTGTTAGGTTTAAGCCTAGGGTTTGTTCTAGGGTTAGGGTTAGTACTAGCTTTAGGGTTAAGTTTAGGGCAATGAGTGTGGTTATAGCTAGGTTTAGGGCTAGGATGAGGGTTAGAATTAGGATTAGGCCTCAAGTTATAGTTCAGTTTAGGATTAAGGCTAGGATTAGGGCTAGAATAAGTGTTAGTTATTCTGATAGGGTTAGTGCTAGGTCTTGGGCTAGGGATAATATCAGGTCTAGGTTTATGGTTAAGGATAGTTTTAGGGTTAGGTTATTGCTAGTTCTATTGTAAGGGTTAGGTTTACGTTACAGGTCAACTTTAAAGCTATGGTTATTATTAGTGTCATGGTCAGTGTCAGGGTTAGCATTTGGTTTATGTTAAGGTTAAGGGGTTAAGGCTCGAATTAGTGTTAGATTTAATTTTAGAATTAAGGTAATGGAAGGGTTTTACTTTAGGTTTTAGTTAAGGTTTAAAGTAATGGATGTGTTAGGTTTCAGCGATCGGGATAGGGTTAACATTAGGGTTAAGGTTATGTTTACTGTAATGGAAAGTTTTAGAGCTAGGGTTAGGGCTAGGCTATGGTTGGTATTAACTCTAGGATTAGGGTTAGGTTTAGAGGTAGGGCTAGGGTTTGGTTTATGGTAAGTGTTAGGATTATGGTAAGTGTTAGCTTAGGGTTAAGGTTATGGTTAGGTTAGGATAAGTGTTAGTGTTTGAGCTAGGGTTAGGTCTAGTGTGACTGTTAGGCTTATGTTTAGTTATAAGTTCAAGATTATGGTTAGAGTTAGGTTTAGTGTTAGGGATAAGGTTTTAATTAGGGTTAGGATTAGGGTTAGGGTAATTGATATTGTTACAGTTAAATTTCAGACTAGGGTTAGATTAGGATTAGGGCTAGGGTTAGGATTAGGATTTAGGATAGGGCTAGGGTTATGTTTAGTGTAGGGGTTAGGCTTTGAGCTAGGGTTAGGTCTAAAGAGAGCATTAGGTTTAGAGTTAGGGTTTGGGTTAGGGATAGGCTTAGGTTTATGCTTAGAGCTAAGTTTAGGCCTAGGATTAGCTGTAGGTTTTGGGTTAGGTTTAGGTCTAGGGTTAGGACTATGGGTAATGTAAAAGAGGATTATATTTAGGGCTAGTTTTAGGTTTAGGGTTATAGCTAGGTCTAGTGTTAGGTCTAGGTTTTGGCTTAGTGTCAGATTTAAAGCTGGTTTAAGTGTTAGGATCAGGGTCAGTGTTCGGGATAGGGTTAGGTTTAGGGTTAGAGTCAGAATTAGGACGAGGGGTAGGTCTAGGGATAGGGAAGTCTTTGGTTTAGGTTAAGGGTTAGTTTTAGGGCTAGTGCTAGGATTTTGTTTAGGTCTAGGGCTAGAGTTATAGCTATATTTAGGATTAGCTTTGGGTCTAGGTGTAGTGTTAGGCTTAGGCATAATATAGGGTTACTGGTATGTCTAGTGATAGGTTTTGGTTTAGATTTAGGGTCAGGTTTAGGCCTAGGGTTACTTTTAGGGTCAGATGAGGGTCAGGGTTAGGTTTAGAGGTAGATTGAGGGCTAGGGTTAAGACTCATGGTTAGAATTGAAGTTAGGCTAAGGATTAGAGTTAGGACTAGGGTTAGCATTTGGGTTAGTGTTTGGCTTAGGGTAAGTGATAGGGTTAGAGCTAGGGTTAGGGCTAGTATTAGGGTTAGGTTTAGGGCTAGTGTTAGGGTTAAGATTAGGGTTAACAGTAGGTTTAGGGCTCAGATCCAGGGTAGGATTTGTGTTAGTGTTAATGCTAGGGTTAGGACAATGATTAATGTATGAACTAGGGTTACAATTAAGGCTAGTTTTAGTGTTATGGTTAAGGCTAGGTTTAGTGTTAGGGTTTATTTAATTTAGGGTGATGATTAGAGCTAGGATTAGTATTAGGGTCAGCATCAGGGTCAGAGTAATTTTTAGAGTTAGGGTTAGGGCTAGGTGTAAGGTTTGGGTTTCGATTATGTTAATGGTTTGTGTTAGGGATATGGCTTGGTTTTGTTTTATGGCTAGGGCTAGGGCTAGGGCAAGCTTTAGGATTAGCATTATGGTTAATGGTAGTGTTAGGGTTTGGTCTGTCTTATGATTACAGATAAATTTAATGTTAGGTTTAGATTTAGAGTTAGGTTTAGATCTAGATGTAGGATAGGGCTAAGGATAGAAGTAGATCTAGGGCTAGGGCAAGAGTTCTAGTTTGTCCTAGGGCTAGGGTAAGGCTTAGGATAGGATTAAATTAGAGCTAGGATTAGCAATAAGATTAGTGTTAGTATTAGGCCTAGGGTTAGGGTGGGGGTTAGGGTTAGGTTTAGGTTTATGCTTAGGTTTGTTGTAAGGGATGGGTTTATAGGTAGTTTTAGGGCTAGGGTGAGGGTTAGAATTAGGGTTAGGGCTCGGGTTATGATTTGGGTTAGGCTTAAGGCTAGGTTTAGGCCTAGGATTACAGTTAGGGCTAATTTCAGGTCTAGGGTTATGGTTAAAGATAGTTTAAGGTTAGGTTTATGGCTATGCCTTCTATAAGCATTAGGTTTAGGGTTAGGGTCAGGTTTTGAGATATGGGTATTATTAAGATTATGGTCACGATTAGTGTTTTGGATAGGTTAAGGTTTAAAGTTAGGACTTGAATTAGCATTAAGATTATGATCAGTAATGATAGGGTTAGGTTTAGTTTTCAGGTTAGAATTATGGTAATGGATATGGTGAAGGTTAGGGATAGTGTTAGGTTTAGGCCTAGGGTTAGGGTTAGGGTTAGAGTAATGGATAGGTTTACAGCCAGGTTTACACCTAGGGTTATGGTTACAATTAGTGATAGGGTTAGAGTTACGTTTAGTGTTAAAGCTAGGTTTAGGGCTCAGAATAGGGCTAGGATTTCGGTTAAGTTAGGGCTAGGTTTAGGGTTATGGCTGATGTAAGTACTAGAGTTAGGATTAGGGCTAATTTTAGTGTTAGGGGTTAGGACTAGGTCTAGTGTTAGGTTTAGGTTTTGGGTTAAGGTGATGTTTAGACCTAGGGTTAGTTTTAAGGTCAGAGTCAGGTAAAGGATTAGTTTTAGGGTTCAACTTAAGACTCAGATTATTATTAGGGTTAGGTCTAGGTGTAGGATTACATCTTGGTTTATATTAAGGGTTAGGGTTAGGTCTATGTCTCAGTTTGATTTTAGTGCTAGGGCTAGGGTTAGGACTAGTATTAGGATTAGCCTTAGGGTTAGGGCTAGGTTTAGGTTTAGGCTTAGGCTTATTTTTAGGGTTAGATTTAGAGTTAGTGTTAGATCTAGGTTTATGGCAAGGGATATGAATAGGACTAAGTTTAGACCTATGGTCCAGGCTAGGATTAGGCTTCCTGTAATATATAGGGTTAGAAATAGGGTTAGGGCTAGTGTGAGAGTTAGAGTTAGTCTTTGGGCTAGGGTTAGGTTTAGGGATACGGCTAAATTTGGCTAAGATTAGGGCTATGGTTAGTGTTAGGTTCAGGCCTAGGGTTAGGGTTATGTTATAATTAAGTCTATGTTTAGGGCTGGGATAAGGACTAGGGTTTGTGTTAGGGTTAAGACTAGGATAATGGCTAGGGCTAAAGTCAGGTCTAGGGTTATGATTAGGGACAGTTTTAGGGTTAGGTTTATGTCTAAATCTAGTGTAAGGGTTAGGTATAGGGTAATAGTTATGTTTAGAGCTAGGGAAATTATTATTGTCAGGGTCAGTGTTGGGCTTTGTTTTAGGTGTGAGTTTAGGTTAGGGCTTGAATTAGCATTAGGGTTAGCATTAGGGTAATGATAAGGTTAGGTTTAGGTTTCAGGTTAGGTTTAGGGTAATTGACAGTTTGGGGGGTAGTGATAAGGTTAGGGTTAGGCCTAGGGTTAGCATTAGGGTAAGGGTAATGTTTAGGGTAATGAATAGAGTTAGAAGGAAGTTTATGGCTAGGGTTATGGTTAGGAATAGGTCTTGAGTTAGGGTTAGGGTGAGGGTTAGTAATATGGTTAGGATTAGGGTAATGGTTAGCGTAAGGGTTAGTTTCTGAGCTATGGTTAGGGCTAGGCTGGAAGTTAGCTTCAGGGTTAGACCTAGGAATATGATTACCATACATTTTGGGTTAGAGTTAGGTTAAGAGTTAGACATAGGAATAGTGGTAGGGTCAGTATAAGGGTCAGGGTAAGGGTTAGAATTTGTTATACTTTTAGAGCTAGAATGAGAGCTAGGGTTAGGTCTATTAATAGAGTGGGTTTTGGTTAGTCTAAGGATTAGGAATAGGTGTAGGGTTACCCTTAGGTTTAGGGTTTTTCTTAGGGTAAGAGATTTGTTTAAGCTAGGGTTAGGGCTAGGGTTAGGGTGGGAGTTAGGGATAAATCTAGGTTTAGGTCTTGGATTAGGGCTAGTTTTTGTGTTAGGGTTAAGGATGGGATTAGGGTCATGGCTAATGTAAGAACTGGGTTTAAATTTAGGTGAGTTTTATTGTTTTGTTGAGGTTTAGTGTTAGATTAGGTTTAAGTTTAGGGTGATATTTATAGCTAGGTTTTGTGTTAGAATAAGAGTCAGGTCAGGGTTTGTTTTAGGGTTAGGGATAGTACTCGAATTATTGTTAGGGTTATTGTTAGCATTCGGTTTAAGGTGAGAGTGGTGTTTAGAGCTAGGTTGAGTGTTACGATATGAGTCAGGTCAGTGTTAGTTTTAAAGTTATTGTTAGAACTCGAATTAGGGCTAGGGATAGGTCTAGGTTTAGTGTTAGGGTTTGGTTTAAGTTAATGTTTAGGGTTAGGGCTATTGCTTGGTTTTAGTTTAGTCCTAGGGTTAGGTTTAGGGATAGTGTAAGTGTTAAGCTTAGGCTGACAGTTAGGGTTAGATTTAGAGTTAGTGTTAGATCTAGGGTTAGGGCTGGGACTAAGGATAGTGCAAGGGTTATGGTAAGGGATAAGGTTATGTAAGGGATAGTGTTAGAACTAGGGATATGCATAGGGCCAGAGTTAGAGTGAATCTCAGTTCTAGGATTAGTGTTTGGGTTAGAGATAGGGCTAAATTAGTGCTAGGATTTGGGCTAGGTTTATTGTTTGGCTTAAGCCTAGAGTTAGGGTTAGGTTTAGGTTTAAGATTATGGTAAGAGATGGCATTATAGCTAGGTATAGAGGTAGGGTGAGGGTTAGAATTAGGGTTAGGGTTAGGGTCAGGGTTAGGGTCATGATTAAATCTAGGTGTAGGGCTAGGATGAGGGCTTGGATTTGTGTTAGGTTTAGGACTAGGATTAGGGCTAGGGCTAATTTCAGGTCCAGAATTATCGTTAAAGATAAATTTAGGTTTAGGATTATGGCTACGTCTAAATAAGGGTTAGGTGTAGGGTTATGTTCAAGTTTAGAGGTAGGGGTTTTATTAGGGTCAAGGTCAGGTTTAGGGTTTGGGATAGGTTAAGGTTTAAAGTTAGGGCTTGAATTAGTGTTAGTGTTAGGGTTAGGCTAATTATAGGTTAAGTTTAGGTTCAGGTTAGGTTCAGCGTAGTAGATTTTGTTAAGATTAGGGATAGGTTTATGTTCATGCCTAGGGTTAGCATTAAGGTTATGGTTTTGGTTATGATAACAGATAGAGTTAGATATTGTTTTAGGGCTAGATTTATGGTTATGAATAGAGCTAGTGTTAAAGCTAGGATTCGGTCTAGGATTTGGGTTAAGCTAGAGATAGGGTTAGGGATAATGCTAATGTAAGTTCTAGGGTGAAGTTTAGGGCTAGTTTTAGGGCTAGAGTTATTGTTAGGTTTAGGTTTAGGGTTAGGATGATGTTTCGAGCTAGTAGTGTTGGAGTCAGTGTCATGTTCAGGGTTATTTTAAGGGTTCAGCTTACAACTCATATTAGGGTTAGTGTTAGGGCTAGGTTTAAGGTTAGGGTTTGGTTTAGGTTTAGGGTCAGTTTTTTAGCTATAGCTTGGTTGTGTTTTAGGGCTAGGGCTAGGTTAAGGGCTAGTTTTAGGATTAGTGTTATGGTTTGTGCTAGTGCTGGGTTTGGCTTAGTCTTCGGGTTAGGGCTTGATTTAGAGTTAGGTTTTGTCTAAAGTTAGTGCTAAGGCCAAGGATAAGGCAAGGGCTAGTGCTAGGATTAGGGCTAGGGTTAGGGTTACGGTAAGGGTTAGAACAAGTGAAAAGTCTAATGTGAGAGTTAGAGTTAGTCTTAGGACTAGGGTTAGGGATAGGACTAAATTATGGCTAAGATTAGGGCTTGGGTTAGTGTCAGGGTTAAGCCTAGAGTTTGGGTTAAGTTTAGGGCTATGATAAGGGCTAGGGTTTGTGTCATAGTTAGGGCTAGAATTATGGCTAGGGTTAATGTCATGTCTAGCGTACAGTTAGTGATAGTTTTAGGAAAATGTTTATGGCTAGGTCTATTGTACTGGTTAGGTATAGGGTAAGAGTCAGGTTTTGAGCTAGTGGAATTATTAGTTCCAGTGTCAGTGTTAGGGCTTGGTTTAGGTTTTTTTTTTTAGGGTTACAGCTCGAATTAGAGTTAGGTTTAGGGTTAGGGTAAAAATAGGGTTAGGTTTAAGGTTCAGGATAGGATTAGGGAAATTGAGAGTTTTGGGGATAGTGATAGGTTTAGGTTTAGTCCTAGCGTTATCATTAGGGTAAGGGTTACGTTTAGTGAAATGGATACAGTTAAGGTTAGTGCTAGGATTATGGTTAGAATTAAGTCTTGGGTTAGGGTTAGGGTGAGGGTTAGGATTAAGGCTAGGTTTACAGCTCGGATGAGGGTTTGTGTTAGGGTTAGGGCTAGAATTATGGCTAGGGCTAATGTAAGGTCTAGGGTTACAGTTAGGAATAGTTTTACAGAAAGGTTTATGGCTAGGTCTATTGTAAGGTTTAGGTAGAAAGTAAGAGTTTGGTATAGAGCTAGGGGAATTATTAGGACCAGTGTCAGTGTTAGGGCTTAATTTAGGTTTGAGTTTAGGGTTACAGCTCGAATTAGAGTTAGGGTTAGGTTTACGGTAAAAATGGGGTTAGGTTTAGGGTTCAAGTTAGGTTTAGGGTAATTGATATCTTTGTGGATAGTGATAGGGTTAGGGTAGTCTTAGGGTTAGCATTAGTTTAAGGATTATGTTTAGGGTAATGGATACATTTATATTAAAGTTAGGGCTAGGGTTATGTTTAGGATTATGTCTTGGCTTAGGTTTAGGATGAGGGTTAGGATTAAGACTAGGTTTATTGCTTGGATGAGGCTTTGTGTTAGGGCTAGGGCTAGGATTAAGGCTAGGTCTAATATCAGGTCTAGCATTATAGTTAAGGATATTTGTAGGGGTTGGTTATGAACAGGTCTACAGTGAGGGTTAGATTTAGGGTAAACGCCATGTTTAGAACTAAGTGTGTTATTACAGTCAGGTCAGGATTAGGGATTTGTTTTGGTTAAGGTTTGGAGTTAAGGCTTTAATTAGCATTAGGTTCAGAGTAATGGATATGGTTAGGTTTAGGGTTCAGGATAGGTTTAAGGTTTTGAATAGCCTTAGGGATAGCTATACAGTTAGGTTTAGCCTTTTTTTAGCATTAGGGTAGGCTTAAGTTTAGGATAAAAGATAGGATTACAGCTGGGTTTATGGCTACATTTATGGTTAGGATTAGAGCTAGTGTTAGTGTTAGGGTTAGGGTTATGTTTAGGCCTAGTGTGAGGGTTAGATTTAGGGTAAGTGTTATGGTTGGAGCTATATTTAGGGCGAGGTCGAGGGTTAGCTTTAGAGTAGGTCTAGGGTAAATGATAAGGTTAGGGCTACTTTTAGAATTAGGTTTATGGTTATGGTTTTTGTAATAGATAAAGTTAGATCTAGGCTTTGGCCAATGGTTACAGTAAAATTAGAATTAAAGGTAGGGTTAGGGATAGGGCTATGTTAACGTTTAGGATTAGAATTGGGGTTCAGTTTTGAGGTAGAATCAGAGTTAGATTTACTTCATTCAAATTTCTTTGATACAATCCAGGATTCATCTTTAACTAACCTTACTCTATTTCCCAGATTTAGGCCTTTTGGATCAACTGTTTTGTGTCTGAAACAGTTAATTTTTTCATTTTACTTCATTTTGACATATACGAGTAAATGTAAATGGACCTGGAAATCAAACAGGGTTTATGCTAGCTGCTTGAAACTGCACACACACCCTCAATTCTTTGTGGGGGACACTCTGGTATGTTCCTTGTGAGTGTAGGCCTAAACTGAAACATTCAAAAAAAACTTTATCTGAGAGCTTTTTAGGAGAAAGCAGGGAATATTCATGCACTGAAATTCCTCCCATAATTATTTTGTCCCATTTGTTTGATACTGAGTAAGATTAATTATTTAGCTCTCCCCACAAAGCTCTCCATGTGTGGGACTTCTAGGATCAATGGTTCTCTAATCAGGCTGGGGTTAGTGTTAGGTTTAGGTTTAGGGCTAGGGTTAGATGTAGTGTTAGGTGAGATTAAATTTTGTAGAAATTACTTTGATACTTGGAAGGAGTCATCATTTACCTAGCCTTAATATGTTCCTCAGGCTTGGGCCTTCTCATTTCAATGGTTTGCTAATAGGGACACTCTGTATTTTAAGGTTTAACTTCATATTTACCTATATAGGTAAATGAAAATGGAGGTTGAATTCAAACCGAGTTGGTGCTAACTCCTTGAAACTTCAAACACTGAATCAGTTCTCTGTGGGAACTCTCTGCTTCTTTGTGAAAGTAGCCCTATGATGAAGATGGAAAAACAACTTTATCTGAGAGCCCTTTAGCAGAAAACAGAGAAATATGCATGAACTGAAATACTACCTCAATTATTTGGTCATATTTCTTTGATACAGCATAGTATTCATCTGATAGCTTAGCCCATTAGGTTCCTTAAGTTTGGGACTTCTAGGATCATCAGTTTTTTGATCAGATTAGGGTTTGTGTTAATTATAGTATTAGGGCTAGTGTTAAATCCCTAAAGGATCAGAGGTACTTTTTAAAAAATTTCTTTGATACTGGGCAGTATTCATTATTTTCTTACTATAGTTCACCTGTTTGGGCCTCCTAGGTTCAATGGTTCACTGTAAGGAACAGTTTGTATTTTAAAGTTTCTGTTCATTTTGTCCTATACAGGTAAATGGAAATGGAGTTGAAAATCAAACAGCATTGGTGATAGCTGCTTGAAACTTCACACTTCATCAATTCTCTCTAAGCAATCTCTGGTTTGTTCTTGTGACAACAGGCCTAAGGTGAAGCATTAAAAACAATTTTATCCAAGGGTCCTTTAGGAGACAACAGGGAAATATTCATGTATTGATATACTCCATCAACTTTTAGGACAGATTTCTTTCATAGTGGACAGCATTCATTCCTTAGCATTCCCCACTAGGCTGCCCAAGTTTGCAAATTCTAAGATCAAAGGTTTCATGAAAATGTTAGCGTTAGGAGAAGAGCTACGGTTAGAGCTAGTGTTGGGTTAGAGTTATTTTTATTCAAAATTCTTTGATACTTGGCAGGATTTATCTTTTAGCTACATTTACTCTGTTCCCCAGGTTTAGGCCTTCTCTGTTCACAGTTCACATTCAGGAAGATTTCATTTTATTTTGACCTATACAGGAAAGTTAATGGAGTTGAAAATCAAACAGGGTTTTTGCTAGCTTATTGAAACTTCACATACTCCACCAGTTCTCTCTAGGGACTCTGGTATGTTCCTTGTAAAAGTAGCCCTATGCTAAAGCATGCCAAAATAACTGAATCTGAGAGCCCTTTAGGAGAAAACAGGAAAATATGCATGTACCTCCCATAATTATTTGTTCAGATTTGTTTGATGTCGGGTAAAATTTATCATTTAGCTTGACCCACAAGGCTCCCCAAGTGCAGGAAGTCTAGGATCAATGGTTTTCTAATAAAGTTAGGGTTAATGTTAGGTTTAGGGTTATGGCTAGGGCTAGGGTTAGAGGCAATGTTAGGGTGAGAGTTAGTTTTGTTCGAATTTCTTTGATACTGGGCAGGAGTCATCTTTTATCTAGCCTTAGTATGCTCCCAAGGTATGTTCTTCTCAATTCAAAGGTTCACAATCATGAACACTTTGTATTTTAAGGTTTCACTTCTTTTTGACACCTATGGGTAATTGGAAATAGAGGTGGAAATCCAACAGGCAGTCTTCCCAATACCTAACCCTTATCCTAACCATAAACATAGCTCTAATCCTAAGCCTAAAGCTAACACTAACCCTAGACCTATTCCTAGCCCCAATGTAGCCCTAACCCTAACCCAAACTCTAGCCCTAAGACTAAGTCTAACTCTTGTCATAGCCCTATTCCTAGTTCTAAACTTATTCTTTACCATAATGCAAACACTAGCCCTAATCTTAGCTCTAACACTAGCCAGAGCCCTAAGCCTAGAATTAACCATAACTCGAAATCTACTCCTAAGGCTAAACTCACCCTGGCAGTAGCAATAACACTAACTCTAATCATAAACTGCATTTAACTTTAGCTTTAGTCCTAAAAAAAAAAACCAAGCCATAGGACTAACCCTAAACTTTGATGTAAACTAAATCCTAACCCTACATCTAGCCTTAAGCCTACCCCTAATTTGTGTCCTATCACTAACCATAAAAAAGTTACCCTTACTCTGACCTTAACACTAACCCTGGTTCAAAATATCACCTAAACCTAAACCTAATCCTAAAACTAGACTTAGTCCTAAGTGTAACCCTAAAACTAGCACTAATCATAACTTTAGTTCCGACATTAGCTGTATCCCTCTAGGAGAGCCCTAACGTAACCCAAAACCTAGCCCTAATCCAAGACCCAAACCTAGCTTTAACCCTAACTCGAATCCTAAACCTAGTCCTAACCCTTATCCTAAACTTAACCCTAACTTTAACATTTGCACTAAACCTAAACCTAACCCTACCCATAGACCTGACTTTAACCATAAACATAGCCCTAACCCTAGCTCTACCCTATCCATTACATAAACCTAACGCTAGCCCTAAAGATAATCCTCAGGCTGACCATAGCACTATCCCTAAACCTAACCTGCAATTACCCTAAAACTAACCTTAACCCTATCCCTAAAATATCATTATCCTAAATGTAACCTTAACCCTAATGCTGATTCAAAACCTAATCCTAACACTAAATCTAACTTTAAACCTAATCATAACCCTAACACAAACCCTTAACCAAACCCTAACACTAACCATAACACAAACCCTAATCCTAACCCTTACCCTAACACTAAACCTAAAACTCACCCTAACATAAACCCTAACATTAACCCTAACACTAACCATAACACTAACACTAAACCTTACACTAACCCTAACTCTAACCCTAAAACTAACTCTATCTATAACTGTAATCTTAACCCTAACACTTACCATAATCCTAACCCAAAACATAACCCTATCCCTAACAAAAAATCTACCCCTAACCCTAACCCTGTTACTAACCGAAACACTAACCTTAACCCTATCCCTAAAACTAACACTGAGTTTAAAACTAATCCTAACCCTAACCTTAACACTAAACCCAACACCAATCCTAACCCTATCACTAACACTAACCCTAATCACAACCCTAAACATATCACTACACTAACCCTAAACCTAACCCGAACACTAACACTAACCCTAACACTAACCAAACAGTAACACTAACCCTAATCCTAAAAATAAATGCAAACTTAACACTAACCCTAACTCTAACCCTTAACCAAACACTAACTATATCCTTAACCCTAACCCTATCACTAACCTTAAACCTAACCCTAACCATAACACTAAGCTTAACACTAAGCCTAACACTAACCCTAAACCTATCCCTAATCCTAACACTATCATTAACCGTAACCCTAACACTAACCAAAACATTAAAACTAACCCTAACCTAAACCGAACATTCACCCTAAACCTAAACCTAACATGAACCCTAACCCTATCACTAACATTAACCCTAAACCTAACCCTTAACATAACTCTAACCCTAACCCCAACCCTAACCTGAACACTAATCGTAACTCTAAACCTAACCCTAACCCTAACCATAACACTAACACTAAACCTAAACTTAAACATAAACATAAACCTATCCCTAATCCGAACTGTAAACCTAAACCTAATAGTAAACCTAACCGTAACACAAACCCTAACACTAGGCCTAAAACACACCCTAACCTAAACCTAACACTCACTCTAACCCTAACCCTAACCCTAATACAAACTTTAAACCTAAACCTAACCCTAACCCTAAACATTACCCTAAACCTAACCCTAACCCGATCCCTAATCCTCAAGCTAACACCCTAACACTAACACTAACACTAACCCTAACTCTTACCCTTAAAATTACCCTTACCCTACCTCTAACCCTAACCTTATTGCTAACCCTAACACTAATTCTAAACCTAACACTAACACTAATCGTAACCCTAACCCTAACCCTACACATATCCATAGCCCTAAACCTAACACAAACCGTACATAAACCCTAACAGAAACCGTAATCATAAACCTAACCCAAAATTAACCCTAACCCTTACCGAACCCTAACACTGACCCTAACAATAAACATAAATCTAAACCTAAAACTAACCCTAAACCTAACACTAAGCCTGACTGTAGCCCTAACCGTAACACTAAACCTAACCTTAACCCTAACACTAACTCTAAACCTATCCCTAAACCTAACACTATACCTAACACTAACAGTAACCTTAACAGTAACACTAACCCTAACACGAAACCTAACCCTAACCATAACACTAACACTAACACTAGAAGGAACCCTAACCCTAATCTTAACACTAACCCTAATCCTAACCCTATTACTAACACACATCTAACCCTAACACTAACCCTAATATTAAACAGAAACCTAAACTTAACTCTAACCCTAACATTAATCCTAACCATACCCTAACATGAAACCTAAACCAAACCTAACCCTAACCCTATCACTAACCCTAGCACTAAAGCTACACTAAAAATAACCTAAGACTAACCCTAACCCTAAAGCTAACCATAACCCTAACACTAACACTAATCCTAACCCTAACACTAACCCTGTCACTAATCCTAACCCTAACCCTAAAACTAACACTAACCCTAATTCTAACACTAACATTCACCTTAACATTAAAATGAACCCTAACTCTAAGCCTAATTATAACTCTAACTATAAAACTAACCCTAACACAAACCCTAACCAGAACTATAAATCTGACACTAAAATAACCCTAAACCTAACCTAACCCTAATCCTAACCCTAACACTATCAATAAACTGATCCCTAACTGTATCACTAACCCTAACCCTAAACATAACCTTAACCGTAAACTTAAAATTATTATTAACCATATCCCTAAAACTAAATGAAACACTAACCCTAACCCTCATTTTAACACTAACCCAAACCCTAATCCTAACACTAAACTAATCCTAATCTTAACTGAAACGCTAACACTAAACCTGACCTAACACACACCTTAACCCTAACACTAACACAAAACCTAACACTTACCCTAAACTTAACTCTTAAACTAAATGTAAGCTTAACCAGAACCCTAACCCTAACTCTTACCCTAACACGAACACTAACCGTAACGCTCACCCTATCACTAAACCTAAAACTAACACTAACCCAAACAATAACACTAAACATAACCATAACACTAACACTAACCCCTAACCCTAAACCTAAATCTATCCCTAACCTTAACACTATCCCTAACCCTAACCCTAATATTAACCCTAACCCTAACACAAACCTTGAAACTAAACCTAATTTTAACACCAAGCCTAAACTTAACCCTGCCACTAACCCTAAAACTAACCCAAATTCTAAACCTAACCAAAACCGTAACCCTAACCCTAAACCTAACCCTAATCTTAACCCTAACAATAACCCTAACCCTAACTTAAAAACTAACATTAACCCTAACACTAAACCTAACACTAACCCTAACCCTAATTCCAACCCAAAACCTAACCCTAACCCAAATGCTAATACTAACCCAAAACCTCACCCTATCCCTAACCCTAACCCTAATACTAACACTAAATCTAACACTAAACCTAACCCAATAATTAATCCTAAAACTAACCCTAACTATAACAGTAAACCTAAACCTAAAATTAAACCTAACACTAACACTAACCCTAACAACTTTTTCTAAATCTAATACTAACTATCACGCTAACCCTAACCCTAACCCTAAACTTAACAAAAACCCTAACTTTAACCCTAATCCAAACACTAATCCTAAACCTATCCCTAACCATAACACTATTCCTAATCCTAACCCTAAATATAAACCTAACAGTAACACTAAGCCTAAGCCTAAATTTAACCCTAACCCTAACATTAAACCTAAACTACCCTAATACAAACTCTAATCCTAACCCTAAAACTAATCCTAACACTAAACCTAACCCTAAATGTAACCCTAAACCTAACACTAACCCTAAACCCTAACACAAAACCTAACCCTAAACCTAACCCTAAAACAAACCTTAACCCAAAACCTAACTCTAACTCTAAAACTAACCATAACCCTAACAATAAAGCTAATCGTAACCCTAACCCTAAGCCTAACATAAACCAATATCTAACCCAAACCCTAAACCTAACACTATCACTAACCCTAAAGCAAAACCTAACCCTAATACTAACACTAACCCTTAACCCAACCCCAACCCTAACACTAACCCTAAACCCAACTCTAACCCTAAAACTAACACTAAACCTAAAATTAACCCTAAACCTAACACTAATCCTAACCTATATGTAACCCCAAAACTAAGCCTAAACATAACCCTAAGCCTCACTCTAACCCAAATACTAACCATAAACCTAACCCTAAACCTAACACTTACCCTAACCCTAACCCTTACACAAACCATAAATCTTACCCTAACACTAAACCTAACACTATCCGTAACCCTAACCCTAACACTAAACCTAAACCTAAACTTAATCCTATCACTAACAATAACCCGAACTCTCACCCTAACTTTAATGTAAACCTATTATTAATCCTAACCTGAACCCTAATATGAACCCTAACCCTAAACCTAACTCTAACCTAAACCTAACCCTAACCCAAACCCTAATACTAAACCTAAACCTAACATTACACCTAACACTAACACTAACCCTAACCTTAACCCTAACACTACCCTAACAGTAACCCTAACTCTAAACCTTATCCTAACACTAACCCTAACCCTAATGCTAACCTCAACCCTAAATCTTAAAATTACACTAAGCCTAACACTAATTCTAAACCTATCACTATCTCTAACCTAAACATGAACCATATACCTAACCCTAAACCTAAATAAACCTAAACCTAACGCTATTCCTAAAACGAATCCTAAACCCAAACCTAACCCTAACCCTAACACTAACCCTGACCCTAACCCTAACCCTAACCCTAACTTAAACCTAACCCTAAACCAAACACTAACACAAATCCTAATCATAACACTAACCCTAACCATAACACTAACCCTAAACCTAACACTAACCTTAACCCTAACCCTAACACTAACATTCACTCTAACCCTAACCCTAACAGTAACACTAACTGTAATCATAACCCCAACCCTAACCCTAACCTTACCTTAACCCTAACCCTAACACTAACACTAATCCTAACCCTAACACTAACACTAACAGTACCCTAACCCTAACCCTAACCCTAAATCTAAAACCAACCCTAACCCTAACCATAACCCTAACCCTAAACGTACCCTAACCCTAACACTAAACTCACACTAACACTAATCCTAATCCAAACATTAACTCTAATCATAACCCTAACCTTAAACCTAACCCAGACACTAATTCTAACTCTAATACTAACCTTAACCCTAAGCATAACCCTAAACCTTACACTAACCCTAACCCTAACTCCAAAACGAACTCTTACTCTAAACCTAACAGTAGCATAGCCCTTAAACTAAACCTAACCCTAACCCTAAACCTAATCATAAACCTGACCCTAACAGTAAACCTAACTCTAACCCTAACCCAAAACCTAACACTAACTTTAATCCTAACCTGAAACCTAACTGTAAACCTAACAATAACCCTAAATTTAACCCTAAGCCTAACCTAACCATAACCATAATTCTAATCCTAAACCCAACCCTAATCCTAACCATACACTAACCCTAAACCTAACCCTAACCCTTACCTTATTCTAACACTAACCCTAATCCTAACAATAACATCAAACCTAATACTAACCCAAACCCTAACCCTAACCCTTACATTAAAACTAAACCTAACTCTAAACCTGACACTAACCTTAATTTTAACCCTAACTCTAAACCTAATCCTAATTATAACACTAAACCAAACACTAATGCTAACCCTAAGAATAGTCCTAACCCTAAGAATAGTCCTAACTCTAACCCTAACACTAACCCTAAACCTAAAACTAACCCTAACCCTAAACCTAACAGGAACCCTAAGCCAAACGCTCGCTCTAACCTAAATCTAAACCTGAACCTATCCTTAACAGGAACCCTAAACCCAAACCTAACCCCAACCCTAAAAATACCCCTACCCTAATCCTAACACTTACCCTAACTTAACCCTTATCCTAACACTAACCCTTACCCTACCACTCACCCTAACCCTAACTCTAACACACTCACTAAATCTAATTATAATGTTAAACGTAAACCTAAACCTTAACCCATCACTGACCTAACCCTAACACTAAACTTAACACTATCTCTAACCTTAAAACACTAACCCAAATTCTAACTGCAACCCAAACCATAATCCTAACCATAAAACTAACCGTAAAATACACCATAAACTTAACCATAACCATAACCATAACCTAAATCTAATCATAACTCTAAATTTGCACTAAACCTAACCCTAACACTAACCCTAAACCTAACACAAACATTAACACTAACCCTAACCATCACACTAAATGAACACTAAACCTATCCCTAAAACTAACTCTAACCCTAACCCTAAACCTAGCACTAAAAGTAACCCTAACCTGAAACCAAACCCTAACACTAAACCTAACCCTAACCCTATCACTATACCTAACTTTTACTATGACCCTAACCCTAACTTTAATCTTAACCCTAAATCTCAACCTAACACTAACCCTAACCATACACGAATACAAACCCAAACCTAAACCTAACCCTAACCTAACCCTAACCCTAACTCAAACTCAAACACTAAACCTAACCCTAAAACTAACCCTAACCTTAACCTAACTGTAACCTTAACCCTACCTAAGCCTAACACTAATCATAACACTAACCCTAAGCCTAAGCCTAACCTTAACACTTACACTAATCCTAAATATAACACTAAACCAAACACTTATCCTAACCCTAACCCTAACTCTAAACTTAACACTAACCCTAACCCTAACACTTACGCTAACATTAACCCTAAACCTAACACAAACCCTAACCCTAACTATAACCCTAATTTTAACTTTAAACCTATCTCTAATACTTAACGTAATCCTAACACAAATCCTAAAAGAAACCATAAACCTAACACCAACCTAATCCTCACCATAATCCATACTTAATCCGAACCCTAACTTTAATACTAACCCAAAACCTAATGCTAATGGTAACCCAAACCATAATCCTTACCCTATCACTAACCCTAACCCTAAACCTAGTGTTAGGCTAGGTTTAGGGTTAGGTTTATGGTTAGAGTTACTGATAGGGTTAGGGTTAGTATTAGAATTATAATTAGAGTTAGGTTTAGGGTTAGTGTTATGGTCAGGGTTACAGTTAAGGTTAGGGTTAGGGTTGGAGATTGCTTTAGTGTTAATATTAGGGTTAGGGTTATTATTAGTGCTAATTTTTATTGTTTCTCTTAGGGTTAGGTTTATGGTTACAGTTAGGATTAGGTTAAGGTTTTGGGTTGTGATTAGGATTAGTGTTAGTTTTAAGGTTAGGATTAGGGTTAGTGATAGTGTTAGGGTTAGGTTAGGGTTTGTGTTAGGGTTAGGGTTAGTGTTAGTATTAGGTTAGAGTTATGGATAGTTTTAGATATAGTGTTAGGGTTTGGGATGGGTTTAGGCTTAGTGTTAGGGTTAGGGTTAGTGTTAGTGTTATGGTTAGGGTTAGGCTTAGGGTTTGGGTCAGTTTTAGGTTTAGGTTTAGGTTTAATATTAGTGTCAATGTTATGTTTAGGATTAGGATTATGGTTAATTTTAGGGTTAGAATTAGGGTTAGGATTATGGTTAGGGTTGGTGTTATCATTATGATTATGGTTAGGGTTAGGCTTAGAGTTAGTGTTAGGTTCAGTGTTAGGGTATGGGTTAGGGTTGGGGTTAGGTAAGGGTTAGAGTTAGGGTTGTGGTTTGGGTTAGGTTTTGTGTTAAATTTAGGTTCAGGGTTTTTCATAGAATTACGGTTAGGGTGTGGGTTTTAGATAGGGTTACAGTTAGGGTTAGGTTTATGGTTTGTGTTAGGGTTAGGGCTAGGTTTATTGTTAGGGTTAGGTGTAAATTTTCAGTTAGTGTTTGGTCAGTCTTACAGTAAGGGTTAGGCTTCGGGTTAGGATTAGTGTTTCACTTAGGGTTAGAGTTTCGTTTAGGGTTTGTGCTAGAGTTAGGGTTAGGAATAGGTTTAGGGTGAGGTTTAGGGTTAGGTTTAGGGTTAGGGTTAGGGTTAGGGTTAATGTTAGAGTTAAAGTTAGGGTTACGATTAGAGTTAGTGTTAGGCTTAGGGATAGGGTTGCGGTTACGTTTATGGTTAAGGTAAGGTTTAGGGTTTAGTTTAGGTTTAGGTTTAGGGTTACAGTTAGGATTAGAGATAGGGTTTTGGTTATCATTAGGTTTAGGTTTAATATTAGGGTAAGTAATATGGTTAGGGTTAGTGTTATGGTTAGAATTAGGTTTACACTTAGGATTAGTGTTAGGGTAAATGTTAAGTATAGATTTGGTGTTAGGGTGAGGGTTAGAATAAAGGTTAGTGTTAGGGATAGGTTTTTTGTTAGAGTTAAGATTCATTTTAGGGTAAAATTTAGGGTTAGTGTTAGTGTTAGGGTTATGTTTAATGTTAGGTTTAGTGTTACAATTAGGGTTAGTTTTAGGGTTAGGGTTAGTGTTATGGTTAGGGTTATGTTTAGTTTTAGGTTTAGGTTTAGGATTAGTGTTAGGGTTAGTTTTAGGATTTGGGATAGGTTTAGTGTTAGTGTTAGTGTTAGGGTTATCATTAGGGTTAGGGTTAAGGTTAGTATTAGGTTTTGGGTTATAGTTAGGGTTAGTGTTAGGGTAAGGGTTAGGGTTAGTGTTCGGGTTAGGGTTTGTGTTAGGGTAAGTGTTAGGGATAGGATTTGTGTTAAGGTTAGGTTTAGGGTTAAGATTGGATTATGGTTAGAGATAGGGATAGAGTTAGGGGGGTTAGTGTTAGTGTTAGGGTTAAGGGTAGTGTTAGGGTAAGTGTTAGGGTTAGAGTTAGGATTATGTTTAGTGTTACTGTTAGTGTTAGGGATAGGGTTAAATTTAATGTTAAAGTTAGGGTTAGTGTTAGATTTAGGGTTAGGGTTATGGTTAGGGTTAGTGATAGGGTTAGGGTTAGGTTTACGGTTAGTATTAGGCAAGAGTTATGGTTATTGTTAGGGTACGGTTAGGGTTAGGTTTAGTGTTAGTTTTAGAATTAGGGTAAAACCTAACACTAACCCTAACGCTAACCCTTAACCTAAACCTAACCTTAACACTAACTGTAACCATAATCCTTAAACAAACCCTAAACCTTACTGTAACCCTTAGCGAAACACTAATAATAACCATAACCCTAACCCTAACTGTAACACTAACTGTAACTGTAACACTAGGCAAAAATTCACACCTAACCCTAACATTATACCTAGCCATAACCCTAACACCAACCTTAACCATAAAACTAAAAGTAACCGTAACACAAATGAACACCCAAACCCTAAAGTTAACGCAAACATTAACCCTATTACTAACCATAACACAAACTCTAACCCAAACCACAACCCTAACCCGAATGTAACCCTAATCTTAACCCTTACCTAACTCTAACCCTAACTCTAAAAATAACCCTAATACTAAAACTAACCCTAAACTTAACACTAACCCTAAACCTAACCCTAAACCTAACCATAACCATAACACTAATATTAACCATAAGCCTAACACTAACTCTATCTCTAACCACCATCTTAATTGTAACCCTAGCCTTAACCCTAACTCTAACCCTAACACAAACCCTAAACCTTACACAAACCCTAACTCTAACACTAACACTGAACCTAACACTAATGCTAACACTAACCTTAACTCTAACTTTAAATCTAAACCTAACCTTAAACTGAAACCTAAACCTAAACCTATCCCTAACACAAACACTAAAAATAACCCTAATACGAACCCTAATAATAACCCTATACCTAACACTAAACCTAAATCTATCTGTAAACCTAATCTTTACAGTAACGCTCAACCTTACCCAATCCCTAACCCTAACTTTAACTCTAACACTAACCCTAAACCTAACACTAATCCTAAATCTATCCCTAACTCAAACCCAAATGCTAAACCAAAGCCTAATCTAAATCTAACACTAAACCTAAACCTAATTATAAACCTAAACCCAACACTAATGGCAACCCTATCCCTAAGCCTAACATTGAGCCTAACCCTAACCCTAACCCTAACCCTAAACCTTACCTATTTGTAACCCTAACCTTAAACTTAACTTGAATCCTAAATGTAATTGTAACCATAAACTTAACCCTAAACTTAACCCTAACACAAACCCAAACACAACCCTAACACTAACCCTAACCCTACCCTAAACCTCACCCTAACCCTAACACTAACACTAACTCTTTTCATAACCCTAACCCTAGCTCTAAAACATAACCTAACCCTAACACTAACACTAACTGTAACAATAACCATAACCCTAACACTTACCTTAACCTAACACTAACCCTAATCTTAAACTAGCACTAACCCTAACACTAAAACTAACCAAAACACTAAAACTAACTCTAACACTAACCCTAATGCTAACTGTAACCCTAACACTAACTCTGACCATAACTGTAATAGGATCTCTCACCCGAACCCTAACACTAAACCTAACTGCAACAGTAAACCTAACTTTATACTAACCATAACCCTAAAAATAACTCTAGCCCTAAACATAACAAAAATGCTAATACTAATCCTAACACAATCCCTAACGCAAACCCTATCCCTAACACTAACCCTAACCCCTACAATAATACTCAAACTAACGCTTACCCTAACCTAACACTAAAAACAACCCTAACACTAACACTAATCCTAACACTAAACCTAATCAAAATACTAATCATAACCTAATACTAATCATAACACTAACCCTAAATCTAACTATAACCCTAAATCTAAACCTACCCTAACAATAACCCTAAACCTAACCATAACAGGAACTCTAACCCTAACCCTAACAATAACCCTAACCCTAACAGTAACTCTAACCCTAAACCTAATTCTAAACCTAAAACTAACCCTAACACTAACCCTAAACCTCAACCTAACCCTAAACCTAACTCTAACCTATCACTAACCCTAACCCTAAGTGTAAACTTAACCCTAATTCTAAACCTCACCTAAACCTAATCCTAACATTAACCCTAATCTAAACGTAGCATGACCCCTAACCCTGACGCTAACAATACCCTAACCGAACCCTTACCCTAACACTAAAACTAACCCTAACAGTAACCCTAGCCCTAAAACTAACTCTATCCTTAACCTAAATCTAAACCTAATGCTAACCTAATCATAACACTAACCCTAACACTAACCCTAAACTTAACAATAACCATAAACGTATCTCCACCCTAACCCAAACAGTAATCCTAAACCTAACCCATATTCTAACAGGAATCCTAACCCCTAACTTAAACCTAACACTAAACCTAATCATAACCCTAAGCCTAACCCAATCCCTTACCAGAAAACAAACCCTAATCCAAACAATAAACCTAAACCAAATCAAACATTAACCCTAACCCTTATGTAACCCTAATCCTAACCCTAACACTAAACTTAACACTAACTCTAACCCCAACCCTAACCCCAACACTAACCCTGTAACAAAACCTAACCATAACCCTAATGCTAAACCTAATAATAACCCTAACCATAACCCTAATAGTAACCTTAACACTGACCCTAATTTTACCCTTAACCCTAAAACTAAACCTACACTTACCCTAACCCTAATTCTAAAACTAATCCAACCATAACCCTAACCCTAACCCTAAAACAAACGCTAACCTTAATCTTAAAGCTAAACCTTACCCTAACCCTAATTCAAACCATAATCCTAAAACTAACCCTATCCATAACCCTATCCCTAACCCAAACCCTAACCCTAAACCTAACACTAACCTAACTCTAATTCAAAACAAAAACCTAACTCTAAACCTAACCCTATCCCTAAATCTAACACTAACCCTATAATTAACCCTAATCCCAACACTATCCCTAGACCAGATCCCTAATCCTAACACTAACACTATCCCTATCCCTAACACTAACTTTAACACTAACACTAACAATAACCCTTACACGAAACCTAACCCAAACCATAACACTATCATTAAATCTATACCTAACCCTAACCCTAATATTTACTCTAAACCTAAACCTAAATCTAACACTAACACTAACACTAACCCTAAACTTAAACCCAACAATTATCCTAAGCCTAAGACTAACTCTAACAATAACTCTAACCCTAACCCTACGATAAAGCCTAACCCTAAAACGAACCCTAACCCTAACACTAAACCTAACCCTAACCTTAACCCTAACACTAATGGTATCCTAAAGCTAAACCTAACCCTATCACTAAAACTAACTGTAAACCTCACCATAAACATAACCTAAAACATAACACTTACTCTATACCTAACCCTAACACTAACCCTAAACCTAACTCTAACACTAAACCAAACAATAATCCTAACCCTAAACCTAACCCTAACTGTAACAGTAAACCTAATCCTAAACATACACTTAAATATAACGCAAACACTATCCCTAAAATTAATTCTAACACAAACCCTAAACCTAATCGTAACCGTAACATGAACCCACACACTAAAACTAACCCTAGCACAAACACTTAACCTTACACTAATCCTAACACAAAGCCTAACCAAACCATAACCCTAATCCTAACCTAACCCTAACCCCTACCTAAACCTAATTCTAAAATTAACCCTAACACTAACCCTAACCCCTAAAACTAACACTAACTGTAACCAAAACCCTAAACCTATAACTGACTTTAACCCTAAACCTAAACCTAAAACTAACCCTAACCCTAACCCTAATTCTAACTCTATTTTAACCCTAAACCTAATGATAACCTTAACCCAAACCCTAACTCAAACCCTAACCCTAACCGAACACTAACCAAACACTAACCCTAAAGTCAACTGTAACCTTATCTCTAAAACTAACCCTAACCCTAACTTGAACCCTAAGCCTGAACCTAACCCTATCACAAACACTAAACCTATCCCTAACACTAACCCTAACTCTAACACTAACCCTAATACTAATCCTAACCCTAAACATTACCATAATCTTAACTGTAAACCTAAGCCTAACCCAAACCCTTACCCTAACACCAATCCTAACACTAAACCTAACACTAACTCTAATGCTAACCATAATCCTAACCCTAACCCTAACTCTAAACCTAACCCTGTCCCTAAACTTAACCTTTATCCTAACACTAACCCTAACCCTAACCTTACCCTAACCCTAACACTCACCTAATGCTAACTATAAACCTAACACTAACCATTACCCTAAACTTAGCACTAATCCTAAACCTAACTATAATCCTAACCTAAACACTAATGCTAACCCTAAACTTAACCCTAACCCTAAAACTATCTCAAACCGCAACCCTAAACCTAAACCTAATCCTCACAGTAACCCTAACCCTATCTCTAACCTATCCCTAACCTTATCCATAATCCTAATCCTTACTCTAATCCTATCCATTACCCTAAACCATACCCTAACCCTAATCCTACCTTAGTCCTAACACTAATCCTTAGCCTATCCCAAACCCTAACTCTATTACTAGCCCTAATCTGAGGCCTCATTCTAGATGTAGACCTAACCCAAATCCTTTCCCTTATTCTGACCCTAACACTAACCTAGATCTATACCTGACACTAACCATAAACCAGATCCTAAATCTATCCCTACCGGTAAAACTATACTTAAACTTAATTGTAACAACAGCACTAGACGTAAACTAATCCAAAATAGATTCATAAATATAGCCCTAGCCACAAATAAAAACCTTGAACTAGCCCTAAAAATAACCCTTAACCTAACACAAAGAGTAACCCTGTCCCTAGAACCAACACTATTCCTAATTCTGGCTCTAACCTGACCCAAACACTGATGCTTACCCTAACAAAATCCCTTGCTCTAAAACTTATCCTAACCCAAAATCTAACCCTAACACTAGAGTTATCCATAGCCTTAACAATAAAATTAGACATAACCATAATCCAACTTCTTACATTACCAATAGCCCTAACGCTAGCTCTAAATATCATACAACCTAGCTTTTATCCTAGCCCTAACTTAGCTCTAATTTTAATGCTAACCATAAGCCTAGACTTAACCCTAACCCTAACCCTTGCCCTAGTCCTAATCCTGGCTCAAACTCTAACCCTTTTCCTAATCATATCACTAACCATAACACTAACCCTAGCTCTCACTCTAACCCTAAAACTTGCCCTAGACCAAACCCTAGCTCAAACCCTAATACTTACCCTAAACCTAACCCTGACCTTAACCCTAGGCTTAACTCTAACCCTAGCCATAGACTTAATCTTAACCCTATCCCTAACCTTAGTTCTAATCCTATCCATTACCCTAAAGATAAGCCTGCACCAAATGCTAACCGTAGGACTAACGCTAAACCTATCATTGACAATAACCATATCCATTACTCTAAAAAACTAAACCTAATCCTATACCTAAACCTATACATTACCCTTACTCTAACCCTAACCCTACTGCTAATTCAATCCTTAACTCTAAATCTTAAACTAAACCAAACCCTACCCAGACCCTCACCCTTATAAGACACCTTGCTCTAAACCTGACCCATAACCTAAACGTAATCCTTACACAAGACATAGCCATAACCTAACCTTAAAACTATCCCTAACAATAAACCTCTACCTGACATTAGCCCTCACCGTAATCCTAGCCCTAGCCCTAACACAAACCCTAAAACCTAGGCCTAAATTTAGCCTTAATCAAAACCCTAACCCAAACCTAGCCCTAACCCTAATTCTAAATCTCACCCTATCCCTAAACCTAGCTATAACCCCATCCCTTTACCTAAACCTCACCTATTCCTAGCACTAACATTAACCCTAACCGTAGCCCTAACCCTACTGCTAATCCTATCCCTAATTTAGACCTAACCTTAAACCCACTCCTTACCCTAGCTCTAAAACTATCTTTAACTATCGTCCTAGCCCTGTTTCCAGTTCTAACCCTATCTGTTATCATAACCATAACACTAGCTCTAACTTAAGCCCTGACCATACCTCTAGGCCTAAACCTAGATCTAACCATAACAATTAATATAAGATTAAACCTCACCTTACTACTAGCCCTAACACTACTGCTAATTCCAAATCTAGCCCTAAATCTACCCCTAGATATAAAACAAAACTGAGGCATAGCCTCAGCCCTAATCGTAACCTAAACATAACCCTAGACCTGACATTAGTGCTCTCCCTAATTCTTATCATAATCCTAACACATATCTTTACACTACACCTAGGCTTAACCCTAGCCCTAATTCGAGTCCTATCCCTAATTCTAAAAGTAACACTGATCCCAATTCTGACCCTAATATTAACACTATTTCTAATCATCCCACTAAACCTAAACCTAATATAAACAATATAACTAGTCCTAATGCTAACTCTTATACTAGGCCTAATCATAACCATAGTTCTTACATTAGCTGTAGTCCTACACTATCCCTAACCTAACACAAAACCTAGCCCTAATCCGTGCCCTAACCCTAGTTTTAATCATAGCCCTAGCCCTATCTTTATCCGTAACACTTAACCTAAACCTAACCCTAAAAATAACCTTGTCCTAAACCAAAACCTAAACTGAACCATAACTCTACTCCTAACCAAAACACTAGCCCTAAACGTAGATATAATTTTATTCATTACCCTAACCATAACTATAAGCAACTTCTAACACTAGGCCTAATCCTAACCCTAGCCCTGACCTAACCATAACCTTAATCCTACTGTAGCTCTAATACTACCCATTACCTGAACCATATTTTATCAGAATTCTGTCTCTAGGTCTAAATCTAACCCTATGCCTTACTCTAAACCTGTCCATTATACTAAAACTAACCTGAACAGGAAACCTAACCATATCCATTACCCTAACCCTAAGGCTAATTTTAGCCGTATTCCTAAACCTTAACCTAACCCATACCCTAACACTGACTCTGACCCTAAAAATACCCCTAGCAGTAAACCTGACCCTAACCCTCAATGTAACACTTACCTTAGACCTGGCCATAAACCTAAACCTAAATCTATCCCTAACCATAACCCTAGAAATGACGTTAGCCCTAGCACTAATCGTAGCCCTAACCCTAGCACAAACAGTCCCAATAATTCTAGCCCTAAGCCTAGCCTTAATCCTAATACTAACCTTAACCAGAACCCTAACCCTAATTTTCTACCATGGCCTAGCCCAAAATGTAGCTGTAGCATCATACCTTATCCTAACCATAACGCTAACCCTAACCCTAGGCCTAACTCTAGGCCAAAATCTAACACTAACCTTAGGGCTAAACCTAGCCCTAAATTAACCCTAATCTTAAACCTAATCCTATCCCTGGCCCTAAGAGTAACTCTAACTCTCACCCTAGACCTATTCTTAGTTTAAAACTTATCCCTTAAAATAACCCAAAACCTAGCCCTATCCCTAGCCCAATCCTAACTCTAAACATCACTGTATCCCTAAGCCTGGTGTAAACCTTAATCTAAAACCCAAACCTCACCCTAACACTAGCCCTAAACCTAATTCTATTTGGAAAACTAGCTCTAACACTACCCTAGCCCTAAAACAAAACCGAGCCATAATCCTAACCCTAACCTTAACCTAAACCAAACACAAACCTTACACCTATCTATAAACTTAGCCCTAATTTTTGTCATAACCTTAACCATAGAAATAACCCTGAACCTGAGTCAGACCCTAATAGTACCCCTAGCTCTAAACATTGCCCTAACAATAACCCTGAAACTAGCCCTAATCAGAAAACTAGTTATTTCATTAGCTGTAGCCCTAATGCTAACACAAATCCTAGCCTAATTCGAGCCCTGACTCTAACACAAACCATAACCATACTTCTAACCCTATCCCTTACCCTAAGCCAAACCCTCTCCCTAATACTACTCTAGTCGTAAACTTAATCCTTAACCTAACCCAAACTCTAACTCTATTACTGGTACTAAACCTTGCCCTCATTCTACTTTTAACCCTAATCCTAAACCTGACCCTTATTCTGATCCTAACACTAACCCTAGATCTAAACCTGACCCTAACCCTAAATCGAAACCTAATAATACTCTTACCAGTAAACCTATACTTAATCCTAACAGTAACACTAGCAATAGACCAAACCTAATCCTAAATAGTCATATATCTAGGTTTAGCCCTAAAAAACCTAGCACTAGTCCTAAAAATAACCCTTAACCTAATGTAAAGACTAAACCTATCACTAGACCAAATGCTAGTCCTAATTGGATCCCTGAGCATAAAACTAAACCTAACCCAACAATGACCCTTACTCTAATAAAAACCCTAGCTCTAAAGCTTATCCTAAACTAAAACCTAACCCTAACACTAGACTTATCCATAATTCTGACCCGAACACTAGCCATAACAATATCTCTAGCTCTTACATTACCCATAGCCCTAACATTAGGCCTAAACATCACAAAAAACCTAGCCCTTATCCTAGTTCTAAACCTAATCCTAATCATAACCCTAACCATAATCTTAGACCTATCACTTATGCTAACCATTACCCTAGCCCTAACCCAAGCTCAAACTCTAATCCTGAGTCTAAACATAACCCTAACCCTAAACCTAACCCTACCCCTGACTCAAACCCTAAACCTTACCCTAGCCCTAACCCTAGCTCAAATGCCTACTCTTACCCCAAACCTAACCCTTACATTAATCCGTAACCCTAACCCTAATCCTAACCTTAACCCTAACCCTAAACATGGTTCTAAACCTATCCATTACACTAAAGATAAGCCTAACCCAAATGCTATCCCCATGCCTAACGATAAATCTCATTACTCTGAAACTAACCGGAACCATAAAAATAATTATTTCCATTACCGTAACCCTAAGCCTAACCCACAGCTAATTCAAGCATTAACTCTAAATCTTAACCTAAACATAACCCTATCTGGACCCTGACCCTAATAATACACCTAGTTCTAAACCTGACCCTTACCCTAAACATAACCCTTATAATAGACATAGCTATAATCTAACACTAAAACTAATACTACCCATAAACCTAGACTGACATTAACCCTAGCCCTAGCCCTAAAACAAACCCTCAGCTTAACCCTAAACCTAGCCTTAATTCTAACCAATATCGTAACCTTATCCCTAACCCTATTTCTAACCCTCACTGTAGCCCTAAAGCTAGCTATAATGCTATTCCTTCCCCTAATTCTAATCATAACCCTAATACTAACACTAACCCTAGCGCTAATCCTACCCTAATTTAGCACTAACCCTAAACCTACCCCTAACCCTAAACCAAAGAATGAAACTCTTGTCCTAGCCCTATTTCTAATTCTAACCCTATCTGTTACCATAACCCTAACACTAGACCTAAACTTAGCCCTAATCCTAGCCATAGTCCTAAACCTAGATCTAACCATAACAATAAATCTAAGTCTAAACTTGACCATACCACAAACCCTACCACTATCACTAATCATAAAACTAATCCTAACCTTAGGCCTAGTTCTAAAAAAAATAAATTAAATAAGCCATGGCCCTATAACTAACCCTAGCCTAATCTTAACCCTAGACCTGACATTAGCCCTATCCCTATCTCTAATCCTAGTTCTAAGCCTAGAATTAATCCTAACCCTAATTTTAACCCTAGCCCTAACCCTAAATTTATCCCTTATCCTAACACTAAACATAGCTCTAACATCATACCTTACACTAACGCAAATGCTAACCCTAAATCTAGCCCAAACCTAGGCCTAAATCAAACACTAACACTACCCCAAACCATATCTCTTTTAATAGTCCTAATCCTAGCCCTTATTCTAGCTCTAATGCTAACTCTAACCATGTCACTTATTCTGAACCTAACCCTAACCATAGGTCTAAACCTGACACTAACCATAAAGCAAACCCTTACCCTACCCCTACCAGTAGACCTATACCTAAACCTAACAGTAACACTAGCACAAGACCAAACCTAATGCAAAATAGTCATAAATCTAGCCTTAGCCCTAAATAAAAACCTAGCACTAGCCCTAACAATAACTGTTAACCTAATTTAAAGACTAACTCTATGCCTAGACACAATGCTACCATAAATCTGGCCCTCACCCTAAAACTAACCCTAACCCGACAATGACATTTACCCTAAAACAAACCCTAGCTCTAAATCTTATTCTAACCCAAAACCTAACCAGAACACTGGACTTATCCATAACCATAACCCTAAAACTATCCATAACCATATCCTTAGCACTTATATTACCCATAGCTCTAATGATAGCCATAAACCTCAAACAAAACATTCCCCTTATCCTAGCTGTAAACCTAACGTTAAGACTAACTCTATTGTAACACTAACCATAAGCCTAGACCTAACCCTAAACCTAACACTAGCCCTAACCCTAATTCTAACTCAAACTCTAACTTTAATCTAAACATAACCTTAATGCTAAACCTAACATTAGCCCTCCCTCTAACCCTAACCCTCAGGCTAGGCCTGATCCTAGCTCAAACGCTAACACTTACTGCAAAACTAACCCTGACACTAACCCTAGGCCTAACCCTACCCTATTACTAATTCTAACCTTATCCCTAGCCCTAAACTTACCACTAACACTATCAATTAACCTAAAGATAAGCCTAATACAAATGCTAACCCTAGCCCTAACGCTAACACTATTGCTAACACTAACCCTATTCAGTAATCTAAACCTAACCTGAACCCTAAACCTAACCCTATCAATTACCCTAACCCAGGCCCTAACCCTATCCCTAATGCTAATTCAAGCCTTAATCCTAAATCTTAACCTAAACCAAACACTACTCGAACCCTGACCCTAATAATACACCTAGCTTTAAACCTGACCCTTAACCTAAACTTAAACCTTACACTAGACCTAGCAATAAACTAACCCTAAAACTAACCATAACCATAAACCCACACCTGACATTAGCACCAGTCCTAATCCCAGCCCTAACCCTAACAAAAACACTAGTACTCATCTTAGGCCTAACTAGCCTTAATCCTAACCCAAACCATAATTCTAGCCATATCTCTAATTTTAACCCTCACCCTAGACCTGAACTTAGGTATAACCCCATCATTTCCCCTAACCCTATCACTAAACCTAATCCTAACACTATCCATATCTCTAGCCCTAACCATAGGCATAACCCTAACAGTAAACCTACACTAATCCTAGCCCTAATTTAGCCCTAAACATTACCCAACCCCTAACCTTGGCCTAATACTAACTCTAAGTCTCCCCCAGCCCTATTCCTAGTTCTACCCCTATCTATTACAATATACATAATGCAAGCCCTAATCTTAGCCATAATCCTAGCCCTAGACCCTACTCTAAATCTAACCATAACTCTACATTTGACTCTAACCCTAAGCCTAATCCTCAACCTACCACTAGACCTAACACGATCGCTAATCCTAAAACCAGCCGTAAACTTAGCCTTATCCCTTAAACAAAACCGAGACATTGTCCTAACCCTAAATGTTAACCTAAACCAAAACCTAACCCTAAACCCAGACATAACCTTGTAGCTCTAATTCATGTCCTAGTCCTAAAATTAACCCTGATCCTGACTTATATTCTAACACTAACATTAGTTCTAAATACCACACTAATCCTAAAGATAGTGCTAACACTAGATCTAGACCAAATACTAACTCTAATCATAACCTTAATTCTTATATTAGCCATAGCCCTAAATTTACCCTTAAAGCTAACAGAAAAACTAGCCCTAATCGCAGCCCTAACCCAAGAAGGAAACCTAAACCTAAACCTAGACTTAGCCGTAACCCTAACCCTAAATCTAGCCCTATCCCTAGCTCTAACTCTATCACTTACCCTAAGCCAAACCCTATCCATAATGCTAAACTTAGTCCTAATCCTAATCCATAGCCTAATCCAAACCCTAATCCTATTACTAGTCCTAACTGTAGCCCTCATTCTAGCTCTAACCCTAACTCAAATCCTTACCCTAACACAAACCCTCAGTCTAAATCTGACCCTCACCCTAAACAAAAAGCTAAAACCAGCCCTACCAGTAAACTTACACCTAAACCTGAACATAACACTAGCCCTAGACCTAAGCTTAATCCTAAATATAGCCATAACTCTAGACCTAGACCAAAAAAAAAAAAAAAACCTGAGCCCTAGCCCTAACATAATCCTTAACCTAAAGCAAACACTAAACCTATCCCTAGACCTAACTCTAGTCCTAATTCTGGCTTTCACCTTAAACCTAACTCGAACCTGAACACTGACCCTAACACTAACACTAAACCTAGCTCTAAACCTGAACCTAACCGAAAACCTTAACCTAACACTAGACATAGCCATAACTCTAACCCTAAAACTAGCTCTAACCAGAACCCTAGATCTTTCATTACACATAGCCTTAACCCTGGACCTAAACCTAACACAAAACCTAGCCCTAATCTGAGGCCTAAATATACTCTAAGCATTACCATGATCCTAAATGTAGCCCTAACCCTAACCCTCACCTTACACATAACCCTAGCTCAAAGCCTAACCCTTAGCCTAAACATAAACCTAGCCCTATTCCTAAACAAAAACCTAACCTTAGCCCTAATCCTAACCTTAAACCTAGTACTAACACTAGTTCTAATCGTAACATTACCCTAACCCTAACATTAATAATAACCCTAGCACTAAACCTAACCCTCTCTCTAACTCTAATCATAAACCTAACCCTCAACCTAACCCTAAACCAAAATCTTGCCATAAACTTAACCCTAAACCTTACCATGAATCAAAACTAAACCTATCCCTAAACGTATATTTAATCATAACCTAAACTGAACCCTAAACCTAATCTTACATATAATCCAATACATTCCTCTAAAACTAACCCTAACCGTAATGAAGAACCTAGCACTTAACACATCCCTAACCCTAACCATAACCATACCACTAAACCAGACCTACCCCTAAATCAAACACTACTGCTAGCCCTAACCATAGCTTAATCCCTAACCCTAACCATAATCCTAATACTAACACAATCCCTAAACATAAAGCTTACTCTAGCCCTAAACATAACACTAAACCTAGCCCTTATCCTAGCCCTAAAATAGCCCTATTCCTAACCCTAGCCCAAACCCTAGAATTAAGACTAACTATAATTCTCAGAAAAGAAATATCCATACTTCTAACTCTATCCCTTAGCGTAACCCTAACTGAACCTCTAATCCTAGTTGTAACCTTTGCACTAACCTAAGCCCTAGTACTAACTCTATATCAAAACCTATCTCTAAAACTAACCCTAACCCGATGCCTCAGCCTAACCATGAAACTAGTTCTAACCCTAATGCTAATTCTAAAATAGCCCTAACCCTAGCCCAAGCCCTAAAACAAAAGTGAGCCATACCCCTAACACTAACCCTTACATTAGACCAAACCCTAATGCTACACCAGCACTAACCCTAGCCCTAATTTGACACCTAACCCTAACTGTAAATATAACCATGGCCCTGACTCATATCCAAACACTAAACCTAGCTCTAAACCTCACCCTAACTTTAAACCTAACCCTAACACTAGATCTAGCCCTAAACCTAACCTTAAAACTAACCCTAATCATAACTGTAGGTTTCACAATAGCCGTAACCATAACACGAGCCCTAACCCTAATACAAAACTAGCCCTAATCCAAGGCTTAACACGATCTTTAACCCTAAACCTAACCCTAACCCTAGGCCTATCCCTAGCTTTAACTCTATTTCTTACCCTAAGCCAAACCTCACACTAATGCTAACAGTATTCTTAGCACTAATCCATAGCCTAACTAAAACCTAACTCTATAACTAGTCCTAACCATAGACTTCATTCTAGATCTAACCATAACCCAAACCCTAAACCTACCCCTGACCATTATTCTGACCCTAACACTAATCTTAGGTCTAAATCTAAACCTAATTCTAAATGGAACCCTAACACTAGCACTACTGGTAACCTTATATCTAAACCTAACCCTAACACTAGCTCTAGACCTAAACCTAATCCTAAATCTAGCCATAACTATAGCTTTAGTCCTAAAGACAAACTAAACTTAGCCTTAAAAATAACCCTTTACATAACCCAAACTCTAATCCTACCTCTAGACCTAACCCTGGACCTAATCTGGCTTTAACCCTAACCATTACCCAACCGGAGCACTGTCAGTGACATTAACACTAACCCTAGCTCTAAACTTCACTTTAACACTAAAACTAACCCTAAAACTACACCTAGCCCTAGCATTAATCATAAAATTAGTCTTAATCATTACACTAGTTATTACATTAGCCATTGCCATAACCTATCACAAAACCTATCCCTAATCCAAGCCCTACTTTAGCTTTAACCCTAAAGATAACCCTAACAATAACCCTAGACCTAACCATAACCCTAAGCCTAACCCAAACCAAATCCTAACCATAAATCTAGCCCTAACCCTAGCTCTAACCTTATTCATTACCCTAAGATAACTATAATCTTTATGCTAACCCTAGGAAGAACCCTAATCATAGCACTAGCCTTAACCCTCTCCATTAACCTATACCTAACCTGAACCCTAAACCTAACTGTGTCATTACCAAATCCCTAAACATAAGACTAATTTGAGCCCTAAATCTAAACCTTAACCTAACCCAAACACTAACCTTGACTCTGACAATAATAATACCCATAGCTCTAAACCTGACCCTAACAAGAAACAACATTTACAATAGACCTAGATATAAACCTAATGCTGAAATTATCTGTAACCATACCCTAGACCTGGCAATAGCACTAGCTATAATCCTAGCCCTAACCCTAATAAAAAACTTAGCCCACATCCTAGCCATGAAACTAGGCTTAATCATAACCCTAACCCTAATGTTAACATTTATCTTAATCCTAATTCCCACCCTAGTCCTAAAAGTAGCTATATTCCCATCCCTTAAACTAAATCTAACCCTAACCCTAAACCTAACACTAACACTAGCCCTAACCCTAGGCCTAACTCTAACACTAACCCTAGCCCTAATCCAAGCCCTAATTTAGTGCTATCCTTAACCCTTATCCTACCCCTATGACTAACTCTTTCACACTAGCCCTATACCTAGTTCTAACCATATTCCTTAGCATCATCATACACCTAGCGCTAAACGTAGGATTACCCTAGCCCTATATTTAGCCCTATATCAAAACCTAGATATAAACCTAACTCTAAATTTAACCACAACCATAAGACTAAATCTAACCATAAATCTACTCTTATCCCTAATCCTTAACCTAAGCCTAAATCTCACACTTACCGTAGCCCTAACCCTAAGACTAATCTTAAAATTAGCCCTAACACTAACCTTAGCCCTAAAACAAAACCGAGTCATAGCCCTAACCTTAACCCTTAACCTAAACCAAAACCTAACACTAAACCTTGCCCTAACTCTGTAACTAATTATAGTCTAATTCTAACCCCAAACTAACCCTGACCCTGACTCTGACCCTAACACTAACCCTGCCTCTAAATATCATCAGCACCATAAACCTAACCTTAACATTAGACCTAGACATAACTCTAACCTTATAACTAGCTGTAGTCATAAGCCTACATCATACATTAGCAGTAGCATTAACCCTAGCCCTAAACTAACCCAAAACCTACACTTAATCCCAGTCCTAAACCTAGTTTTAGCCCTATACTTAAAGCTAACACTAACCAAAACACTAGCCCTAATCCTATCATAACCCTAGCCCTAAACTTAGGGCTAACCCTATTTATTACCTTAATGATAACCCTAATCCTTCTGATAACCCCAGACCTAACCCTAACACTATATATTACACTAAACCAAAACTAAACCCTAAACCTAATTCTGTCTTTGCCCTAACCCTAAATCTAACACTAATTTGAGCCCTGCACCCTTAACCCAAACCCTAATCCTGACCGTAATTCTAAAAATAAACCTAGATCTAAACCTGACCCTAACCAAAAACCTTAACATCACACTGGACCAAACCATAAATGTAACACTAAATATAACCCTAACTGTAACCCTGGACATGACATTAGCCATACACCTAATACTATTCCTAACCCTAAAACAAACCCTAGTCTTCATTGTAGCCCTAACCATAGCCTTAATCATAACTCTAACCCTAACCCTAGTTCTAACCCTAATACTAGCCTTCACCCTTGCCCTAAACCAAGCTATAACCACATCCTTACCCTAAACTGAACCTAAAATCTAACCCTAACCCTAATGGTAACCCTAACCGTAATGGTAATCCTTGCCTTATTCTTAGCCCTAGCACTAACTCTAGATCAAAACCTAACTCTAAATCTAACCCTTACTCGATGTCTAAGCCTATTCCTAAAACTAACCCTAACCCTAGCCTTAACATAACCCTAGCCGTAATTTAGCCCTATCCCTAAACCTAACCCTTAACCTAGCCTTAAGACTAACTCTAACTCTCACACTAGCCCTATCACTCGTTCTATACTTGTCCCTTACCATAACCCTAACCCTAGCCCTTACCCTAGTGCTAACCCTTGCCCTATCCTTATCCTTAGCACTAACCTTAAGCAAAACATAACTCTGAATATAGCCCTAAACTGAAGCCTAAGCCTAACCCTAACACTAGCCCAAACCATAACACTAATTCTAAAATGAGCCCTAACCCTAGCCCTAGCCCTAAAACAAAACCAAGCCAGAGCTATAACATTAACCATTAACCTAAAACAATCCCTAACCTTGCAACTAGAGTTAACCTTAGCTCTAATTCGACTTGGAAGCCAAACCCTAAAACTAACCCTGAACCTTACACTGACATTACACTTCTAGCTCTAAACATCACTCTAACCCTAAATTAATCCTAACACTAAACCTAGCACTAAAACCCTAAAACTAGCCCTAATTGTAAACCTAGTACTTACAGTATCTGTAACCCTAACCCTCGCCCTAACATAACCCAAAACCTAGCACTAGCCCTAACTTTAAACCTAACCTAACCCCATCACTACCTATAATTGTAAACATAAACTTAGCCTTAAATTTATCTCCTACTCTATCCATTAATATAACCATAACCCTAACCATAAGGGTAACCCTAGGCATAAACCTAACCCTATCACGAATCCTAACCATTTCATTACCCTAAACCTAACATGAATCCTAAATCTAACCCTATCATTACCCTAACCCTACTCCTAACATTCATTCAAGCCCAAAATTGAAACCATAACCTATCCCAAAACCTAACCCAGACCTTGACCCTAATAATACCCCTAGGTCTAAACTTGACCGTAACCCAACACCTAACCCTTAGCCTAGACGTAGCCATAAACCTAATCCTAAAACTATCTTTAACCATAATTCTGGATATAAAATTAGCCCTAGCCCTAATACTAGCCCTAACTCTAAAAACACACCTAGCCATCATCCTAGCCCTAAAACTAGCCTTAATCATAACTCTAACTCTAGCCCTACACCTAACCTTAATTCTAACCCTCACCCTACCTCAAAATCTACCTATAACGTCATCCCTTACCCTAAATTTAAACTTAACACTAACCCTAACCCTAGGCTTAAACACAAAACCTAGCCCTATTTCTAGCTCTAATTTAGCTCTATCTATAACCCTATCTTAACCCTAGCCCTAAGACTAACTCTAACTCTTTCCCTATCCCTATCCCTATCTCTAATTCCATCCTTATCTGCTACCGTAAACCTAACACTAGCCATAACACTTGCCCTCAACTTAGTCCAAGCCCTAAACCTAATTCTAAATCTAACCTTAAATCTAAGCCTAAGCCTAACACTAACACTAGCTGTAACCATAATGATAATCATAAAACTAGCCCTAACCCTAATCCTAGCAGTAAACAGAAACTGAGTAATAGCCCTAACCAAACCTTAATTTAAACCAAACACTAACACTTCCCTACACCTAAACCTAACCCCAATTTGAGTCCTAAGCCTTACCTTAAAACTAATCCTGACCCTGACTCATATCCTAACACTCACCCTAGTTCTAAACACCGCCCTAAACTCAAACCGAACACTATCATTAACAATAGCCCTAATTCGATTCTTAATGCTAACCCTAAAACTGACCATGACCCTGACTCCTACCCTAACAAGAACCATAGCTATAAATATCACCCTAACCTTAAACCTAACCCTAGCACTCAAACTAGCCCTAACTCTAACCCTAAATCTAACTCTAATGGTAACCCTAGTTCTTACATTAGCTGATGCCCTAATCCTAGCCCTAAACCTAACACAAAACTAGCCATAAACTGAGCCCTAAACCTAGCTTTAACTCTAACTCTAACCCTAAACATAGCCCTAAGCCTACACCTAAATCAATCCCTTACCCTAAGAAAAACCCTAAACCTAAGAGTAACCATAGACCTATCCGTAGTCCTCAGACTAACCAAAACCCTAACCCTAATAATATTCCAAACCCTAGCCTTCATTTTAGCTCTAACACTATTCCAAACACTAACCCTAACCCTGACCCTTATTCTGACCCTAACACTAAACCTAGAGCTAACACTAACCCCAAACCTAACCCAAAATTTACCATAATCCTATCCCTAGACCTAACTCTGAACTTAACTCTCAGCCTAGCCATAATCATAACTCAGAAACTAACACTTACCCTAAACACAACCCAAATCCTAAACCTAGTTCTCACTCTCACCTTAACCCTAACACGAGACCTAATCCTAACCATAACCCTAGTCCTAACCTTAACTCTAACTGTATCCATTACCCTAAAAATAACCCTTACCATAATGCTAACCCTAGGCTTAACCCTAACCCTATTGCTTTCCCCAAACCTATCAATTACCCGAAAGCTACCTTGAACCCTAAAACTAACCCAATCATTTTGGTAATAACCCTAACCCTAATGCTAATTCAAGCCCTAACCTAACCTCAAACCTAAACCAAACCCTAAAACTGAACGTGACCCTAAAAATTCCCCCAGTTATAAATCTGACTCTTACCCGACCTAACCCTTACACTAGACCTAGCCATAAACCTAACTCTAAAACTATTCCTAACCTTAACCCTAGACCTGATATTAACCCTAGCCTTAATCCTAGTCCTAACCCTAACAAAAACACTTGCTCTTATTTATCCCTGAACATAGCTTTAAATTTATCCCTACCCACACCCTAGGCCTAAACCTAACACTAGCCCTAGCCCTAATCTTAGCCTTAATTTAGCCCTATCCCTAACCCTAACCCTAACTCTAGCCCAAAGACTAACTCTAACTCTCACCGTAACCCTAACCCTAGTTTTAACTCTATCCCTTACTAGAACCCTAATCCTAGCCCTAACCCTTGGTGTAACCCTATCTCTATACATAGCCCTGGACATAAGCCTAGATCTAAACCTAACTCTAAAACTAACCAGCACCCTACACCTAAACCTAAACCTAACACTAGCCCTAATGCTAAAGCTAATCCTAAAATTATCTCTAACCCTAGCTCTATCCCTAAAACAAACCGAGTCATAGCCATAACCCTAACCCTTAACCTAAACCAAAACCTAACCCTACCCCTAGCCCTAACCATATCGCTAATTCTAGTTCTAACCCTACCCCGAAAAATAACCCTGACCCTGACTCTGTCCCAAACACTAACCCTGGCTCTAAACATCATCATCACCGTAAACCTCAACATAACACTAGACCTAGCCCTAACCCTTACCTTATAACTAGCACTAATCATAACCCTACTTCATACATTAGCTGTAGCCTTAACCCTAGCCCTAACCTAACCCAAAACCTAGCCTTAATCCGAGTCCTAAACCTAGCTTTAACCCTAAAATTAAACCTGAGCATAACCCAAACCTAGCCCTAATCCTATACATAACCCTAGGCTTAAACTTAGGCCAAAACCCATCCATTATCCTAACAATAACCCTAAACTTAAGCTAACCCTAGGCCTAAACCTAACCCTATCCATTACACTAAACCAAACATAAATCCTAAGACTAACCGTGTCATTACCCTAAACCTAAACCCTAACCTAATCCAAACACCAAACCTGACTCTGACCCTAAAAGTTACCCTAGATATAAACCTGAATCTTACCCTAAACCTAATACTTACACTGGGCCAAGCCAAAAACCTAACAAAATCTAGCCCTAAATATAACCCTAGACCTGACATTAGCCCTAGCCCTAATACTATCCCCAACGCTAACGCAAACCCTAAACCTTACCCTAGGCATAAATTTAACCTTAATCTTAAACCTAACCCTAACTCTAGCCCTAACCCTAACTCTAGCCCTAACCCTAATACTAAACCTTGCCCTAGCCCTAAACCTAGCCAAAACCACATCCCTTACCCTAAACATAACCCTAACTCTAACCCTAACCCTTGTTGTCACAATTGCCCTATCCTTAGCCTTAGCTTTAACACTAGATTGAAAACTAACTTTATATCTAAACCTAACTCAATGCCTAAGCCTAAAACTAGCCCTAAAACTGATATTAATTCTAAAACTAGCTCTAAACCTAGCCCTAACTCTAACCCTAGACGTATTTTAGCCCTACCTCTAACCTAACCCTAACCCTAGCCCTCAGAATAACTTTAACTCTCACACTGGCCCTATCACTAGTTCTAATCCTCTCCCTTCTCATAAACCTAAACCTATGCCAAATGCTAGTCCTAATCCTTGCCCTAATTGTAGCCTTAGCACTAACCTTAGATAACAACCTAACTCTTAACTTAACCCTAAACCGAAGCCTAAGCCTAATTCTAATACTATGCCTAACCCTAACACTAATCCTAAAATTTGCCCCAATCCAACCCTAGCCCTAAAACTAAACCGAGCCAAAGCTCTAACCCTAAACCTTAACCTAAACCAAGCCCAAACCCTACACCTAGCCCTAACCCCTGCCTTAATTAGAGATTTAAGCCAAACCCTAAAACTAACCCTGTACTGTACTCTGTCCATAACACTAACAAGAGGTCTAAACATCACCCTAATCCTAAACATAAACCTAACAATAAACCTAGCCCTAAAATATTAAAATTAGCCATAATCAAAACCCTAGTACTTACATTGGCCTTAACCCTAACCCTAGCACTAACTTAACCCAAAACCTAGCCCTAATCATAACCATGAACATAGCAGCCCTGAACTGATTTCTAACTCTATCCATTACCATAAACATAACCCTAAACCTAATGCTAATTTGAGCCCTAACTTTAAACGTTAACCTATCACAAACCCTAACCCAGAACTTGACCCTAATATTACCCCTAGCTCTAAACCTGACACTAACCCTAGACCTAACCCTTATACTAGTCATAACCATAATCCTAAACCTAAAACTATGTTTAACCATAATTCTAGACTGAAATTATCCCTAACACTAATCCTAGACCTAACCCTAAAAAATTACCCTAGCCCACATCCTAGCCCTAAACCTAGCCTTTATCATAACCCTAACCCTAAACACAGTCCTAACCCTAATTATAACCCTAACCCTACCTCTAAACATAGCTATAAAGCCATCCCTTAGCCAAAAATTGGCCCAAACTCTAAACCTAAACTCTAAACTCTAACTCTAATCCCTAACCCTAACCCTAACACTAAGGTTCAACTAAACACTAAACCTAGCCCTAATCCTAGCCCTAATTGAGAACTATCACTAACCCTAACCCCAACCCTAGACCTAAGACTAACTCTCGCCCTAGCCCTATCCCTAATTCTAACCCTATCCCTTACCATAACCCTAAAGCTAGTCATAAGACTTACCTTATCCTTAGTTCTATCCCTAGCCCTAGATCTAATCCTATTTCAAAATTTAACACTAAACCAATAACTAAGCCTAAGCCTAACACTAACACTACCTCTAATCCTAACCCTATGACTAAATCAAAAATGATTATTAGCCCTAACCCTAAACAATAACTTAAACCAAACCCTAACACTACAACTAGACCTAACCCTAGACCTAGCCCTAATTCGAGTCCTAACTATAACCTTAAAACCAACCCTGACCTTGACTCATATCTTAACACTCACCCTAGTTCTAAACACCACCCTCACCTTAAACTGAACCCTAACAGTAACCCTAGCCCTAATTCGAGTCCAAACTTTAACCCTATCACTACACCTGACCCTTACTCCTATCCTAACATGAAACCTAGCTATAAATATCACCCTAACTTTAAACCTAACCCTAACACTAAATCTAACCCATACCCTCACACTAAAACTAAACCTAATGTTAACCCTAATTCTTACATTAACCATTGTCCTAACCCTATCCCTATCCCTAACACAGAACCTAACTCAAACCCTTGCCCTAAACCTAGGCCTAACCAAAAGCCTAGTGCTAATCCTAGCCTTTATTTAATCCTATCATAACCCTGAACCTAGCCATAAGACTAATTCTAACTCTTGCCCTAGCCCTAGCCCTAGTCCTATTTCTATCGTTAGGCTTAATCCTAAACCTAGATCTAAGCCTAAGTCTAAATCTAAACCGAACTCTAAATTTAACTGTAAAAATAATCCTAAACCAAACCCTAACACTACCCCTAACCATAATGCTAATCCAAAAACTGGCCCTATCCCTAGTCCTAGCCATAAACCGAAACCAAGCCATAGCCCTAATCCTAACCCTTAACCTAAACGAAACACTCACCCTACAACTAGCCCTAAAACAAAGTCTAAAACTAACCCTAACCCTGACACTGACCGTAACACTAATACTAGCTCTAAAATCACCCTAACATTTAATTAACCCTAAAACTATATCGAGTCTTATCCTAACCCTAAAACTAGCCTTAATCAAAACCGAAGTTTGTACATTAGGCATTGTCCTAAATGTAGCCCTAACCCTAAAACAAATTCTACCACTAATCTGAGCCCTAACCCTAGGTTTAACCCTATTACTAGCCCTAACTCTAACCCCAACACTAGCCCTAACCCTAACTCTAACCCTATTACTTACACTAAGCCAAACCTTAAACCAAAGGCGAACCCTAGTTCTAATCATAATCCTTAGCCTAACTTAAAATCTAACTATATTACTAGTCTTAACTCTAGCCCTCATTCTACCTCTAAACCTAACCCTGATACTCATCTGACCCTAACAGTAACCCTAGGTCTAAACCTGACCCTAAACCTAAACCAAATCCTAACACTAGCCCTACTGGTAACCCTATACCTATACCTAAGCCTAACACTAGACCTAGACCCAAAGCTAATCCTAAATATAGCTATAACTCTAGCCCTAATTCTAAACAAAAGCCTTGCCCTAATCCTAAAGTAACCATTAACCTAAAGCAAAGACTAACCCTAGCCCTAGACTTAAACCTAGTTCTAATTTTGACCCTAACCAAAACCCAATGCTAGCCCAAACAATGATGCTTATGCTAACACAAACCCTAGCTCTAAGCATTATCCTAACCGAAAACTTACTCCCAACACTAGACATATGTATAACACTAAAAAAAAAAAAAAAAAAAACTAGCCATTACCATAACCCTAGCTCTTACGTTATACATAGCCACAACACTAGCCATAAATCTCACACAAAACCTCTAAACTGACCCTTACCTTAAACATAATCCTTAAACTAGACCTAGCCTTAAAACTAACCCTAACAGTATACCTAAGAGTAACCCTAGACCTGACATTAACACTCTACCTAATTCTTGCCTTAAACTTAAAAAAAACAAATGAGCCCTCATCTTAGCCCTAAAACTAATCTTAATCCTAACCCAAACCCTAACCCTAGCCCAAACCCTAATTTCAACCCTCGCCCTAGTTCTGAACCTAGGTACAACCACATCCTTTCCCCTTTCCCTAAACCTAACCCTAACACTATTACTAACACTAACCCTAACTCTAACCCTAAGCCTAATCCTAACACTAAACATAGCTCTAATCCTAGTCCTAATTTATTGCTAAATGTAACCCTAACTCTAACCTAGCCCTAAGACTAACCCTAACTCTAACCCTAGACATATTTCTAGTACCAGCCTTATCTATTGCCTTACCCTAACACTAGCCCTAACCTTAGTCCTAACCCTAACCATAGTCCTAAACCTAGAACTAACCCTAACTCTAAATCTAACCCTAACTCTAAACCTAAACCTCACCATAACACTAGCGCTAACTCTAATTCTAATTTGAAAACTAGCCCTAACCCTAGCCATAGCCAACAAACAAAACTGAGCTATAGCCCTAATACTAACCCTTAACCTAAACCAAACCCTAATGCTACAAATAGTCCTAACCCTATCCCTACAACTAATACTGACCCGGACACTGACCCTAGAACTAACACTACCTCTAAACATCACCCTAACCCTAAACCCAACCCAAACACTAGCCCTAGCCCTAATCCTAACGCTAAAACTATCTCTAAATGTAAAGCTAGTTCTTACATTAGCCATAGGCCTAACCCTAACACAAAACCTAGCGCTAATCCGAGCCTCAACCCTAGCATTAACCCTAATCTTAACCCTAAACCTAACCCTAACACTAACCCAAACCCTATCTCTAAACCTATTCCTTACCCCATGCCAAACTCTCACACTAATGCTACGCTAGTTCTAACCCTAATCCTTAGCTTACCCCAAACACTAACTATATTACTAGTCCTAAATCTAGTCCTCATAGTTTCTATCTCTAACCTTAACCCAAAGCCTAAGCCTAACCCTTACCCTTATTCTGACCCTAACACTAACCCTAGGTCAAAGCATGACCTTAACACTAAACTGAAACCTAACACTGGCCCTACCAGTAAACCTATACCTAAACCTAACCATAACAGTAACACTAGACCTAAACTTAATTCTAAATATAGCCATATCTCTAGCCCTAGTCCTAAACAAAAACCTAGACTTAGCCCTAAGATAACCATTAACCTAACACAAAGACAACCCTAACCCTAGACCTAACCCTATTTCTAATTCTGGCCCTAAACATAAACCCAATGTTATCCTGAACACTGATGCTTACCATAACACAAACCCTAGCTCTAAACCTTATTGTAACCCAAAAACTTAACCCTTAACACTAGACATATCTATAAACATAACACAAAAATCTAGCCATAACCTTAACCCTTACTCTTACATTACCTATCGCCCTAACACTAGCCATAAACCTCACATAAAACCTAGCCCTAATACAAGCCCTTAACCTGGCCTAAGCATAACCTTAAACCTAACCCTAGCACAAACCCTAATCCTAACGCTTTCCCTAGATCTAACCCTATCTCAAACTCTAACACTTTCTCTAAACATAATTCTAGCTCTAACCCTAACAATAACTGTATCCCTCATCCTAACTGAAAACATAGCACAAATCCTAGCTCTAACTTTATCCATTACCTTAAACATAACCTTAAACCTAATGCTAACCCTACCCCTAACTCTAACCGTAACCCTAACTGTAGCCCTGATTCTAAACATAACCCTCGCCCTAGCCCTAACACTTACCCTAAACCTAACCCTAACACTAGCCCTAGAGTAATCCAAACCCTAGCCCTAATCCTAATCTTAACCTAAGCCCTAACACTAGCACTAAACATATTCATCACTCTAAATATAAGCCTAAACCAAATACTAAACCTAGGCCTAACCAGAACCTTATCCATAACACTAACCCTATACATTACTCTAAACCTAACCAGAACTGTAAACCTAACTTTATCCATTACTCTAACCCTAACGCTAACCATAATTTTAATTTGAGCCCTAAACTTAAACCTTAACCCAAACCAATCCTTAAGATATACTATGACCATAATAATAACCTAGCTCTAAATCTGATCCCTGTGCTAAACGTAACCCTTATTTTAGACCTAGCTATAAACCTATCCATAACTCTATCCCAAACCATAACCCTAGACCTGGCATTAGCCCTAGCCTTTATCCTAGCCCTAACCCTAACACAAACCCTAGCCCTCATCCTAGACCTAAACCTAGACTTAATTCTAAATGAAACCCTCACCCTAGCCTTATCCCTAAATATAACCCTCGCCCTAACACTGAACATAGCTATATAATCCCATCCCTTCCCCTAAAACTAACCCTAACATTAGACCTAACCATACCCCTAAACCTAACACTAATCATAGTGCTGATCCTAGCCCTATTTGAACCCTAATCTTAACCCTACCCCTAACCCTAGCCCTAAGATTAACTCTAACTCACACACTAGCCCTATTTCTATTTATAACTCTATTCATTACCATAACCCTCACAATAGCCCTAACCTTATCCCTAATGCTAGCCATAGCCGTAACCCTAGATCTAAACAAAACTCTAAATGTAACACTAATCTTAAGCCCAAACCTCATTCTACAACTAGTTATAACACTATTGCTGATTCTCAAACTAGCACTAATCCAAGCCATAGCCCTAAAACAAAACCAAGTCATTGCTCTAACCCTAAAGCTTAACCTAAACCAAACACTAACTCATAAATAGCCATAACCCAGGCTCTAATTTGAGTCCTAGTCCTAATTTTAAACTAACTCTCACCCTTACTCATATTGAAACACAAACCTTAGCTCTAAATATCACCCTAACCCTAAAACTAATGCTAACACTAGACCCTGCCATAACCCTAAACCTAAAACTAATGCTAATCATAACCCTAGTAGAGCATTGGCCTTAGCCAAAACCTAGCCCTAACTCTAACAAAAAAAAAATAGCCTAATGTGAGCCCTAATACTAGATTTAAACCTAACCCTAACCCTAAAACTAGTACTAAACCTAACCCTAATCATAGCCCTAACCCTAGCTCTAACCCTATCCATTACGTTAAGCCAAACCCTATTCTTAATGCTAACTCTAGTCCTAATCCTAATCCTTAGCCAACACCAAACCATAACCTTATTACTAGTCTTAACAATAGCCCTCATTCTAGATCTAACCCTAACCAAAACCTCACCATAACCTTCACCCTTATTCTGATGCTAACACTAATTGTAGGTCTAAATTTTACCCTAAACTGAAACCGAAACCTGAAACTAGCCCTACCAATAAACTTGTACTTAAACCTAACCCTAACACTAGCCCTAGACCTACACCTAATCCTAAATCTAGCTATTACTCTAGCCCTTGACCTAAACAAAAACATAGTCCTAGCCCTAACAATAACCCTTAACCTAAACCAAACACTAACCCTACCACTAGACCTAACACTAGTCTTATTCTGGCTTTCATCCTAACCCTAATTTTAAACTGAATACTGGCCCTGACACTAACATTAAACCTAGCTGTAAACCTGACCCTAACCAAAAACCGAAACCTAACACTAGACCTAGCGTTAAGCTTAACCCTAAAACTAGCTCTAATCAGAACCATAGATCTTATATTACACACAGCATTAAACCTAGGCCTAAATATAACACAACTCTTAAATAACCCTAACCCTAATCAAGGCCTAAACCTACCCTAAGCATAACCCTCGTCCTAACCCTAACCCCAATCCTAACCCTAACCCTAACCATCACCTTAGACTTAACCCTAACTCAACTAATAACATTAGGCCAAACTTGACCCTACCACTATTCCTAACCATAACCCTAACTATAGCCCTAATCCTAACCTTAACACTATACCTAACACTAGTTCTAACCCTAGGCATTAGCCTAACTCTAACCCTAACAATAATGATAATCATATCCCTAACCCTAACCAAAACCCTAACCCAAACCTTAAATCTATCGCTAGACCTAACCCTAAACCTATACCTTGCCATAGCCTTAACCCTAAATCAAACCTTAAATTTTACCTTAAAACCAACAGTAAACCTAGCCCTAAAACTAAACTTACACCTTAAACATAAAGCTATCCTTACATCTAACCCAATCTATTATCCTAAACCTAATCCTATCCCTAATGAAAATCCTAGACCTAACCCTAAACATAACCCTGACCATAACACTAAACCTAACTCTCGTCCTAGATCTAACTCTAGCACAAAACCTAACCTTTACCCTAAATTGAAACCTAACCCTACCCTAAGCTATGGTTACTAGTCCTAACTCAAAACCTAATCTAACTCTAGCCCTAATCCTAACCAAACCCTATCCCTAATCATAGCTCTAACCCTATATATTATCCTTATCTAACCCTCATCCTAATGCTAACCCTAGGCCTAACCCTAACCCTTTTGCTAAACCTAAAGCTATCCATTGCCCTAAAACTTCCCTGAAACCTAAACCTAACACAATCAATTACCCTAATGCTAACACTAACCCTAATGCTCATTTGATCCTGAACCCAAACCTTAACCTAAAACAAACCCTAACACTGATCCTGACCCTAAAACTACACCTAGCTCTAAACCTGACCCTTACCCTAAGCTTAAAACTTACACGAGACCTAGACATAAATCTAACCCTAAATCTACCCCAAACTGTAACACTTGACCTGACACAAGCCCTAGCCCAAATTTTAGACCTAACCCTACAACTAACCCTAGGCCTCATCCTAGCCCTAATCTTAGCCTTAATCATAACCCTAACCATAACCCTAGCCATAACCCAAATTCTAACCCTCACACTACCTCTAAACCTAGCTAAAGAACACACCTTACCTAAAATTAACTATAACCCTAGCCCTAACACTAGGCCTAAGCTGAACACTAACCCTAGCCCTCATCCTAACCCTAACTTTGCCCTATCCCTAAAACTAACCAAACCCTAGGCCTAAGACTAACTCTAAATCTGGCCCTAATTCTAGCCCTAACTTAGCCCTTTCCCTAAAACTAACCAAAACCCTAGTCCTAAGACTAACTCTAAATCTCACCCTAGTCCAAGCGCAAGTTCAAAACCTATCTGTTACTGTAACCATAACCCTAGCCGTAACCCTTGCCCTATAGTTAGACCTAGCCCTAATCCTACATCTAACACTAAATCCAAATCCAACCCTAACCCAAAGCCTAAAACTAACACTCATACTAGCCCTAACCCTAATGCTAATCTTATAACTATTCCAAATCCTAAAACTATGACTAAAACAAAACTGAGTAACAGCTCTAACCCTAAACCTTAACTTAAACCAAACCCTAAAACTAAACCTAGATGTAACCCTAGCCATAATTCGAGACCAAACCCTAACCTTAAAACTTTCCCTGACCCTGATTCATATCCTAACACTGACCCTACCTCTAAAGACCACCCTAAACTTAAACCAAACCTGAAAAGTAACCCTAGCCCTAATTCAAGTCATAACCCTAACCTTCAAGCTAACCCTGACCTGACGGATATCCTAACAGTCACCCTAGCTCTAAACACAGCACTCACCTTAAACCAAACAGTTACCCTAGCCCTTATTTGAGTGCTAATCCTAACCCTAAAACTAACCTTGATGCTTTCTCACATCCTAAAAATAACCCTAGCTCTAAATATTACCCTAACCTTAAACCTAAACTTAACACTAGACCTACCCCTATCTCTAAACCTAAAACTAACCCTAAATATAACCCTAGCTCTTACATTAGCCAATGCCCAAATCTAGTGCTAATCCTAACACAAAAACTAGCCCTAATCTGAGCTCAAAATTTATATTGAACCCTAACCCAAATCCTAACTCTAGCATTAACCCTAGCTCTAAGTCTATAACTTAACCTAAGAAAAACCCTAACCCTAATGGTAACCCTAGACCTATTTCTAATCCTTAGGTTAACCAAAACTCTAACCCTATTAATAGTCTTAACTCTAGCCCTCATTCTAGTTCTAATCCTATCCCAAACCCTAATGATAACCCTGACCCTTATTCTGAGCCTAACCCTCGGTCTAAAACTGACCCTAACACTAGACCAAACCTGAACACTAGAACTAGACCTAAACCAAATCCTAAATCTAGCCTTAACTCTACCCCTAGATCTAAACATAAACCTAGCTCTAGCCCTAACAATAATCCTTAACCTAACTAAAACACTAACATAACCCTAGACCTAAACATATTCCTAATTCTTTCTGTAACCCTAACACTAACTCTAAAGCAAACACCGATCCTGCCTTTAGAGTAAACCTGTCTCTAAATCTGACCCTACCCAAAAATCTAAACCTAACACTAGACCTATCCATAACCCTACCCCTACAACTAGCCCTCAACATAACCCTAGCTCTTACATTACCCATAGCCCTAAGTCTAGGCCTAAACCTAACACAAAACCTACAGCTAATCCTAAGCCTAAATCAAGCCTTAAGCATAACCTTAACCCTAACCCTAACCCTAGCCCTAACACTAACCTAACTCTCACCTTAGTCCTAATCCTAGGTCAAAGCCTAAACATTTCTCTAAACATAAACCAACACCTATCCTTTAATCTAACCCTAACACTAGGCCAAATCCCAACTTTAACACTAGCCTTAAACCAAGTTCTAAACCTACCATTTACTGTAAACCTAAATCTAACCTTATTGGTAAATCTTGGATTAATGCTAAACCTAAACCTAACTGAAAAACTAACCATAGATCTAACCTTAAATCTCACACTTGCCATAGACCTAAGACTAGCTCAAACCCGAACCCTTACTATAAACCTAAAAATAACAATAGCCCTAACTCCAAGCCTAAACCTCAATGTAACATTAAACATAGCCCTAAATCTACATCTAATAATATATATTACCTTAATCCTAACCCTAACCCTATGAGTACTATAATCTTGTCCCTAGAAGTAACCCTAATCCTAACCCACACCCTCACACTAAACCTAGCTCAAAACCTAACCCTTTTAGTAAACATAAACCTATGCCTAAACCTAGATTTAACCCTAACTCTTACCCTAATTCAAATACCTAACCCACACCCTAGTGCTAACTCAAGCCCTAAGCATAAACCCTAACATCACGGAAACTCTAACAATGACCATGACCCTAATAAGTCTCCTAGCTCTAAAGCTAAATTTACATTAAACCTAACACACTACATCTAGCCATAACCCTGATCTTAAAACTATCCCCAACCGTAACCTTAGACCTGACATTAGCCATAGCCTTAAAAATAGTCCTAAACCTAACACAAACCCCAGGCCTTATCCTATCCTTAACCTAGCCTTAATCCTAACACTAAACCTAACGTTAGGTCTAAACCAAATATTAACCCTAGGCCTAATCTTAACCCTAATTTAGTCCTATTCCTAGACCCAGCTCTAACCCTAGGCCTAAGACTAAATCCACTCCCACCCTAGCCCCATCCCTAGTTCGAACCCTATCCCTTACCAGAACCCTAATCGTAGCCCTAACCCTAGCCCTATCATTAGCTCTAGCCCTAACCCTAGCTCTACCATTAGCTCTAGCCCTAACCTAGATCTAATTTTAACTATAAATCAAAACCTAACCCTAAGCCTAACCCTAACTCTAAATCTAACACTTGCCCTAAAACAAAACCAAGCCATAGCCCTAACCCTAACCCTTAACATAAACCAAACCTTAACCCTAACCCTAACCTTAGCTCTAATTCTAGTTTTAAGCTGAAAACTAGAACTAACACTGACTCTTACTGTGACCATAATACTAACCCTAGTCTAAACATCACCCTAACCCTAACCCTAAACTTAACACTAGACCTACCACTAACCCTAACCCTAAATTTAACCCTAATTGTAACCCAGGTACATACATTAGCCTTACTCCTAACCTTAGAACTAAGTTAACCCCAAACCTAGCCCAAATCCAAGCCCTAACCTGAGTTTTAATCCTAAACCTAATCCTAAGCCTAGCCTTAATCTAAATCATAACCCTAGCCCTAACCCTATATCTAAACCTATCCATTGCCTTAACCATAACCCTAGACCTAAACTTAACACTATACCTAATTCTAAACCTATGCATTATTCTAAACCAAACCTAAACCCTAAACCTCAAACTATAATTACACTAACATGAACCATAAAGATAAATCGAGCCCTAACTTTAAACCTTAAGCTATCCAAATTTCTAACCCAGAACATGACTCTAACAATACACCTAGATCTAAACCTGAACCTAACTCTAAACCTAAACCTTACATTACATGTAGCCATAAACCTAACCCTAAAACTATCTTTAAACATAACTGTAGATCTTATATTAGCCCCAGCCCTAATCCTAGCCCTAACACCAACATAAACCATAGCCCTCCTCCTAGCCACAAACTTAGCCTTAATCATAACCCTAACCATAAAAAAGCCCTAATCCTAATTCTAACACTCACCCTATCTTAAAACCTAGCTATAATGCCATTACTTACCCTAGATTTGACCCTAACTCTAACCCTAATGCTAGGCCTAAGGTGGACACTAACTCTAGCCCTAATTTAATCCTATCCCTAACCTTAACCCTAACCCTAGCCCTAAAACTAACTCTAACTCTCACATTAGCCCTATCTCTATTTCTAACCCTATTACCATAACCCTAACCCTAGCCCTAACCCTACCCCTAAACCTAGCAATAATCATTGCCTGATTTTTATTCCTAGTCCTAATTCTAGATCTAACCCTAACTCTTAATATAATGCTAACCCTTAGCCTAATCCTAACATTAACACTAGCCATAGCCCTAATGCAAATCATAAAACTAGCCCTAACACTAACCCTTGCAATAAAACAAAACCGAGCCATAGCCCTTACCATAAACCTTAACTTAAATCAAACCTTAACATTACACCTAGATCTAACCCTACACTAATCCGAGTCCCAATCTTAACCTTGAAAATAACCCTAACTCTTGCTCTTATCCTAACACTCACCCTAGCTCTAAACACCACCCTAATCCTAAAACAAACCCTTACAGTAACCCTAGGCTTAATTTGAATCCAAACTGTAACCCTCAAAGTAAGCCTGACCCTGACTGTTAACACTAACACAGCTCTAAATTTCACCCTAACCTTAAACCTAATTCTAGCACTAGAGGTTTAATCCCTAAACATCACCCTAAAGCTAACCCTAAAAACCATAGTTCTTACATTAGTCATTACTCTAACCATAGCCTTAATCGTAATACAAAAACTAGACCTAATCTGAGCCATAAACCTAGCTTTAACCCCAACCCTAGCCCTAATCCTAGCTCTAACCCTATCTCTTACCCTATGCCAAACCCTAAACCTAATGCTAATCCTAATCGTAATCCTAATTCTAATCCTTAAACTAAACCAAACTCTAACCCTACTAACAGGGTTAGGGTTTAGCTTAGGGTAAGGATTAGGATTAGGATTAGGTTAGACCTAATCCTTAAACTAACCCAAACCCTAACCCTAGTCCTCATTCTTGCTCTAACCATAAACCAAAACCGAACCCTAACACTGACCCTTATTCTGACCCTAACAGTAATCATAGGTCTAAACCTGAACCTAACCCTAAACCAAACACTAACATTAGGCTTGCTGGTAAACTTATACCTAAACTTAACCCTAAAACTAGCCCTAGACCTAAACTTAATCCTAATCTATCCATAACTCTATGCCTAGACATAAAGAAAAACCTAGCCCTATCCCTAATAATAACATTTAGCCTAAGCCAAAAACTAACCTTTCCACTAATCTTAACCCTGGTCCTAATTCTGGCTTTCACAGTAACCATAACCCTAAACTGAAGAGTGAACCTGACACCAACACTGACCTTAGCTCTGAACATCACCCTAACCCTCAACCTAACCCTAAAACTATACTTAGGTCTAATATTAACCCTGAAACTAGCCCTATCATAGCAAAGTTTTTATATTTGCCATAGTCCTAACCCATTGCAAAATCTAGCCCTAACCCAAGCCCTACCCTAGTTTTAACCCTAAAGCTAACCATAACCCTAACCTTAGCCCTAATCCTAAGCATAACACAAGACCTATCACTAGTTCTAAGATTATCCATTACCCTAATGTTAACACTAACGCTTCTGCGAACCCTAGGCTGAACCCTAAATCCTATTCTTAACCCTAAGCCTATCCATTACCCTACACCTAACATGAACTCTAAACCTAAATCTATCATTAACCTATCCCTAACCATAATGATAACTCGAGCCTTATCCCTAAACCTTAATCTAATAAAAACCCTAACACTGACCTTGACCCTAATAATACACATAATTCTAAACCTGACTCTAACAAGAATCCTGACTCTTAAAATAGACCTAGCTATAAACCTAACCCTAAAACTCTCCCTAACTGTAACCCTAGAAATGACATTATCCCTAGCTCTAATCCTAGTCCTAATCCAAACACAAACATTAGCCCATATTCTAGACATATACCTCACCTTAACCATAAACCTATCCCTAATCAAAACGCTAAATCTAATCCTCACCTTATTCCTAAAAGTAGATATAATCCCATCCCTCAATCTAAACCTAACCCTAACCCTAACTCTAACACTAACCCTAGCCTTAAATCTAGGCCTACCCCTAACACTAATCCTAGTCCTAATCCCAGCCCTAATTTAGCCCTATCCCTAACTCATCCCTAACCCAACCACAAGACTAACTCAAACTCTCATGCTAGCCTTATACCTAGTTCTAAACCTATCCCTTACCATCACCCTATACCTAGCCCTAAACTTAGCCCTAATCCTAGTCCTACCCTTACCACTAGCTCAAAGCCTAGATCTAACCCTAACTCTAAATCTAACCCTAAACCTAAGCCTAAACCTCACACTAACACTAGCCCTAATCCTAAAATTAATCCTAAAACTAGCCCTAACTCTACCACTAGCCCTAAAACAAAACCGAATCATAACCCTAACCCTAACACTTAACCTAAACCAAACCCTAACCCTACATCTAGCCCTAACTCTAACCTGAAAACTAATATGGACTCTGACTCTGATCCTAATATTAAACCTAGCTCTAAACATCATCATAACCATAAACTTAACCCTAACAGTAGACTTAGCCCTAATCCTGACCCTATCACTAGCTCTAATCATATCGCTACTTTGTACATTAGCTGTAGCCTTAACCCTAGCCCTAACCTAACCCAAAACCTAGCCTATTTTTAAGATATATATTTTTTTAATTTTTGATGGACACAACATCTTTATTTTTTGGTATGTAGTGCTGAGGATCAAACCCAGTGCACTGTACATGCCAGATGAACACACTACTTCTTGAGCCAGGTACCCAGCCGCTAAACCTAGCTTTAACCCTAAACGTAAATCTAACCATAACCCAAACAAAAGCCCTAATCCTATACATAACCCTACCCCTAATCTTAGGTCTAACCCTATCCATTACCCTAATGATAACCTATTATGCTAACCCTAGGCCTAACCCTAACCCTATCCATTACACTAAACCACACCTTAATCCTAACCCTAATCCAAACAAAAGCCCTAATCCTATACATAACCCTACCCCTAATCTTAGGTCTAACCCTATCCATTACCCTAATAATAACTCTTATGCTAACCCTAGGACTAACCCTAACCCTATCCATTACACTAAACCACACCTAAACCCTAAACCTAACCCTTTCATTACCTTAACCCTAAACCCTAATGATAATTCAAGTCCTAAACCTAAACCCTAACTTAACTCAAACCCTCAACTTGATCCTGACCCTAATAATAACCCTCGCTCTAAAACTGACCCTTAGTATAAACCTAACCCATACACTGGACCAAGCCATAAACCTAACACTAAATCTATCCCTACCTGTAACCCTAGACCTGACATTAGCCCTAGCCCTAATACTAGCCCTAACCCTAACACAAACATTAGCCCTCATACTAGCCCTAAATCTAGCTTTAATCCCTAAACCTAAACCCTAGACCTAACCCTAATACTAACCCTTGCCCTAGCCCTCAGCCTAGCTATAACCCAATACCTTACCCTAAACGTATTCCTAACTCTAACCCTAACCCAAGGCCTAAACCTAATACTAACACTAGCCCTAATTTAGCCCTATCCCTAACCCTAACCTAATCCTAGCTCTATGACTAGCTCTAACTCTCATACTAGCCCTATCACTAGTTCTAACCCTATACCTTACCATATTCCTAAACCTAACCCAAACCCTAGTCCTAACCCTTGCCCTATCCTTAGCCCTAGCCCTAACCATAGATCAAAACCTAACTCTAAATCTAACCCTAACCCGAAGCCTAAACCTAACCATTATAAATACATTTATATTTAGACTCTGTGTCTACAGATGTTAGCTTCAATTATTACTTAGAATATAGTCATTAGTTTCATAAAAGGCATACCATTTCTGGTGGTGTATAGAGAACTGAGGGTCAGGGGTAAGATGCTATGTTAAGGAGGAAAGGAATGAGGGTATGTGATTAATCTAACTTAGCAACTTTGAAGGAGAACTCTAATGAATGGACAGGGGGAATTTATGGAAGAAGGTATAAATTCAAACTCCTTATCTGTATTCATAAAATTACCCTATGTCTAAATAGTAAAAGTTAGGAGGCTGAAAGTGGGATAGAGGGAGAAAGAAAAAAGAAGAAAAAATAACAAGTAAATAGAGGGAGAAAGAAAATAAGAGCAAATAAAGAGGTGGTGAGGTGGGGCCTATGTAATTCCTCTATATTATACTATTCTAGTGATTCAGTTCTTAAAGTCCAATTTCATGGAAAGTTCTTGGTTTCACATATGTTGACATTGTGAAGGACCAGAGGGGAAGAGTAGAGGAGAATGGATGACAAAAGCAAGAAAAGAAAAGTAAGAAAAAACGTCTCTCAGAACTCTGTTTTCTTTTCTTGCAGTAGGTGGAGTTGTCTATTCCTAGCTTGAGTCTCTGTGCTCAGGGTGGTGGAGGTAGCCAGGGTGAGAGAGCTTGAGCTTCTTCCTGGAGCCTTCCTACTCTTAGTCTCTGAATTGGAAACCAGGTGCCTGTACAGTTGCTGTTCTGCATTGATAGCTACACCCCCAAAAGCTTGTGAGAAAAATCTTGAGTTATCACAGCTGGAGGTAGGAGAGTTGGAAACCGCTTACCTGATAAGCTGCAGAACTGAGCTGGTAGTCACACCCAGTGATAGATTGCGAGTAACGGTTTGAAAGATAGATTCCATCTATTACCCATGTATGGTGTTTGGTGAAGTGGGTGGTTCTGGAGTGACCTTGTGCTGTGTCCAGAGCTCGTTCTGGTGATTCTCAAGCAAAGTCTCTGTGTTCTGTGCTGCCTTCCGTCTGCGCAGTGAGCGCCCATGTGGCTGAGACTGCTATCTGCACCCAGAGAAACTGCACAGCTGAGCCTTCCATCTGAGCTGAGAGCACCCATGGGGCCCTAGTTTTCTTCAAATTTCTATGATACTGGGCAGGAGTCATCTTTTACTTAGCCTTACTATGCTCCAGAGGTTTGGGGCCTTGATGGTCCAATGGTTCACTGTCAGACACAATTTGTGTTTTAAGGTTTCCCTTCATTATGGCTTATTGATGTGAATGAAAATTGAGCTGGAAATCAAACAGGGTTGGCAGGAGGTGCTTGAAACTTCACACAATCAGTTCTCAATGGGCACTCTCTGGTTTCTTTCTTTTGAAGATAGGCCAAAATGAAGCATGCAAAAGAAACTGTATCTGAGAGCCCTTAAGGAGAAAACAGAGAAACATGTATGTAATGAAATAAGTCTCCCAACAATTTGATCAGATTTCTTTGATACTGCACAGTATTCATCTTTTAGCTTGCTGCACTAGGCTCCCCAAGGTTGGCACTTCTAGGATCAATGGTTCTCTAAACAGGTAAGGGTTAGTGTTACAGTTAGGGTTAGGGCTAGCTTTAGAGCTAGTGTTAGGGTTAGAGTTTGTTTTGTTCAAATTTCTTTGATACTGGGAAGATTTATTATTCCTATCCTTACTATGTGCCCCAGTTTTGGGCCTTCTTGGTTTAATGGTTCACTGTTTGGAATAGTTTGTTTTTAATGTCTCACTTCATTTTGACCTATATGGGTAAATGCAAATGAAGCTGGAAATCAGAGGGTTGGTGCTAGCTGGTTGAAACTTCACATTCTCAATCAGTTGTCTGTGGGCACTCTCTGGTTTCTTCCTTGTAAAAGTAGCCATAAGCTGAAGCATGCAAAACAACTTTATCCAAGAGCACTTTAGGAGAAAACAGGGCAATATGCATGTACTGAAATACCTCCCCCAATTATTTGGTCAAATTTCTTTGATACTGTGTAGGATTCATCTGTAAGCTTCCCCACTAGTCTCCTTAAGATTAAAACTTTTTTTGATCAAAGGTTCTCTTAACAGGTTAGGCTTAGGGTTATGGTTAGAGTTAGGGCAAGTGTTATAACTAGTTTTAGGGTTAGAGTAATTTTTCTTTTCTTCAATTTATTGGATACTGGGCAGCATTTACCTTTTTCCTATTCTTAGTATGCTCCCCATGTTTGGGCCTCCTAGGTAAAAGGGTTTGCTCTCAGAAGCAGTTTTAATTTTCATGTTTCACTTCATTTTGCCCTATAGGGGTGAATGGAAATGGAGCTGGACTCAAACAGGGTTTGTGCTAGCTGCTTGAATCTTCACACACTCAATCAGTTCTCAGTGCACATTCTCTCATTTGTTTCTTGTGGTAGTAGCCTAAAGCTGAATTAGAAAGAAACAGCTTTATCTGTGAGCACTTTAGGAGCAAGCTTCAATTTTTTGGCATGGATTACTTTGATATTGTACAGGATTCATCATTTTCCTAGTCTTAGTAGGATCCCCATGTTTGGGTTTTCAAGGTTTGCCAGTTCACTGTCAGGAACAGTTTAAAGTTTTAGGTTTCACTTTATTGTGGCCTATAGACATGAATGAAAATGGAGCTGGAAACCAAACAGTCAGTACTAGCTGCTTGAAACTTCACACACTCAATCAGCTCTCTGTGGGCACTCTCTGGTTTTACCTTGTGAAAGTACCTTAAACTGAAGCATGAAAAAATAATTTATCCAAGAGTGCATTAGGAGAAAACAGGGAAAGAAGCACTCAATGAAATACCTCCCGCAATTGTTTTGTCAGATTTATTTGATACTGCACAGGATTCATCTGTTAGCTTGCCCCACTGGGCTCCTTTATTTGGGGACTACTCTGATCAATGGTTTTCTAAACAGGTTAGGTTAGATTTAGTATGCAATTGTGACTAGGGTTACAGCTAGTGTTTGTTAGATTTAGTTTTGTTCAAATTTCTTTGATACTGGGCAGGATTCAACTTTTACCTAGCCTTACTATATTCTTTAGGTGTGGGCCTCTTGGGTCAAGGGTTTGCTCTCCTAAAGAGTTTGTATTTTAAGTTTTCATTTCATTTTGACCTATGCGTGTAAATGGAAATGGAGCTGGAAATCCAACAGAGTTGGTGCTAGCTACTTCAAACCTCACACACTCAATCAGTTTTCTATGGGCATTCTCTGGTTTATTTCTTGTAAAAGTAGCCCTAAGCTGAAGCATGCAAATCAAATTGATGGGAGAGCACTTTAGGATAAAACAGGAAAATATGCATGTACTGAACTACCTCCCCAATTATTTGGTCAGATTTCTTTGATAGTGTGAAAGATTCATCTGTTAGCCTACCCAACTTGGCTCCCCAAGTGTGGGACTTCTAGGATCAAAGGGACTCTAAACAGGTTAAGGTTAGTTTTATCTTCAAATTTCTATGATACTGTGCAGGATTCATTTGTTTTCCTATTTTGACTATACTCCAAATGTTTGGGCCTCCTACATAAAGGATTTGCCTTCAGGAACAGTTTCAATTTTCATTTTTCCCTTCTTTTTGCCCTATAGGGGTGAATGGAAATGAAGCTGGTAATCGAACAGGGTTTGGGCTAGCTGCTTGAAACTTCACATACTCCATCAATTTTCAGTGAGCATAATCTGGTGTTTGCCATGGAAGTAGCCCTAAGATGAAGTAGAAAGTAACAGCTTTATCTCTGAGTGCTTTAGGAGCAAGCACAATACCCATGTACTGAAAGAGCTTCAAATATTTTTTGGTTGGATTAATTTGATACTGTACAGGATTCATCCTTGACCTATCCTAATTATGCTTCCCTAGTTTGGGCCTTCAAATTTCAATGGTTCAGTGTCAGGAACAGTTTGAATTTTTAGGTTTCACTTCATTATGGCCTATAGGTGTGAATGCAATGGAGCTAGAAATAAAACAGGGTTGGTGCTAGCTGCATGAAACTTCACACACTCAGTCAGCTTTCTGTGGGCACTCTTTGGTTTCTCTTTGTGAAAGTACCTTAAGCTGAAGCATGAAAAACAATTTATCCATGAGCATTCTAAGAAAAAATCTGGAAAATATGAATTTACTTCATATGAACTCATACGAAATACTTCCCCAAATTTTTCATCAAATTTCTTTGATACTGCACAAGATTCATCTGTTAAGTTGCACCACTAGGCTCCCCAAGTTTGGGACTTCTATGATCATAGGTACTCTAAACAGGTTAGAATTTGATTAGGGTTGGGTTAGATCTAGTGTTAGAGTTAGAGTGAGTTTTGTTCAAATTCATTTGATACTTGGCATAATTCGTCTTTTACCTAGCCTTACTATTTGCCCTAGCTTTGGGCCTTATCCCTTCAATGGTTTGCTGTCAGGAACAGTTTGTATTTTAAGGTTTCCTTCATTTTAATTTATATGTGTAAATGGAAATGGAACTTGAAATAAAACAGGGTTGGTGCTCACTGCTTAAAACTACACACACTCAATCAGTTCTATGTTGACACTCTGGTTTCTTCCTTGTGAAAGTTTCCCAAAGCTGAAGCATGCAAAAACATCCCTAACCCTAACCCTAACCCTAACCTAGCACTAAGACTAACCATAATCCTAGCCATAAATCTTACCCCAAATCACACCCTAGACCTATCCCTAAACCTAACCCTAATTCTAGACTTAATCCAAACCATAACCTAGCCCCAACCCTAGCTCTAAACCTATCCATTACACTAAACATAATCCTAACCCTAATGGTAACCCTTACCTGATTGCTCAACTTAACTCATCCATTACCCTAAACATTAACTGAAACCTAAACTGAAATCTATCCATTACCCTAATCCTAAACCTAACCCTAATGCTAATTTGAGCCTTAACCCTAAACCTTTAGCTAAACCAAATGCTAACCCTGACCCTGACCCTGACAGTAATAATAACCCTAGACTTAAAGCTGACCTTTAACCTAAACCTAACTCTTACACTACACCTAGAAATAACCTAACCCTAAAACTATTTTTAACGTTAACCCTAGACCTGATCTTAGCCCTAGACCTGGTCCAAGCCATTACCCTAACAGAAAACCTAGCCCTTAACCTAGCCCTAAACCTAGACTTAATCCTAAAGTGAAACATAAACCTAGGACTAATCCTAATTCTAACCCTCACCCTATCCCTAAAGATAGCTATAACCCCACCTATTCCCCTAAACTTAAATTTACACCAATGCTAACCTTACCTCTAGCCCAACCCCTAAATCAAACCATAACACTAACCCTAGCCTTAATACTAGCCCTAATGTAGCCCTAACCCTAACAATAAAACTAGCCCTAATCCTAAACCCTAATTTAGCTCTAAGACTAACCCTAAATCTAGCCCTATTCCTAGCCCTAATTTAGCCCTAACTATAACACTAACCCTAGCCCAAATCCTAGCCCAAATTTTGCCCTAATCATAGCCCTAATTTAGCCCTAACTCTAACCCTAATAATAAGACTACTAGTATAACTAACTCTAATTCTCACCCTATCCGCATATTTCTAGTTCTAAACATATTCGTTACCATACCCATATCCCTCACCCTAACCCTAAACCTAGCTCTAGCCTTAGCCCTATCCCTAACCCTAGATAAAACCGTAACTCAAAATCTAACCCTAACCCTAAGTCTAAACCTTAACCTAACAGTAGCCCTAACCCTGATGCTAATCCATTATCTAGCTGTAATTGTAGCACTAGCCCTAAAACAAAACAAAACTTTATCCCTAAACCTTATATTAAACCAAACCCTAACTGTACAACTATTACTAACTTTAGCCTTAATCTGAGTTCTAACACTAACACGAAAACAAAACCTGACTCTAAAACTAACCCTAACATAACCCTTGCTCTAAATATCACCCTAACTCTAAACCTAACCATAACACTAGACCTAGTCCCAATGCTAACCCCAAAACTAGAACTAATTGCAACACTAGTTCATACATTACCATAGACATAATCCTAGCCCTAAACAAACCCCAAACCAGCCCTAATCCGAGCCTTAACCCTAGCTTTAAACCTAACCCTAAACCTAACCCTAAACCAGAACATAGTCCTAAATTTTACCCTAACCATGCCAGAATTCTAACCATAACCCTGGCCCTATCACTAGCTCTAACCTTATTCATTACCCTAAAGATAACCATAATTCTAATTATAACCCTAGGCCTAACCCTAAACTTATACCTAACCCTAACCTATTTAATTAACCTAAACCTAACCTGACACTAAAAATAACCCTATCATTACCCTAACTCTAACCCTAATGCTAATTCAAGTGCTAACCCTAAAACTTAACCCTACCTAAATTCTAAATCTGCCCCTCCCCGTGATAATATGCCTAGCTCTAATCCTGACCATACCCCTAAACCTAACCTTTATACTGGACCTTGCCATAAACCTAAACCTAAAACTATTTCTAGCCATAATCCTAATCCTGACATTTGCCTCTAGCTGTAATTTTAGCCCTAAACTTAACACAAAACAAACCCATAACCCTAGTCCTAACCCAAGCCATAATCCTATTCATAATCTTAGACCTAAATTTAGCTCTAACCCTATCAATTACCCTAAACGTAACCCCAATTATAATGCTCACCCTAGGCCTAAATCTAACCCTATCCCTACCCCTAACCCTATAGATTATACTAAATCTAACCTGAACCCTAAACCAAATCCTATCATTGCCCTAACCCAAACCCTAATGCTAATTCGAGCCCTAAATCTAAAACGTAACCTAAACAAAAGCCTAAACCTGATCCCAACCCTAATAACACCTCTAGCTCTAAATTTGACCCCTACCTGAAACCTGACACTTACACTAAACATAGCCATAAACCTAACCCTAAAACTATCTCTAATCATAACCCTAGACCTGACATTAACCCTAACACTAATCATAGCCCTAACCCTAACACAAACCCTAGCCTTCATCCTGGCCCTACACCTAGCCTTAATCATAACTCTAATGAACCCCTAGTCCAAACACTAATTCTAACCTTCACCCTAGCCATATCTCTAGCTCTAACTCCATCGTTTACATGAAACCTAACCCTAAGACTAAAACTATCCCTAGGCCTAAACATAATAATAAACCTAGCCCTATTACTAGCCCTAATTAAGCCCTATACCTAACCAAACACTAAGCTTAGCTGTAAGACTAACTCTCACTCTCACCCTAGCCCTATTCCTAGTTCTAACCCTATCCCTTACCATATCGCTAATCCTAGACATAAACCAAGACCTAATAGTAGCCCAATATTTAGCCCTAGAACTAAACCCTAGATTTAATCCTAAATCAAAATCTAACTTTAACCCTAAGCCTATACCTAAGCCTAACACTAGCCCTAAACCTAATGCTAAGCCTAAAACTAGCCCTAACCATAGCCCTATCCCTAAAACAAAAACAGGCCATAGCCCTAACTTCAAAACTTTACCTAAACCAAAACCTAACCTTACTCCTACCCCTAACCTTAGACCTAATTTGAGGCCAAATCGTAACGCTAAAACTATTCTGACCTTGAATTTGACCCTAACAATAACCCTAGCTCTAAAGTTTATACCTAACTCTACCACTAGACCTAGTCCTAACTCTAATCTTATAAATAGCCAAAATCATAACCCTAGTCCATACATTGGCAATAACTCTAAAACTAGCCCTAACTCTAATCAAAATCTAGACTTAATTCAAGACCTAACTCTAGCTTTAACCCTATACCGAAACCTAACACTAGCCCTAACCCTAACCCTAAACATAGCCCTAATCCTAGCTCTAATCCTATCCCTTACCCTAAACTAACCCTAAACCTAATGCTTACCCTATGCCTAACTCTAATCCTTAGCCTAACCCAAACCCTCATTGTATTACTAGTCCTAACCCTAGCCCTCATTGTAGCTCTAACCATAACCCCAAACACTAAACCTAACCATGACATTTATTCTGAACCTAAAGGTAACCGTATGTCTAAAACTGACCCTAACCATAAACCGAACCCTAAAACTAACACTAGAAATTAACCTATACATAAACCAAACCCTAAAACTAGCCCTAGACTTAACCTAATCCTAACTCTAGCCATGTCTCTAGCCCTAGTCCGAAACAAAAACCTAGACCTAGCCCTAATGATAAACCTTAATCTAACACAAAAACTAACCCTACACCTAGACCTGACTCTAGTGATAATATTAAGTTTAACCCTAACCCTAACTATAACCCAAACACTGACCCTGACTCTAATACTAACCCTACCTCTAAACATCACGCTAACCGTAACCCTAACCCTAACATTTAATCTACCCGTAACACTTACCCAAAAAGTAACCCAAATCATAACCCTTGTTTATACATTAGTTGTAGGCCTAACACTAGCCCTAACCTACACCTAATCCTGGCCCTAAGCCGAGCGCTAACCGTAGTTTTAACCCTAACCCTAAAACTAGCCCTAATCCACACCCTAACCCTATATCTAACCCTATTTCTTACCCTATCCATTACCTTAAGCTAAAACCTAAACCTAATGCTAACCCTAGTTTTAACCATAATCCAGAGCAAAACCCAAACCCTAATCCTATTACTAGTTCTAACCCTAACATTCGTTCTAGCTCTAACCCTAATACAAAACCAAACCCTAACCCTGACACTTATTGTGACCCTAACACTAACCGCAGGTATAAACTTGACCCTTATCCAAAACTGAACCCTATCTTTAGCCCTACCAGTAATCATATACTTAAACCTAAACCTAACACTAGCCCTAGACTTAAAACTTATCCTAAATCTATTTATATTTCTAGACATACACATGAACACCAACCTAGCCCTAGCCCTAACATTAACCCTTAACCTAACCCAAACACTAACCCTACACCTAGACCTAACCCTAGTCGTAATTCTGGCACTAAACCAAAAACTAACCCTAACCTGAACACTGGCCCTGACCCTAACATAATCCTATCTCCAAAGCTCACCCTAACCCAAAACCTAATCATAACACTATACCTAGCCATAACCCTAACCCTAAAAGCAGTAATAATCATAACCCTAGCTCTTACATTACCCAAGGACCTAACACTAGGCCTAAACTGACACAAAATCTAGCCCTATTTTTAGGCCTGAACATAGCCCTAAGTGTAACCCTAAACCTAAACCTAGCCCTAACCTTAAACCTAAGCCTCGCTTTTGACATAACCGTAGCTCAAATCCTAACCTTTACACTAAACATAACCCTAGCCCTGTCCCAAAACCAAACCTAACACTAGTCCTAATCCTAAAAGTAACCATAACCCTAACCATAGTTCTAATTATATCAACAACCCTAATCCTAGCCCTAATCCTAACAATAACCCTAGCCCTAACCCTAGCTCTAATTCTATCCATTAGTCTTACCATAATCCTAAACCTAATGCTAATCCTAGGCTTAACCCTAACCCTATCACAATCCATAAACCTATCCATTGCCCTAAAACTAAACTGAACCCTAATCCTAAGCCTATTCATTACCCTAACTCTAACCCTAATGCTAATTCGAGCACTAAACCTAAACCTTAACCAAAACCAAACCTTAAGCAAAACACTGACCCAAATAATACACATAGCTGTAAACTTGACCATTACCCTAACTCTAACCCTTACACTAGACCTAATCATAAACATAAACCGAAACCTATCTCTAACTGTAACCCTAGACCTGACATTAGCCCTAGCCCTAATCCTAGCCCTAACACAAACATGAACACTAGCTTTCATCCTAGCCCCAAACCTAGCCTTAATCATAACTGTAACCCTAATTCTAATCCTTTCCATAGCCCTAAACCTAGTTATAACCCCATTGCTTACCCTAAAACTAACCAAAACCCTAACCTTAATAATAAACCTACCCCTAACTTTAACCCTAAGACGAACCCTAACACTAACCCTAGCCCTAACCCTAAACCTAACCCTAATCCTAGCTTCAAGACTAACTATAACTCTCGCCCTAGATCTATTCTTAATTCTAACCCTATAACTTACCATAACCTTATTCCTTGCCATAGCTAGAATAACCCTAGCCCTAACTTTACACCTTGCCCAAAACCTAGATCTATACCTAACTCTAAATCTAACCCTAATTCTATAAATAACCTAACCCTAACACTAGCCCTAACCCTGATGGTAATCCTACAATTAGCCCTAAACATAGGCTTAGCCCTAAAACAAAATTAAGCAATAAAACTAACCTTAAACTTTCACCTAAACCAAACCCAAACCGTATATCTATCCCTAAACCTAGCCCTAATTTGAGTCCTAATCTTAACCCTAAAACTACTCCTAAACCTGTCTCTGACATTAACACTAACCCTATCTGTAAACATCACCCTAAACCTAAACCTTAACCTAACACTAGACCTGGTCATAACCCTAATTATAAAACTAATTCTAATCATTACCCTAGATCATACATTAGCCATATCTTAAACCTAATGCTAACCACACCTTGTCCAATTCTGATACCTAACCCAAGTTTTCACCCTAACCCTAACCCTAACATAGCCCTAACCCTAACCCAAAACCTAGCTTTAACCCTAGCTCTAACTTTATACTTTACCATAGCCAAACCCCAAACATAATGCTAACCCTAGTCCTAAAATTAATCCTTAGTCTAACCCAAACCCTAAACCTAAGACTTGTCCTAAACTTAACCATCATTTTTGTTATAACCATAACCCAAATTCTAACCCTAACCCTGACCCATATTCTGATCCTGAACCTAAACCAAATGCTAACACTAGCCCTAGCCATAACCCTATATCTAAACTTAACCGTAACACTAGCCCTAGATTAAACCTAATTGTAAATCAAGGCATATCTTTAACCAAGACCTAAACAAAAAACTAACCCTAGCTCTAATGATAACCCTAACCTAAGCCAAACACTAACCATACCTCTAGACCTAACCAATACTAATTCTGGCTGTAGCCCTAACCCTAACTCTAATCCAAACACAAACCCTGACACTAACACTAACCCTAGCTATAAAACTGACCCCATCTGAAACATAAACTTAACACTAGACCTAGCCATAACTGTAAACATAACCCTTACATTACCATAGCACTAAAACTAGCTCTAAACCTAACACAAAACCTAGCCCTAATCCTAGGCCTACATCTAGCAAAAAGCATAACCCTAACCCTAACGTAAACTTATCCCTTACCATAAACCTAACCCTCATGCTTACCCTAACCCTCGCCTTAGAACTAACCCTAGATAAAACCCAAAACTGAACCCTAAACATAACCCTATCCCTATCCCTAAACCTAAGGCTAATCCTAGCAGAAATCATAATGTTAACACTAGCCCTAATACTATCTCTAAAATTATCCATTAACCTAAACCGAACTTTAACCCTATTGATAATCCTAGCTCTAATCCTAATTGTTAACCTAATTCTAGACCTATACCTAAAACTAACCCTCATCGTAGCCTTAACACTAGACAAAACCCTAACCCTTACTCTAACACTAACACTAGCCCAAACCCTAACACTAACCCTAAACCTAAAACTACCCCTTACCCTAACCTGATATCTAAACCTATTAATTACCCTAACTCAAATGATAATCTTAGCCCTAACCTTAACACTAACCCTAAACCTAAAGCTACAACTAACCCTAACCCAACATCCAACCCTGTCCATTAAACTAACTCTAAAGATAACCTTAGCACTAACCCTAAAACTAACCCTAATCTTAACTGCAAATCGAACCCTAGACATAATCCTAAACCTAACCCTCACCCTAGCACTCACCCTAGCTCAAAACCAAACCTGTACCCTAAACCTAACACAAACCCTAACCCTAGCCCAAGCCCTAACACTAACTCTAGCCCTCATACTATTCTAAACCCTAGCCCTAACCCTAGCTCTAATGCTATTCATTACTCTAAAAATATCCTTAACCCAAATGCTAACCCTAGGCCTAAACCTAATCCTATCACTAACCCTAATTCCACCAATTCCCTTAATCTTAACCTGAATCCAAAACCCAAACCTATCCATAAATCTAACCCTAATTCTAACCATAACATTAACTTGAGCCTTAACCCTAATAATTAACCTAACACAAACCCGAAAACTGACCCTGACTCTAAAAATACACCTTACCCTTAACATGTGCCTTACCCTGAACCTAATATTACACCTAACCATGAACCTAACCCTATAACTATCCCTAGATGTAACCCTAAACCTGACATTATCCCTATCCCTATAAAATGCCCTAACCCTAACACAAACCCTAGCCCTCATCCTAACCCCAAATGAAGCCTTAATTCTAACACAAACCTAACCCTAGACCTAAACCTAATTCTAATCATTGCCCTAGCTCTAAACGTAGCTATAACCCCATTCCTTCCACTAAACCTAACCCTAAACCTAATCTTACACATAGCCCTAACCCTAGGCCTAACCCTAACACCAATCCTAGACATATCCCTTGCCTTAATTTAGCTGTAATTTAACACTAACCCTAGCCTTAAGACTAACTCTAACTATCGCCCTAGCTCTATTCCTAGTTCTAACCCTATCTCTTACCATAACCCAAACAATAGACCTAAACTTAGCCCTAACCCAAGCCACAGCCCTAGCCCTAGAATTAACCATAACTCTAAAAGTACCCCTAAGCCTATACTCACCATATCACTATCAATAACACTAACATTAATCATAAAACTACCCTTACCTTTAGCCTTAGCCCAAAAACATAACGAGCCATAGAACTAACCCTAAACCTTATCATAAAACAAATCCTAACCCTACATCTAGCCATAAGCCTACCCTAATTCAAGTCCTATCATGAACTGTAAAACTAACCCTGACCCTGACTCCGAACCTAACACTAACCCTAGCTCAAAACATCACCATGAACTTAAACCTAACCATAAAACTACACTTAGCCCTAACTGTAACTCTAAAATTTGCCTTAATCATAACCCTAGTTCATACATTAGCTGTATCCCTAACACTAGCCCAAATGTAACCCAATATCTAGCCCTAATGCAAGCCCCAACACTAGCATTAACCCTAAAGTTAAACCGAAACCAAGTCCTAACCTGTAGCCTAAAACTAACCCTAACTTTAATCCTTGCAATAACCTTAAACCTAACACTAACTGTAACACTAACACTAACCATAACCCTAGCCCTAACCCTAGCTCTAACACTATCCACTACCATAACCCTAACCCTAATCCTAAACATAATGGTAACCCTCAGCCTAACCCTAACACATTCACTAACCCTAACCTATCCATTACCCTAAACATAACCCTAACCCTAAACCTAACAAAAAAAAACTAATCCAAGATGAAAAAATAACCCTAAAACTAGCCCTAATTGTAACCCTAGTTCTTACATTAGCCGTATCCCTAAAGCTAACACAAAACCTAGCCTAGACCTAATCCAAGCTCTAACCCTAGCTTAAACCCTAACCCTAAACCTAACCCTAGCCCTAACCCTAACCATAAACTTAGCCCTAACACTAGTTCTAACACTATACCTTAACCTAAGCCAAATTCTAACCCTAAAGCTACCCTAGTACAAAACCTAATTCTTAGCCTAATCCAAAACCTAACTCTATTACTAGTTTTAACCCTAATTCTCAATCTTTCTCTATATCTATACCAAACCCTAACTCTAACCCTGAACCTTATTCTGACCCTAACACTAACCATAGGTCTAAACCTGACCCTAACCCTAAACCGACCCCTAACTTTGGCACTACCTGTAACCCTATAACTAAACCTTAACCTAACATGAGACCTAGACCTACACTTAATACTTTATCTAGTGATAACTCAAGAACTAGCCCTAAACAAAAACTTAGTCCTAGCCCTGATAATAACCCTCAACCTAACCAAAACACTAACCCTAACCCCTAGACCAAACCATAGACCTAACGCTGGCCCTAACAATAAACTTCACACTATACCGAACAATGACCCTTACCCTAACAAAAACCCCAGCTATAAAACTTATTCTAACAAAAAACATAATCCTAACACTAGACGTAGCCATATCACTAACCCTGAAATGAGGCATCAGTATAGGCCAAAACCTATCTCTAGCTCTATCCCTTACCCTAAACCTAACCCTAATGCTAACCCAAGCCCTAACCCTTAAACTGACTCTAACCCTAATCTTTATCATATTCCAAACACTAGCTCAATCCCTAACCCTTAAACTTAACCTAACCCTAACACTAACCCATGGCCTAAATCTAAAGCTTACCTTAACCCTAACCCTAATCCTAACCTAACACTATCCCTAAACCTAGCTCTAAGCCTACATATTACCCTAAATCTAACCCTAACCTTAATAATAAACCTATCCCTAACCCTAGCTCTAACCCTACCCATTACCCTAACCCTAACTCTAATGCTGAGTACAACCCTAGCCATTACCCTAAATCTACCCTAACCCTAACCCTAGACATAAACTTAAACCTTGCCTTATAGCTAACCCTTGATCAAACCCTAAACATTACCCTAAATCTAAACCTAAGCCTATCCCTAATCCTAATGTTAAGCCAAAACCTACCCCAACCCTAACCCTAACATGACATCAAACCATATACAATACCCAAAACCTAATGATAACCCTAGCCCTAAACTTAACACTAACCTTGATACTATTGGTAACTATAACCTAGACCTAACCCTAAACCTAACCCTTGCCCTAGAGCTAACTTAGCTCAAACTCTAAACCATATCCTAAACCTGAACCTAAGCATAACCATAGGCCTAACCCTAACTCTAGCCCTAATACAAACCATAAACCTAGCTGTAACCCCATCCATGATCCTAAGCACAACCAAAACCTTAAGGCTAACCCTAGGCCTAACCCTAACCCTTTTGCTAACTCTAACCCTATCAATTACCCTACACCTAACATGAACACTATACCCAATCCTATCATTACCCTAACCAAACCCTAGTGCTAATTCAAGCTCTAAACCTAAACCCTAACCTAAACCAAACCTGAAACCAAATTCTTACCCTAATAATACCCCTAGCTCTAAACCTGACCCGTACTCTAAACCAAAGCCTTACACTAGAACCAGCCATAAATCTAACCCTCAATCTATCCCTAACCTAAGCCTAGACCTGACACTAGCCTTAGCTCTAATTCATGCCATAACCCTAAAACAAACCATAGACCTGATCCTAGCCCTAAATCTAGCCTTATTACTAAAAAAACCATAACACTAGTCTTAACCAAATTCTAACCTTTGACCTAGCCCTAAGATTAGCTCTATCCCCATGTCTTTCCCTAAACTTAACCCTAACCCTAAACCTAAACCTAAGCCTAAAACTAGGCCTAACTATAATACAAACGCTAAACCTAATCCTAGCCCAAATTTAGCCCAAATCTATCCGAACCCTAGCCCTAAGATTAACTCTAACTCTCTCCTTAGTCCTATTTCTAGTTCTAACCATATTCCTTACCACAATCCTATCACTTGCCTTTACATTAGCCATAACCCTAACCTTGAACATAAAAACTAAACCCTACGCCTACACCTAGCCCTAAACCTAGACCTAATTCGAGTCCTATCCCTAACCCTAAAACAAACCCTGACCCTGACTCTGACCCTAACACTAACACTAACTCTAAACATCACTCAAAACCTAAACCTAAACCTATCTCTAGACCTAGCCCTAACCCTCACCCCAAAACTAGTTCTACCCATAACCCTAGTTCTTACATTGGCTGTAGCCCTAAACCTAGCCCTAACCTAACCAAAAACCTATCCTTAATCAGAGCCCTAAAACTACCTTTAACACTAAACAAAACCCCAATTCTAGCCCTAACACTTATTCTAAACCTAACCCTAACCCTAAAACTTGATAACCCAAAACCTAACCCTAACCCTAGCCTTTATAATAACCATAAACCTAGCAGTAACCCCAGTTGTAACCCTATCCATTACCCTAATCTTAATCCTAACCCTAATGCTAACCCTAGGATAACCCTAAACTTATTCCTAAACCTAAACCTATACATTATCCTAAACCTAACCTGAACCCTAAACCTAACCAAATCCATAAACCTAATCCTAACCCTAATAATATTAACCTTAAAACTATCTCTGTCCATAACACTAGACCTGACATTAACCCTAGCCCTAATAAAGCTCTAACCCTAAAACAAACTCTACGATGAATCCTAGCCATAACCTTAGCCTTAATCCTAAATCTAACCCAAACCATAAACCTAACCCTAATTTTAACTCTCACCCTAGTTTTAAAGTTATCTATAACATCATACCTAAACATAACCATAACCATAACCCTAGCCATAAACCTAGGCTCAGCCTTAATACTAACACTAGCTCTAATCCTAGCCCTAATGAAGCCCTAATTCTAACCCTAAATCTAACCCTAACACTAATACTAAATCTAAATTTTGCCATAGCCCTAACCCTAGTCCTAACCCTATCACTTATGATAACTCAACCCCTAGCCCTAACCCTACCCCTACCTTCTCTGTAGCCCTAAACATAGATCTAACACTAACTCTAAATCTAACCCTAACCCTAAGCCAAAATCACACCTTAACACTAGCTCTAACCATAACACTAATTTGAAATTAGCTCTAACCCAAGACTAGTCCTCAAGCCAAACCAAGCCATAGCACTGACCCTAAACCTTAACCTAAACTAAACACTAACCCTACACCTAGTCCTAACCCTAGCCCTATTTCGAGTCCTAACTCTAACCCTAGAACTAATACTAACCCTGACTCTGAACTTAACACTAACCTTAGCTCTACATATCAACCTATCCCTAAACCTAATCCTACCACTAGACCTCAACCTAAACCTAACCCTAAAACTAGCCCTAATCCTAATGCCAGTTTTTAAATTAGCCACAGCCCTAAACCTAACAAAAACCTAGCCCTAATCCAAGGCCTAACCCTAGCTTTAAACCTAACCCTAACACTGGACCTACCCTTAAACCTATCCCTAGTCCTAATCCGACCTCTAACCTACTTCTTACACTTAGTCAAACCCTCACCCTATTGCTACACTAGTCCTAACTCTAATTCTATGCCTACCCCAAACCCTAACTTTATTACTAGTCCTAAACCTAGCCCTCCTTCTAACTCTAAACTTAACCCAAAGCCTAAACCTGACGCTGACCCTTATTTTGACCCTAACTATAAATTTAGGATTAAACCTGAACCTAACCGGTATCCGAAACCTAACAATAGCCATACCAGAAACCCTAACCCTCAACCTAACACTAACACTAGCCTTAGACCTAAACTTAATTCTAAATATAGCCATAACCCTAGCCTTAGCCCTAACAACAACTCTTAACCTAAACCAATCACTAACTCTACCCCTAGACTTACCCTAGTCCTCATTCAGGACCTAACCCAAAACCTAATCCTAACCTGAACACTGACACTAAGCCTAACAAAAACCCTAACTCTAAACATTATCCTAAACAAAAAAAAACTAACCCTAACACTAGACGAACTCTAAATCTAGCCATAACCATTATTCAAGCTCTTATATTACCCATATACCTAAAACTAGCCCTGAACCTCACACAAAATCTAGCCCTAATCACAGCCCTTAACTGAAATCTAAGCATAACCCTAACCCTAAACCTAGCCCTAACCATAACCCTAACCCTCATTCTAGCCCTAACCCTAGTGCAAACCCTAAACCTTACCCTAAACATAACCCGAGTCCAAACCCTAAACCTCACCCTAGCTCTAGCCCTAACCCTAACTGTTACCATAGCCCAAACCCTAGCTCTAACTCTATCCATTACACTAACCATAACCCTAAAACTAATGTTAACCCTAGCCCTAAACTTAATCCTAACCATACCCTAGCCCTGAATGTAACCCTAACACTCACCCTAGCCCTAAATCTAGCTCAATCCCTAATCCTTACACTTAACCTACCCTAACACTAACCAAAGGCATAACCCTAAACCTAACCCCAGCCCTAATCCTAACCTTAACCCTAGTCAAAACCCTTGTTTGAACCATACCCAACATTGTAACCTTAAACTTAACCCTAATGATAACACTATACCTAAAGCTAAACCTACCCTAACTCTAAAAGTAAACCTAACCCTAGAACTAACAGTAAACCTAACCCTAACCCTAAATCTAAACTAGCATAAACCCTAACCCTAATACTAAACCTAAACCTAACTCTAACCTCAACCTAATACTATATTTAACCAGACATCTAAACCTATTACCCTAACCCTATTGATAACCCTAGCCCTAACCGTAATACTAACCATGACCATAACCCTAGACCAAACCCTAAATTACCCTTAGCTATAGCAAACAGCCTAGCGCAAAACCTAAACCGTCCCCTAAGCCTAATCCTAAGTGTAACCTTCACAATAACCCTGTCCATAACCCTAACTCTAGACCAAATCCTAACCATGTTCCTAGCCCTAACCCTAGGTCTAACCCTATAAATTACCCTAAAAATATCCATAACTCTAATGCGGACCCTAGGCATAACTCTGAATCTATCACAAACCCTAACCATATCCATTACCTTAAACATAACCCGAACCCTAAACTTAACACTATCCATTACCCGAACCCTAATTCTAAGTTAATGCTAATTTGAGCCTTAACACTAAACCTTAACCTAACCCAAACCCAAAGCATGAACCTGACCCTAATAATACCCCAGCTTTTAATCTGACCCTTTCCCTAAATGTAACACTTTAATTTGACCTAGCCATAAACCTAACCCTAAATATATCACTAACTATAAGCCTAGACCTGACATTAGTCCTAGCTCTAATTCTTGCCCGAACCCTAACACAAAACCTAGCCATAATCCTAGCCTTAAATCTAGCCTTAATCCTAAACCTAACCATAACCTTATCCCTAACACTAAAGCTATTAATAAAACTAGCCCTAACCCTAACCATAGCACTAAAACAAAACCGAGCAAAAGGCCTAACACTAACTTTAACTTAAACCAAAATCTAGCACTACAGCTAGACTAACCCTAGACCTAAATTGAGTCCTAATGATAACTTTAAAATAACCCTGAACCTCACTCATATCCTAATACTCATCCTAGCTCAAAACACCACCCTAAACTTAAACTGAAACCTAACAGTAAACCTAGCCATAATTTGAGTCCTAACCCTAACCCTAAAACTAACCCTTACTTGACTGATATCCTAATACTAACTCTAGTTATAAATATCACCCTAATCTCAAACCTAACCCTAACACTTGACCTACCCCTACCCCTAAACATAATTGTAACCCTAGTCCTTATATTAGCCTTTGCCCTACCCTAGCCTTAAACCTCACACAAAAACTCGCCATAATCTGAGCCCTAAACATATTTTTAACCCTAACTATAAACCTACTCCTACCCTAACCCTATGCCTTACCCTGAGCAAAACCTTAATCCAATGGTAACCCTAGACCTATCCCTTATCCTTAGGCTAAACAAATCCCAATCCTATTAATAGTCCTAACACTAGATCTCATTCTTTCTCTAACAGTATTCAAAACACTATCCCAACCCTGACCATTATTCTGAACATAACATAAACCCTAGGTCTAAATCTGACCCTAAACCTAAACGAAACCCTAATACTAACCCTACTTGTAACCTTATACCTAAACCTAAACCTACCACTAGTTCTAGACCTAAACCTAATTTTAAATCTAGCCTGAACTCTAGCTCTAGACCTAAACTAAATCCTAGCCCTAGCCCAAAAAAACCTTTACCTAACCCAAACACTAACTCTACCCCTAGACCTAAACCTCATCCTAATTCTAGTTTTAACCCTAACTTTAACTCTAACCAAAACATTGACCCTGACTTTAACACTAAACCAACCTCTAAACCTGAAACTAACAAAAACATAAACTTAATTGTAGACACAGCCTTAACCCTAAACCTAAAACTAGCCGTAATCTTAACCCTAGATCTTACATTACCCATAGCCCTAACCCTAGGCCTAAACCTAACTCTAAACATAGAGCTAATTTTAGGCCTAAACAGAGCCCTAACCATAACCCTAATCCTAACACAATCCCTATAAATAACACTATCCCTCACCTTAGTCCTAAGATAGCTAAAAGCCTAACCCTTACCCTAAACATGAGACTAGACTATACCTAACGCTCACACTAACCATAGCCCAAATCCTAAAATTAACCTTGCCCTAAACCTAGTTCTAAACCTACCCATTACCCTAACCCTAAACCTAAACTAATTGATAATTCTAGCCCAAAACCTAATGCTATCCCTAACTATAACCACATAACTAACAATAGACATAACCCTAAAATTAAACTCAGCATAGCCCTAAATCTAGATAAAACCATAAACCTAACCATAAACCTAAACATAACCATAGCTCTAATCCTAACCCTATCACTAATTCTAACTCTAAAAAAATCTAAACCTAACCTAACCCTATGTGTCACATTAACCCTAAGCCTAATGTTAATGATAATCCTAGCCCTAACTCTAAACCTAAACCTAAGCCTACCGTAATCCTATCCCTAGACATATCCCTAAACCTAGCCCTAACCCTAGCTCAAAAACCAAACTTTATTCTAAATATAAACCTAAACCTAACCCTAAGCCTAGTCCTAAAAAAAACTCTAAACCTAACTCAAAGCATATTCCTAATGATAACTCTAGTTCTAATATAAGCTCTAATCCTATTAATTACCCTAACCATAACCCTTACCCTAATGCTAACCCTAGCCCTAACACAAATGCTAACCATATCAACTACCCTAAACCAAACCTGAACCTTAAAACAAATCATAACTATATCCCTAAACCTAATGCTAATTTGAATCGTAAACCTAAATCCTTACCTAAAGCCAAATCCTAATCCTAATAATTCCCCGAGCTCTAAACCTGACCCTTACCCTAAACCTAACCCTTACACTAGACGAAGCCATAAGCCTAACCATAAAACTATCTTTAACCATAACCTTAGACCTGATATTAGCCCTAGCACTAATCCTACCCCTCAATCTAAAATGAACACTATCCCCCATCCTAGCCCTAAACCTAGCCTTAATCATAACTCTAACCCCCAGCGCTAGCCCTAACCCTAACTCTATCCCTCACCCTATGTCTAAATCTAGGTATAACGCCATTCTTTATCATAAACTTAAACCTAAACCTATCCCTATCGCTAGGCCTAAGCTGTACTCTAACCCTAGTCCTAATCCTAGCCCTAATTTAACCCTATTTCAAACACTAACTCTAATTTTAGATCTATCAATAACTCTAACTCTCACACTAGCCCTATTCCTACTTCTAAACCTATTAATTACCATAACTCTAACCTGGTCCTAACCCTTGTCCTATCCTCAATCCTAGCTTAATCTTAGATCTAACATAATTATAAATGTAACCCTAACTCTAAGTCTAAGCCTAACACTAACACTAGCCCTAACCCTAATACTAATTGTAAAAATAGCCTTAACTCTAACCCTAGGACTGAAACAAAATTGAGCAATAGACCTAACACCAATCCTTAACTTAAACCAAACCCTAAACCACTATAAAAACTAATCCTAGCCCTAATCCAGTCCTAACCCTAACCTTAAAACTTACCCTGACCCTGACTCATATCCTAACACTCACCCTAGCTCTAAACATGACACTAACATTAAATCGAAACCTAACAGTAAACCTATCCCAAATTCGAGTCCTAACTCAAACCCTAAAACTAAACCTGACCCTGACTCCTATCCTAAAAATAACTCTAGCTCTAAATATCCCCCTAACCTTAAATCTAACACTAACACTAGAACTACCCATAACCCTAACCCCAAAGCTAACCCTAATTGTAACCCTGGTTCTTACATTACCTGTTTTCCTAACCCTAGCTCCAACACTAACACAAAAACGAGCCCTAATCCGAGCCCTACACCTAGCTTTAACCCTAAACCTAACCCTAACACTACCCCTAACACTTGCTCTAACCCTATCCATAACCCCAAGCAAAACTCTAACCCTAATGGTAACCATAGACCTATCCCTAATCCTCAGCCTAATCAAAACTCTCACCATATTAATAGTCCTAAGCTTAGCCCTCATTGTAGCTCTAACCCTATCCAAAACCTTAACCCTAACCCTGACCCTTATTCTGACCATAGCACTAACATTAGTCTAAAAAGGACCCTAATGCTAGACCAAACCATAACCTTTGCTCTACCATTAACCTTATACCTAAACCAAACCATATCACTAGCAGTAGACCTAAACCTAACTCTAAATCTAGACTTAACTCTAGGTCTAGACGTAAACAAAAACCTAGCCTTAGCCCTAACAATAACCCTTAACATATCACAAAGATTAACCGTACACCAAGACATAAACCAAGTCCCAATTCAGGCTTTAAACTTAGCTTGAACTCTAACCTGAACACTGACCCTGCCTTTAAAACTAAACCTATCTCTGAACCAGACCCCAACCAAAAATCTAAACTTAACACTAGACATAGCCATAACCCTTATCCTAAAACTAGCCCTAATCATAATCCTAGCTCTTACATTAACCATAGCCCTAACTCTATGCCTTAAACTAACACAAAACCTAGAGCAAATTCTAGGCCTACATCAAGCCCTAGGAGTGACCCCAACCCTAACCATAGCCCTAACCCTAACCCTAAACCTAACCCTAGCCTTAGTCATAATTTTTACTCAAATCCTAACCCTTACCATAAATATATACTTAGACCTATATCTTATTCTAAACCCTAACCTTAGCCCTAAACTTGAACTTAACCCTATCCAAAAACCTAGCTATAAACCTACAACTTTCTTAACCATACACCTAACTGTATTGATAACCCTAGCCTTAAACCTAACCATAACCCTAACCCTCACCTGAAAACGAACAATAGACCTAACCCTAACATAACACTCACCATAACCATAAACCTAGCTCAAAACCATGAACCTGAACATAACCGTAGACTTAACATTAACCCTAAAACTGAATCAAACCCTAAACCTAAACCTAAACCTACATCTAACCAGATCCATTACCCTAACCCTTATCCTAACCCTAATGATAACCCTAGCCCTAACCTTAACCCTAACCCTAATCCTACCATAGTCCTCTCCCTAGACCTAAGTTTGAACCTAATCCTCGACCTAGCCGTATCACTAACACTAGCTAAAACACTAGCAATTACCCTAAACATAACCCTACCCAAAACCTAACACCAATTCTAGCCCTAATCCTAACCATAACCATAGCCCAAACCCTAGCTCTAACACTATCCAATACCATAACCATAACCCTAAACCTAATACTAAACCTAGCCCTAAGCCTAACCCTAAACATAACTCTATCCCTAGCCCTGACTTTAACCTGAAGCCTCAACCTAGCTCTAACACTTACTCAATCCCTGACCCTTACCCTTAACATAACCTTAAGAAAATGATAAGCCTTACCCTAATACTATCCCTAGCATTAGTCCTAAACTTAAAACTAGTCTTCACCTTATATCTAACCCCACCCATTACCCTAACCATAACCATAAACATCATGATAACCCTAGCCCTAACCCTAAACCTATTCTAACACTAACTGTAAACCTAAACCTAGACCGAACCATAAACCTAACCCTTGCCATAGTCCTAACTCTAGCTCAAACTCTAACAATTATGCTACACTCAACACTAAACCTAGTCTAAACTTAAACCTAACCCTAAGCCTAACCCAACATCTAAACTTGTCCATTACCTTAACCCTCATGGTAACCCTAATCTTAAACCTAGACCTAAATCTAAGTCTAACCCTATCCTTAGCACTAACCCTAGTTCAAACCCTAACCCATACCCTAAACCTAAACCTAGCCTTAACCCTAAACCTAACACTACTCTAGCCCTAATCCTAAACATAACCCTAGCTCTAACCCTAGCTCAAACACATTCCATTACCTTAATGATAACTGTATACCTAATGCTAACACTAAGCCTTACCCTAACTGTATGCATTACCCTAAATCTAACCTGAGTCCTAAACCAAACCTGAAGCCTAAACCTAACCTTATTTATTACCCTAACCCTAACCCTAACTCAAAACTAATACTAATAATAACCCTAAACCTTAACCTAACCCAAACCCAAAACTTGAATCTAATTATTATAATACCCCTAGCTCTCAACTTGAACCTCACCCTAAACCTAACTCTGAAACTCGACCTAGCCATAAATCTTACCTGAAAACTATCCCTAACCATAACCCTAGACCTGATATTAGCCCTAGCCCTAATTCTTGCCAAAATCCTAACACAAACACTAGCCCTCATCCTAGCACTAAACATAGCCTTTATCCTAACCTGAACCCGAACTCTAACCGTATCCCTAATTATATCCCTCGTCCTAGTTCTGAACCTTGCTAGAACCCCATCCTTTCCCCCAAATCTAACCCTAAATTTAACTCTAGACTTAACACTTACACTAATCCTAGACCTGATCCTAGTCCTAATTTAGCCCTAAACCTACCACTAGCACTAAGACTAACTCTAAATCTTGGCCTAGATCTATTCCTAAATTTAACCTTATCCCTTACAATTACCCTAACACTTGTCCTAACCTTAGCCCTAACACTAGCCCCAGCCATAAACCTAGAACTAACCATAAAACTAAGACCAACCATAACCATCAGCCAAAACCTCACAATAATACTAGCCCGAACACTTACACTAAACTTAAAAGTAGCCCTAATCTAGTTCAAGCCCTAAAACAAAACCAAGCCATAGCCCTAACCCTAACACTTAATCTAAACCAAAACCTAACCCTACACCTAGCCCTAACCATAGCCCTAATTCCAGTCCTAACCTAACCATAAAACTAACTTTTAGCCTGACTCTGAACTTATACTAACCCTAGCTCTAACATCGCCCTAAAAGTATACATAAACCTAAAACTAGTACTAGCCCTAACTGTAACCCTAAAAGTAGCCATAATGATAACTCTAGTTCTTACATTAGCCGTAGCCTTAACTAACACAAAATTTATCCCTAAACTGAGCCCTACACCTCGTTTTAACCCTAACCCTAACCTTAGCCCTAACCATTAACCTAAACCTAACCCTAAACCTAAATCTGGCCCTAAACCTAAACCTAATCCTACACTTAATCCTAGCCATAATCCTATTTAGAACTCTAGCTCTAACCCTATCCATTACCCTAAATATAACCCTAACCCTAATGATAAACCTAGCCTTAAACTTAACACTAATTCTAAACCTAGACCTGTTACTAACCCTAACAATCAACCTAGCCCTAACCATAGCTCAAACCCTAACACTTACCCTAACCCTAACCCTAACCCTAGCCCTAATCTTAACCATAATACTAGACCTAAACCTATCCATTACCCTAAACATAAGCCTAACCCAAACATAGCTCTAAACATAGCTCTAAACCCACCCATTACCGTAACCCTAATTATAAACATCATGATAATACTAGCCCTAAACCTAAACCTACTCAAACCCTAACTGTAAACTGAACCCTAGTCCTAACCCTAAACCTACACTAACCCTAACTTTAAACCTAACCCTTGACCTAACCATAAACCTAATATTTGCCATAGTCTAATAACTAGCACAAATCCTAACATGCTAAACCTAACACTAACCCTAGTGCTAAACCTAAATTTAACCCTATCCATTTAGACCTAACCCCAAAACCTTGGCTAATACTAACCTTACACTTACCTAAACCTAAAAAAGTACACTAAACCTAACCCTATCAATTACTCTAACCCTAACTCTAAACCTAACCCTAATGCTAATTCGAGCCCTAAAAATAACCCAAAACCTAACCCAAAATCTGAGCAAGTTCCTGACTCTAATAACACACCTAGGTCTAAACTGATCCTTACCCTAACATAACCCTTAAACTAGACCTAGCCATAAAACTAAACCTAACAGTATCCCTAACTGTAACCCTAGACCTGACATTAGCAATCTACCTTATTCTTGCCTTAAACCTAACACAAACCCGAGCCCTCATCCTAGTCCTAAAGCTAGCCTTAATCCTAACCCGAACCCTAACCCTAGCTCAAACCCTAATTTCAACCCTAACACTAGTTCTGAACGTAGATATAACAACATCCTTTCCCCTATCCCTAACCCTAACCCTAACACTACCACTAACACTAATCCTAGCCCTAAACCTAGGACTAATCCTAACACTAAACATAGCTCAAATCCTGTGAACGTGTAGAGCCTTTGGGTCCCTGGGTAAGGGTCGCTAAGTAACCAGGACACAGGGGATGCAGAGCAAAAGGCAACAATTGCAACTGCATGCTGAGGTTTATTTGCAAGTTCCTTTTATATTCTTCTTCTAACAAAGCAAGCAATTCTTCAATAACACTTTACCCACATTGCCCAAATATCATGCCTCAGCAGATACACAGAGCTAGATTCAGACTGTTCCTTTTCATTTGATAAGTACCCTCTTAAAGTTCTTTGTAGACATTATCTAATCCCCTGAGGATGCATTTGTTTCTTTAGAATGTACTGTTCCCAGGATAAGTATGCAGGAAGCTTCTTCCTCTTGGCCAAACCATGCAGAACTTGTGCCTTGCGATAAGGGGAAGAGAACGTTTCCTCCTCCTAACTGAGGTTTGCCTCAGCTGACCTAAATCACAGCCACAGCTCTTGCAAAAAGTCAGGCCTGAGGGAGCTAAACTCTGCACACTTAAACCCCAACAAAATCCTAGCCCTAATTTATTGCTAACTGTAACCCTAACTCTAACACTAGCCCTAAGACTAAACCTAACTCTAGCCCAAGACCTATTTCTAGTACCAAACTTATCTATTTCCTAACCCTAATACTAGCCCTAAACTTAGTCCTAACCCTAGCCATAGTCCTAAACCTAGAACTAACCCTAACTCTAAATCTAAACCTAACTCTAAACCTAAAACTCACCATAACACTAGCCCTAACTCTAATTCTAATTTGAAAACTAGCCCTAACCCTAGCCATAGCCCACAAACAAAACTGAGCTATAGTCATAATACTAACCCTTAATGTAAAACAAATCTTAACGTTACACCTAGTCCTAAAGCTATCCCTACAACTAATACTGACCTTGACTCTGATCTTAAAACTAAGCCTACTCTGAACATCACTCTAACCCTAAACCTAACCCAAACACTAGACCTACCCTAATCCCAACCCTAAAACTATCCCTAAACGTAAAGCTAATTCTTACATTAGACATAGCCATAACCCTAACACAAAACCTAGCGCTAATCTGAGCCTCAACCCTAGCTTGAACCTTACCCCTAACCATAACCCTAACCCTAACACTAGCCCAAACCCTAGCTCTAAATCTATTCCTTACTCTAAGCCAAAATCTCACCCTAATGCTACCCTAGTTTAACCTTAATCCTTAGCTTACCCATAACACTAACTATATTACTAGTCCTAATCTAAGCCCTCATTCTATCTCTAATCTAAGCCGAAGCCTAGGCCTAACCCTTACCCTTATTCTGACCCTAACACTAACCATAGGTCAAACCCTGTTCTTAACACTAAACCGAACCCTAACACTAGCCCTACCAATAAACATATACCTAAATCTAACCATAACACTAGCATTAGACCTAAACTTAATCCTAAATATATCCATAACTCTAGCCCTACTCTTAAACAAAAACCTAGCCCTAGCCCTAAAATAACCATTAACCTAACAGAAATACTTACCCTAGCTCTAGACCTATTTCTAGTTCTAATTCTGGGTCTAAAAATAAACCCAATGCTAACCCGAACACTGACGCTTACCCTAACACAAACCCTATGTCTAAAACTTATCCTATCCCAAAACTTAAACCTAATACTAGACATATCTATAACCCTAAACCAAAAAACTAGCCATAACCATAATCCTAGCTCTTACATTACTCATAGCCCTAACACTAGACACAAAACCGAGCCCTAATACAAGCCATAAACCTAGACCTAAGCATAACCTTAACCCTAACCCTAGCATAAACACTAAACCTAATGCTTGCCCTAGCCCTAACCCTATCTCAAACTCTAAACCTTACTGTAAACATAGCCCTAGATCTAAACCCAACCCTAACCCTATCCCTAATCCTAATTTTAACGATAGCTCAAATCCTACCTCTAACTTTATCCATTACCTTAAACATAAACCTAAACCTAATGCTAACCTTAGCCCTAACCCTAACCCTAACCCTAACCGTAGTCCTAATCATAGACCTGATTCTAACCCTAACACTTGCCCTAGCCCTAAACCTAGCTCAAACCCTATCACTTACCCTAACCTGAACCCTAATACTAACCCTAGGAGTAACCCAAATCCTAGCCCTAATCCTAACCTTAACATAAGCCCTAACGCTAGCATTAAACCTATTCATTTGGTTAGCTGAAACCAAATGCTAACCCTCTGCCTAAACCTAACCTTATCTCTAACACTAACCCTATATATTACTCTAACCTAACCTGAACTGTAAACCTAACTCTATCCATTACTCTAACCCCAACCCTAACCCTAATGATAATTTGAGCTCTAACATTAAACCTAACACAAACCAAATCCTAACACATACTCTGACCCTAATAATAACCTAGCTCTATACCTGAGCCCTACACTAAACCTAACCCTTACACTAGACCTAGCCATAAACCTATCCCTAACACTACCCATAACCATAACCCTAGACCTGACATTATCCCTAGCCCTAATCTTGGCCCTAACCGTAACGCAAACCCTAGCCCTCATCCTAGCCCTAAACCTATACTTAATCCTAACCTGAACCCTCACCCTAGCATTATCCCTAAATATAACCCTTGCCCTAGCACTGAACCTAGCTATATAACCCCATCCTTTCTCCTAAAACTAACCCTAACCCTAGCCCTAACCATAGGTCTAACCCTAACACTAATTATAGCACTAATCCTAGCCTTATTTGAACCTTAACCTTAACCCTACCCCTAACCCTAGCCCTAAGACTAACTCTAACTCACACCTTAGGCCTATTTCTATTCATAACCCTATTCATTACTGTAACCCTCACAATAGCCTAACCTGAGCCCTAAGGCTAGCCATAGCCCTAACCCTATATCTAACCATATCTCTAAATCTAACCCTAATCTTAAGGCTAAACCTCATTCTACAACTAGCTCTAACACTATTGCTAATCCTAAAACTAGCCCTAATCCAAGCGCTAGCCCTAAAATAAAACTGAGCAATTATTTAACCCTAAATCTTAACCTAAACCAAACCCTAAGCAATAACTAGTTATAACCTGGGCTCTAATTCGAGTCCTAGGCCTAAAACTAACCCTCACTCTGACTCATATCCAAACAAAAACCATAGCTCTAAATATTACCCTAACCCTACAACTAATGCTAACACTAGACCTAGTGGAAACAATTACCCTAAAACTAACCCTAATTATAACCCTAGTTCTTATATTGGCCTTAGCCAAACCCAAGCCCTAACTAATATAAAAGACCACTAATCCGAGATCTAACACTAGATTTAACCCAAACACTAACCCTAAAACTAGCCCTAAACCTAACCCTAATCCTAGCCCTAACCCTAGCTCTACACTTGATCTTAGCCAAAAGGCCGAGAAGCGATCTAACCCTAGCTCTAATTCTATCCATTACCCTAAGCCAAACCCTATTCATATTGCTAACTCTAGTCCTAATCCTAATCCTTAGCCAAACCCAAACCATAACCTTATTACTAGTCCTAAAACCAGCCCTCATTCTAGATCTAATCTTAATCCACAACCTCATCCTAACCTTCACCCTTATTCTGACCTAACACTAATTATAGGTCTAAACCTGACCCTAAACAGAAACCAAGACCTGAAACTAGCCCTAACAGTAAACTTATACCTAAACCTAACCCTAACACTAGCTCTTGACCTAAACCTAATCCTAAATCTAGCTATTAATCTAGCCCTTGATCAAAAGAAAAACATAGTCCTAGCCTTAACAATAACCCTTAACCTAAACCAAACACTAACCCTACCACTAGACCTAACACTAGTTCTATTCTGTGTTTCACCCTAACCGTAACTTTAACCTGAACACTGGCCCTGAAACTCACATTAAACCTAGCTCTAAACCTGACATTAACCCCAAACCTAAACCTAACAGTAGACCTAGCCATAATCCTAACCATAAAACTAGCTCTAATCAGAACCCTAGAACTTACATTACATATAGCACTAACACTAGGCCTAAACCTAACACAAAACTTAAATAACCCTAACCCTAATGAGGCCTAAACCTCCCCTAAGCATAATCCTCACCCTAACCCTAACCCTAGTCCTAACCCTAACCCTAACCCTCACCTTAGTCCTAACCCTAGCTCAAAGCCTAACATTTAGCCTAAACATAACATAACCACTATACCTAACCATAACCCTAACTGTAGCCCTAATCCTAACCTTAACCTTAGACCTAACACTAGCTCTAACCGTAGGCATTACACTGACTCTAACCCTAACCCTAATGATAACCATATCCATAACCCTAACTGAAACTCTAACCCTAACATTAAACCTAACCTTAAACCTAACCCTAAACCTAAACCTTGCCATAGCCTTAACCCTAACTCAAACACTAACTCTTACCCTAAAACCAACAGTAAACCTAGCCCTAAAACTAAACTTAAACCTAAATCTAACCATAACCATAAAGAAAATCTTACATCTAACCCAATCTATTTACCCTAATCCTAATCCTAACCCTAAAGAAAACCCTAGCCCTAATCCTAAAACTAACCCTGACCATAACACTAAACTTAAAACTCGTCCTAGATGAAACCCTAGCTCAAAACCTAAACTTTACCCTAAATATAACCCTAACCCTAATCGTAAGCTAGGGTTAATAGCCCTAACACAAAATCTAACCTAACTCTAGCACTAAACCTAACCTAACCCTAGCCCTAACCATAGATCTAACCCTATATATTATCCTTATGATAACCCTAATCCTAATGCTAACCCTAGGCATAACCCTAACCCTTTTGCTAACCCTAAAGCTCTCCAAGCCCTAAACCTACCCTGAAACCTAAACCTAACCCAATCAATTACCATAAACCTAACACTAACCCTAATGCTCATTTGAGCCCTATCCCTAATCCTTAACCTAAAACAAAACTTAACCCTGATCCTGACCCTAAAAATACACCTAACTCTAAATCTGACCCTTACCTGAAGCCTAACACTTACACAAACCTAACCTAAATATACCCCAAACTGTAACACTAGACCTGACATTATCCCTAGCCCTAATTCTAGACCTAACAATACAACAAATGCTAGCCCTCATCCTAGCCCTTAACCTAGCCTTAATCATAACCCTATCCCTTACCCTAGCCCTATCCCTAATTCTAAACCTCATCCTACCTGTACACCAAGCTGTAACACCATACCTTACCCTTAAATTAACTATAACATTAGCCCTAACACTAGGCCTAAGATGAACACTAACCCTAGCCCTAATCCTAGACCTAACTTAGCCATACCCCTAAAACCAACCAAAACCCTACACATAAGACTAACTCTAAATCTCAACTTAGCCTTACCCCAAGTTCTAAACCTATCTGTTACCGTAAACATAACCCTAGATCTAACCCTTGCCCTATAGTTAGACCTAGCCCTAATCCTAGATCTAACACTAAATCCAAATCTAAAACTAAACCAAAGACTAAGCCTAACACTAACACTAGCCCTAACCCTAATGCTAATCTTATATCTAGCCCAAACCCTAAACCCAGGACTACCAGAAAACTTAGCAACAACCTTAACCCTAAACCTTAATTAAACCAAATGCTAACATTACACGTAGAAATAACCCTAGCCCTAATTCGAGTCCTAACACTAACCTTAAAACTTACCCTGACCCTGACTCATATCCTAACACTGACCCTAGCTCTAATGGCCACCGTAAATTTAAATCAAACCCTACTAGTAACCCTAGCCATAATTCAAGTAATAACCCTAACCTGAAAGCTAACCCTGATCCTAAATGATACCCTAACAGTCACCCTAGCTCTAAACACAGCCCTCACCTTAAACCAAAAACTAACAGTAATCCTAGCCCTTATTTTCCTAAACCTAACACTAAAACTAACCCTGATGCTGACTCATATACTAACAATAACCCTAGCTCTAAATATTACCCTAATCTTAAACATAAACCTAACAATAGACCTAATCCTAATCCTAACTCTAACCCTAAAACTAACCCTAATTGTAACCCTGGCTCTTAAATTAGCCAATGCCAAATCTAGCCCTAACCATAACACAAAAACTAGCCCTAATCCAAGCTCTAAACCTATATTTAATCCTAACCCTAACCAAAACTCTAGCATTAACCCTACCTCTAAGGCTATCCCTTAACCTAAGGAAAACACTAACCCTAGTGGTAACCATATATCAATTTCTAATCCTTAGGTAAACCAAAATCCTAATGCTATTAATAGTCCTAACCAGAGAACAAAACCTAACACTAGCCCTAGACCTAAACCAAATCCTAAATCTAGCCTTAATTCCAGCCCTAGACCTAAACCTAGTCCTAGCCCTAACAATAATCCTTAACATAACTCAAACACTAACCCTAACCCTAGACATAAACATAGTCTGAATTCTGGCTCTAATGCTAACACAAACTCTAATCCAAACACTGAACCGGCCATTAGAGTAAACCTATATCTAAATCTGACCCTACCCAAAAATCTATACCTAACACTAGACCTATCCATAACCCTAATACTATATCTAGCCCTCAACATAACCCTCGCCCTTACATTACCCATAGCCCTAACCCTAGGCCTAAACCTAACACAAAACCTAGAGCTAGTCCTAGGACTAAATCAAGCCTTAAGCATAACCCTAACCCTAACCCTAGCCCTAACCCTAACCTATCCCTCGCCTCAGTCTTAATCCTAGCTCGAAGCCTAACATTTCTCTAAATATAAACCTACACATATCCCTCAATCTAACACTAAACCGAGCCCTAATCCTAAACTTAACCCTAGCCCTAAACCTAGCTCTAAACATACCCATTACTCTAAAACTAAACCTAACCTTATTGATAATACTAGGTTTAATGCTAAACCTAAACCTAACTGGAAAACTAACCCCAGACCTAACCTTAAACCTCACACTTGCCATAGACCTAACCCTAGCTAAAACCCTAACCCTTACTATAAACCTAAATATAACCATAGCCCTAACTCTAAGCCTAAACCTCAATCTAACTATAAACATAGCCCTATATCTACATCTAATCGTATACATTACCCTAAACCTAACCCTATCCCTAATGATGTCCCTACCCTTATCGTAACCCTAACCCTATGAGTACTACAATCATATACTTAGAAGTAACCCTAAACCTAACCATCACCCTAGTCCTAACCGTAACTCAAAACCTAACCCTTATGCTATACATAAACCTAAACCTAACCCTAGTTTTAACCCTAACCCTAACCCTAATTCAAGACCTATTCTGAACCATAAACATAGCCCTAAACTTAGCTCAAATTCTATCCATTATTCTAAACATAACACTTACCCTTAGGCAAACCCTAGGCCTAACCTTAACCATACTGCTAATCCTAACCCTTTAAATTACCCTAAACCTAATGTTAACTTTAAACAAATCCCTATCATTACCCTAACTCACACCCTAGTGATAATTCAAGACCTAACCCTAAAACCTAACCTCAAACAAACTGTAACACTGACCCTGACCCTAATAATTCTCCTAGCTCTAAGGAGGACTTTTACACTAAACCTAAACCTTGCACTAGACATAGCCATAACACTAATCATAAAACTATCTCCAAACATAAGCTTAGATCTGACATTAGCCATAGCCCTAATCCTAGCCATAAACCTAGCACAAACCCCAGCCCTTATCCTAGCCCTAAACCTAGCCTTAAACCTAACCCTAAACCTAACTTTAGGCCTAAACCAGGAACTAAAACTAGCCCTATTCTTAGCACTAATTTAGTCCTATTCATAATGATAGCCCTAGCACTAGCCCTATGACTAACTCTCTCACCCTAGCCTCATCCCTAGTTCTAACCCTATCCCTTACTGAAACCCTAATTCTAGCCCTAATCCCAGCCCTAACCCTAGCCCTAATATTAGCTCTAGCACTAACCTAGATCTAATTTTAACTCTAAATCAAACCCTACCCTAAGCCTAACCCTAAACCTAACCATAACTCTAAATCTAACTTTAATCTGAGCCCTAAAACAAAACTGAGCCATAGCCCTAACTCTAACCCTTAACCTAAACCAACCTTTAACCCTAACCCTAACCTTAGCTCTAATTCTAGTTTTAAGCTGAAAGCTAGAACTAACACTGACCCTGACTCTGACCATAATACTAACCCTAGTGTAAAAATCACCCTAACCATAACCCTAAACCTAACACTAGACCTACCACTAAACCTAAACCTAAATTTAACACTAATTGTAATCCTGGTACTTACATTAGCCTTACCCCTATCCCTAGCACTCACTTAACCCAAATCCTAACCCTAATCCAAGCCCTAACCTGGGCTTTAACCCTAACCCTAATCCTAAGCCAAGCCTTAATCAAAACCATAACCCTAGCCCTAAACCTATATCTAACCCTATCCATTGCAATAACCATAATTCTAGGCCTAAACCTAAGTCTAACCCTAATCCTAAACCTATGCATTTTTCTAAACCAAACCTAAACCATAAACCTCATATTATAATTACACTAATGCTAACAAGAAAGCTAATTCAAGCCCTAACTTTAAACCTTAACCTATCCCAAACTTCTAACACAGACCTTGACCTTAGCTCTAATCCGGACCCTAACCCAAAACCTAACCCTTATGTTATATGTAGGCATAAACCTAACCCTAAAACTGTCTTTAACCATAACCCTACATTGGATATTAGCCCTAGCACTAATCCTAGCACTAACACTAAAATAAATCATAGCCCTCATCCTAGCCCCAAACCAAACCTTAACCATTACCCTAACTCTAACCATAGCCCTAACCCTAATTCTAAACTTCACCTTATCTCTAAACCTGGCTATCATAAAATTCCTTACCCTAAACTTAAACCTAAACCTTACACTAACTCTAGGCCTAAGGTGAACACTAATCCTAGCCCCAATCCTAGCCCTAATTTAAACATATCCTTTACCCTAACCCTAACCCTAGCCCTAAGACTAACTCTAACTCCCACACTAGCCCTATCCCTACTTCTAACCCTATCCATTACCGTAATACTAAACCTAGCCCTACACCTAGACATAACCATTGCCAAATCCTTATTCCTAGTCATAACCCTAGTTCTAACCCTAACTGTAAATCTAACCCTAAACTTACGACTAACCTAATATTAACACTAGCCCTAGCCCTAATGCTAATCATAAAACTAGCCCTAACACTAGCCCTTGCAGTAAAACAAAACCGAGCAATCACCCTAACCCTAAACCTTAATATAAACCAAACCTTAACACTAAACCTAGACCTTACCCTAGCCCTAATTCGAGTCCTAATGTCAACCTTAATACTATCCCTAACTCTGACTCATATCCTAAAACTCACCCTAGCTCTAAACACCACACTAACTTTAAACCGAACCCTTTCCATAACCAAAGCCTTAATTCGAGTCCTAACCCTAACCCTAAAAATAAACCTGACCCTAACTATTAACCTAACTCTAATACTTGCTCTATATTCCACCTTAACCTTAAACCTAATCCTAAAACTAGAGTTTTAACCCCTAACCATAACCCTAAAACTAACACTAAAAACCGTAGTTCTTACATTAGCCATTACTCTAACCATAGCCATAACCCTAATACAAACTAGCCCTAATCTGAGTCCTAAACCTAGTTTTAACCCTAACCTGAGCCCTAACACAAGTTCTAACCCTATCTCTTACCCTATGCCAAACCCTAAACCTAATGCTAATTTTATTCTTAATCCTAATTCCATTCCTTAACCTAACCCAAAACATAACCCTATTAGTTGTCCTAACCCTAGACCTCATTCTACCTCTAACCATAACCCAAACCCTCACCCTAACCGTGACCCTTATTCTTACCGTAACACTAATCATAGGTCTAAACCTGAACCTAACACTAAACTGAACACTAACATTAGCACTATTGGTAACCTTATACCAAAGCCTAACTCTAACACTAGCCCTAGACCTAAACCTAATCCTAATCTATCAATAACTCTAGGCGTATATCTAAAGAAATAATTAGCTCTATCCCTAATATTAACCCTTAGCCTAAAGCCAAAAGCTAACCCTTTCCCTAGTCTTAACCCTAGTCCTAATTCTAGCTTTCCCATTAACTATAACACTAAACTGAACACTGCCCAGACACTAACACTAACCCTAGCTCTAAACATCACACTAACCCTCAACCTAACTCTAAAACTATACTTAACTTTAACTGTAACCCTAAAACTAGCACTAATCATAACAAAGTTCTTACATTTGCCATAGCCCTAACTTATTGCAAAATCTAGCCCTAACCCAAGCCCTAACCAAGCTTTATCACTAAAGCTAACCATAACCCTAATCTTAGCCATAACACTAAACATAGGTCTAACACTAGACCTAATCCTAAACATAACACTAGCCCTATCACTAGCTCTAAACCTATAAATTACCCTAATGATAACCCTAAGACTTCTGCTAACCCGACGCCAAACCCTAATCCTATACTTAACCCTAAGCCTATCCATTACCCTACACCTAACCTGAAATCTAAACCTAAAACTATCATTAACCTATACCTAACTGTAATGATAACTCGAACCATAACCCTAAACCTTAATCTAATAATAAGCCTAAAACTGACCCTTACCCCAATAATACCCATAGCTCTAAACCTGAACCTAACTAGAAACCTGACCCTTAAAATAGACCTAGCTATAAACCTAACCCTAAAACTCTCCCTAACTGTAACGCTAGATCTGACATTAGCCCTCGCTCTAATTCTAGTCCTAATCATAACAAAAACCTTACCACTCATTCTAGCTATAAACTTTGTCTTAATCATAAATGTAACCATAACCAAACCCTAATTCTAATCCTCACCCTAATGCTAAAAGTAGCTATAATCCCACCCCTTAACCTAACCCTAACTCTAACCCTAACACTAATCCTAGCCCTCAACATAAGCCTAACCATAACACTAACCCTAGTCTTAATCCCATCCCTAATTTAGTCATAACCCAACCCTAACCCTAGCACTAAGACGAAATCAAATCGTCGCCCTAGCCTTATACCTAGTTCTAACCCTATCCCTTACCATCAACCTATACCTAGCCCTAAACTTAGGCTAATCCTATCCCTATCCTTACCACTAGCTCAAAGCCTAGATCTAAACCTAACTCTAAATCTAACCCTAAAACTAAGCCTAAACCTCACACTAACACTAGCCCTAATTTTAAAACTAGCCCTAACTCTACCCCTAGCCCTAAAATAAAAACAAATAATAACCCTAACCCTATACCTAGCCCTAATCTTATCTCTAATTCTAGTCCTAACCCTAACCTGAAAACTAATCTGGACTCTGACTCTGACCCTTACATTAAACCTAGCCCTAAACATCATCATAACTGTAAATTTAACCCTAACACTAGACATAGCCCTATCCCTGACCCTATCACTAGCTCTAATCATAATGATACTTTGTACGTAATCCATAGCCTTAACCATAGCCCTAACCTAACACAAAATCTAGCTTCAATCCAAGTCCTAAACCTAGTTTTTTAAAATGTATGTTTTGTGTTTTTTTTAGTTTTCGGGGGACACAACATCTTTATTTTATTGGTATGTGGTGCTGAGAATCAAACCCAGCGCCCTGCACATGTCAGGCAAGAATGCTACTTCTTGAGCCACATCCTCAGCCACTAAACCTAGCTTTAACCCTAAACATAAATCTAACCCGAACCAAAGAAAAGCCCTAATCCTATACATAACCCTACCCTAAACTTAGGTCTAACCCTATTCATTACTCTAATGATAACACATTATGCTAAACCTAGGCCTAAACCTAACCTTATCCATTACATTAAACCACACCTAAACCCTAACCTAACACAAACAAAAGCCCTAAACCTATACATAACCTACCGCTAATGTTACGTCTAAACCTATCCATTATCCTAATGATAACCTTTATGCTAAGCCTAGGCCTAACCCTAACTCTATCCATTACACTAAACCACACTTAAACCCTAAACCTAACCCTTTCATTACCGTAACCTGAATCCATAATGTTAATTCAAGCCTTAAACCTAAACCCTAACCTATCACAAACTTTTATCTTGATCCTGACCCTAGTAATAACCCTAGTTCTAAATCTAATCCTTAGTATACACCTAACCAAACATGAAATTTATCCCTAACTGTAAGCCTAGACCTGACATTAGCCCTATCCCTAATACTAACCCTAACCCTAACAAAAACATTAGCCCTCATCTTGGCCCTAAAACTAACCTAACCCTAACCCTAATACTAACCCTTGCCCTAGCCCTCAAACTAGATATAGCCCAATACCTTACCCTAAATGTAATCCTAACTCCAACCCTAACTGAAGGACAAAACCTAACACTAACACTATCCCTAATTTAGCCCTATCCCTAAGCCTAACCCTAACCCTAATCCTAGCTCTAAGACTAACTCTAACTCTCACACTAGCCCTATCACTAGTTCTAACCCTATACCTTACCATATTCCTAAACCTAACCCAAACCCTAGTTCTAACTCTTGCCATATCCTTAGCCCTAGCCCTAAACTTAGATTAAAATCTAACTCTAAATCTAACCCTAACCTGAAGCCTAAGCCTAAACATTATAAATACATTTATATTTAGACTCTGTGTCTACAGATGTTAGCTTCAATTATTATTGAAATATAGTCATTAGTTTCATAAAAGGCATACCATTTCTGGTGGTGTATAGAGATCTGAGGGTCAGGGGTAGGATGCTATGTTAAGCTGGAAAGGAAGGAGGGTATGTAATTAAGGGTATCTAACTTAGCAACTTTGGAGGAGAACTCTAATGAATAAACAGGGGGAATTTATGGAAGAAGGTATGATTTGAGACTCCTTATCTGTATTCATAAAATTACCCTATGTATAAATAGTAAAGTTGGGAGACTGAAAGTGGGATAGAGGGAGAAAGAAAAAAAAACAAGGAAAGAAAGAAAGCGAGGGAGAAAGAAAATAAGAGTAAATAAAGAGGTGGTGAGGTGGGGCCTATGCAATTCCTCTTAATAATACAACTCTAGTGATTCAGTTCTTAAAGGCCAATTTCACGGAAAGTTCTTGGTTTCACATATGGTGAGGTTGTGAGGACCAGAGGGGGAAGTGTAGAGGAGAATGGATGAGAAAAGCAAGAAAAGAAAAGTAAGAATGAAAAAAAAAGGCTCTCAGAACTCTGTTTTCCTTCAGTGCATTAGGTACAGTTTTCTATTCCTAGCTTGAGTCTCTGTGCTCAGGGTGGTGGAGATAGCCAGAGTAGCCAGTTCTCTGAATTGGAAACCAGGTGCCTTCACAGTTGCTGCTCTTCATTGATAGCTACACCCCACAAAAGCTTGTGTGAAAAATCTTGAGTTATCACATCTGCAGATAAGGGAGATAGAAACCTGGTACCTGATAAGCTGCAGAACCAAGCTTGTAGCTACACCCACTGATAGATGATGAGTAAGGTTTTGCAAGATGGATTCCATCTATTACACATGTATGGTGTTTGGTAAGGTGGACGGTTCAGGAGTGACCTTGTGCTGTGTCCAGAGCTCGGTCTGGTGACCTACAAGCAAAGCCTCTGTGTCCTGTGCTACCTTCCGTGTGTGCAGAGAGCACCTGTGTGGCTGAGACTGCTGTCTGTGCCCAGAGAAACTGTGCAGCCCAGCCTTCCATCAGCACCAACAGCACCCATGTGGCCCTAGATTTCTTCAAATTTCTATGATACTGTGCAGGATTAATCTTCTACTTAGCCTTACTATGCTCCACAGGTTTGGACCTTGTCGGTTCAATGATTCGCTGTCAGGAACAGTTTGTATTTTAAGGTTTCCCTTCATTATGGCTTATTGATGTGAATGAAAATTGAGCTGGAACTCAAACAGTGTTCACTAGAGGTGCTTGAAACTTTACACAATCAGTTCTCAGTGGGCACTCTCTAGTTTCTTTCTTTTGAAGTTAGGCCAAAGTTGAAGCATGCAAAAGAAACTGTATCCGAGAGCCCTTAAAGAGAAAACAGAGAAACATGTATGTACTGACATAAGTCTCCCAACAATTTGATTATATTTCTTTGATACTACACAGTACTCATCTTTTAGCTTGTTCCACTAGGCTCCCCAATGTTGGCACTTCTAAGATCAATGGTTCTCTAAACAGGTAAGGGTTAGTGTTATGGTTATGTTTAGGGCTAGCTTTAGAGCTAGTGTTAGGTTTAGAGTTTTTTGTTGTTGTTGTTGTTCAAATTTCTTTGATTCTGGGATGATTTCTCTTTTATCTAGCCTTACTATGTGCCCCAGTTTGGGGCCTTCTCCGTTCAATGGCTCGCTGTTGGAAATAGTTTGTTTTTAATGTCTCACTTCATTTTGACCTATATGGGTAAATGAGAATGGAGCTGGAAATCAGAGGGTTGGTGCTAGCTGGTTGAAACTTAACATAAACAATCAGTTGTCTGTCGGCACTCTGGTTTCTTCCTTGTAAAAGTAGCGATAAGCTGAAGCATACAAAACAAGTTTATCCAAGAGCAATTTAGGAGAAAACAGGTCTGTATGCATGTACTGAAATACCTCCCCCAATTATTTGGTCACATTTCTTTGATACTGTGCAGGATTCATATGTAAGCTTTCCCCACTAGTCTCCCCAAGTTTAAAACTTTTATGATCAAAGGTTCTCTTAACAGGTTAGGCTTAGTGTTATGGTTAGAGTAAGGATTATAACTAGTGTTAGGGTTAGAGTTAGGTTTTTTTTTTCAACTTTATGAATACTGGGCAGGTTTATCTTTTTCTCTATTCTTAGTATGCTCCCCAAGTTTGGGCCTCATAGTAAAAGGGTTTGCTCTTGGGAGTAGTTTTAATTTTCATTTTTCACCTCATTTTGCAGTATAGGGGTGAATGGAAGTGGAGCTGGACTCAAACAGGGTTTGTGCTAGCTGCTTGAAACTTCACAAACTCAACCAGTTCACAGGACACATTCTCTCCATTTTTTTTCTTGTGGGAGTAGCCCAAAGCTGAATTAGAAATAAACAACTTTATCTGTGAGCACTTTAGGAGAAAGCTTCAATTATTTTGCATGGATTACTTTGATATTGTACAGGATTCATCCTTTTCCTAGTCTTATTAGGATCTCAAAATTTGAGTTTTCAAGGTTTGTCAGTTCACTGTCAGGAATAATTTGAATTTTGAGGTTTCACTTTATTATGGCCTATAGACATGAATGAAAAGGGAGCTGTAAATCAAACAGAGTTAGTACTAGCTGATTGAAACTTCACATACTCAATCAGGTCGTTGTGGGAACTCTCTGGTTGTTCCTTGTGCAAGTACCTTAAACTGAATCATGAAAAAAATAATTTATCCACAAGCATATTAGGAGAAAACAAGGAAATATGCACGTACTGAAATACCTCCCATAATTATTTTGTCAGATTTCTTTGACTCTGCAAAGCATTCATCTGTTAGCTTGCCCCACTGGGCTCCATTATTTTGGGACTACTATGATGAATGGTTTTCTAAACAGGTTATGTTAGATTTTGTATTAGTTTAGGGCAAGAGTTACAGCTAATATTTTGTTAGATTTAGTTTTGTTCATATATCTTTGATACTGGGCAGGATTCAACTTTTACCTAGCCTTACTATATTCTTTAGATTTGGACCCCTTAGATCAAGGGTTTGCTATCCTGAACAGTTTGTATTTTAAGTTTTCATTTCATTTTGTCCTATGCGTGTAAATGGAAATGGAGCTGGAAATCCAACAGGGTTGGTGCTAGCTACTTCAAACCTCACACACTTAGTCAGTTTTCTATGGGCATTCTCTGGTTTATTCCTTGTAAAAGTAGCCCTAAGCTGAATCATGCAAAGCAACTTTATGTGAGAGTGCTTTAGGAGAAAACAGGTAAATATGCATGTACTGAACTACCTTTCGAATTATTTGGTCAGACTTCTTTGATATTGTGAAAGATTCATCTGTTCACTTACCCAACTTTGCTCCCCAAATGTGGAACTTCTAGGATCTAAGGGACTCTAAACAGGTTAAAGTTAGTGTTAGGGTTAGTGTTAGGACTAGGATTAGACCTAGTGTTAAGATAAGAGTTACTTTTGTTTTCAAATTTCTGTGATACTCTGCAGGGTTCATCTATTTCCTATTTTGACTATACGCCAAATGTTTGGGCCTCCTACATAAAGGGTTTGCTTTCAGAAACAGTTTCAATTTTCATGTTTCTCTTCTTTTTTTCTTGTACGGGTGAATGGAAATGAAGGTGAAAATCAAACAGGTTTTGGGCTAGCTGCTTGAATCTTCACACACTCAATCAATTTTCAGTGAGCATAATCTGGTGTTTTCCATGGAAGTAGCCCTACAATGAAGTAGAAAGTAACAGCTTTATCTCTGGGTGCATTAGGAGCAAGCAGAATACCCATGTAAAGAAAGAGCTTCAATTTTTTTGTTGGATTAATTTGATACTGTACAGGATTCATAATTGACCTAGCCTTAGTAGTCTCCCGAAGTTTGGGCCTTCAATATTCAATGGTTCACCGTCAGGAAGAGTTTGAATTTTTAGGTTTCACTTCATTAGGGCCTATAGGTGTGAATGGAATGGAGATGGAAATCAAACAATGTTGGTGCTAGCTGCATCAAACTTCACACACTCAATCAGCTCTCTGTGTGCACCCTTTGGTTTTTCTTTGTGAAAGTACCTTTAGCTGAAGCATGAAAAACAATTTATCCATGAGCACATTAAGAAAAAAAAAAACAGGGAAATATGAATGTACTAAAATATCTCCCCCGATTTTTCATCAAATTTCTTTTATACTGCACAAGATTCATCTGTTAAGCTGTGCCTCTAGCTTCCCAAGTTTGGGGCTTCTATGATCATGGGTACTCTAAACAGGTTAGAATTAAGTTAGGATTGGGATAGATATAGTGTTAGAGTTAGAGTGAGTTTTGTTCAAATTCTTTTGATACTTGGCATAATTTGTCTTTTTCCTAGGCTTACTATTTTTCCCCAGGTTTGGGCCTTTTCACTTCAATGGTTTGCTGTCAGGAACAGTTTGAATTTTAAGGTTTCTTTCATTTTGACGTATACGGGTAAATGGAAATGGAACTCGAAATCAAACAGGGTTGGTGCTCGCTGCTTAAAACTGCACACACTCAATCAGTTTTATGTGGGCACTCTGGTTTCTTCCTTGTGTAAGTTCTCAAAGGTGAAGCATGTAAAAACATCTTTATCCAAAAGTACTGTTGAAGACAACAGGGAAATATACATGTACTGAACTACCTCCCCAAATTATTTGGTCAGATTTCTTTGATACTCCCTAAACCTAACAGAAAAACTAGCCCTAATCTGAGGCCTAACCCTAGATGTAAACCTAAACCTAAATCTAGCCCTATCCCTAACGCTAACCCTCATCCTATCCCTAACCCTAGCTCTAACTGAATCACTTACCCTAAGAAAAAGCCTATCAATAATGCTAACATTATTCCTAATCCTAATCCATAGCCTAATTCAAACCCTAACCCTATTACTAGTCATAACTCTAGCCCTCATTCTAGCTCTAACCCTAACTCAAATCATTAGCCTAACACAAACTTTCAGTCTAAATCTGACGCTAATCCTTACCCAGACCCTAAAATTAGCTCTACCAGTAAACTTATACCTAAAACTAAGACTAACACTAGCCCTAGACCTAAGCCTAATCTTCAATATAGCCATAATTCTAGACCTAGACCTAAAAAACCTGAGCCCTAGCCCTAACAGAATCCTTAACCTAAAGCAAACACTTTATCCCTAGACCTAAACTAGGCCTAATTCTGGATTTCACCCTAAACCTAACTCTAACCTGAACACTGACCCTAACACTAACACTAAACCTAGCTCTAAACCTGAACCTAACACAAAACCTAAAACTAACACTAGACATAGCCATAACCCTAACCCTAAATCTAGCTCTAATTTGAACCCTAGATCTTACATTACACATAGCCTTAACCTTGGGCCTAAACCTAACACAAAACCTAGCACTATTCTGAGGCCTAATCCTACCCTAAAAATAACCATAATACTAAATGTAGCCGTAACCCTAACCCTCGCCTAAGACATAACCCTAGATCAAAGCCTAACCCTTAGCCTAACATAACCCTAGCCATATTCGTAAACATAAACCTAACCCTAGCTCTAATACTGAACTTAACCGTAGTACTAACCCTAGCTCTAAACCTAACATTACCTTAACCCTAAACCTAAATCCAATAATAACACTAGCCCTATACCTAACTTTATCCATAACCCTATTCTTAAACCTAACACTCGACTTCACCCTAAACCTAATACTTACCATAAACTTAACCCTAAACCTTAGCATAAATAAAAACTGAACCTAAATTTAACCATAACCTAAACTTAAACCTAAACCCAATCTTACATCTAATCCAATACATTACTCTAAAACTAACCCAAACTCTAATGAAAACCCTAGTCATAACTCCAAACCTAACCCTAATTATAACCATAACCCTAACCTAGACCTAACACTACACCTAAAAATCCCCCTAGCCCTAACCGTAGCTTAAACCCTAACCTTTACACTAACCCTAAACCTAGCACTAGCCCTAATCATAACCCTAACTTTAGCCCTAACCCTAATATTAAACCTAGCCCTAATCCTAGCCTTAATATAGCCCTATTCTTAACCCTAACTCTTACCCTAGAATTAAGACTAACTATAATTCTCACACAAGACCTATCCCTATTCTAACCCTATACCTTACCGTAACCCTAACCCAAGCCCTAACCATAGTCATAACTCTGCCCTAGCACTAATTCTATATCAAAACCTATCTCTAAAACTAACCCTATCCCTTACCATAACCATAACCCAAGCCCTAAACCTAGTCATAATCCTTACCCTAGCACTAATCTATCTGTAAAACTAACCCTAATCTGAGGCCTCAGCCTAACCCTGAAATTAGCTCTAACCCTAATACTATTCCTAAAATTAGCCCTAACCCTAGCCCTAGCCCTAAAACAAAACTGAGCCATACCTCTAACACTATCCTTTACGTAGGCCAAACCCTAACCCTACACCAGCCCTAAACCTAGCCCTAAAATGAAACCTAACCCTAACCCTAAACATAACCATTACCCTGACTCATATCCAAACAATAAAGCTAGCTCTAAACATCATTCTAACCTTAAACCTAACCCTAACACTAGGCCTAGCCCTAAACTTAACACTAAAACTAACCTTAATCACAAACTTATTTCTTACAATAGCCATAACCCTACAAACTTTAACCCTACATATAGACCTAACCCTATTCCTAATTCTGGATTTAACCCTAACCATTATCCTACCTGAACACTGTCCCTGACTTTAACACTAACCTGAGCTCTAAACTTCACCCTAACCCTAAAACTAACCATAACCATAACACTAGCCCTAAATCTAATACAAAATTAGCCCTAATCCAAGCCCTAACATGAGCTTTTACCCTAAACCTAACTCTAACCCTAGTCCTAAAATTACCTCTAACCCTATTGCTTACCCTAAGCCAAACCCTCACCCTAATGCTAACTGTATTATTAGCACTAATCCTTAGCCTAACCAAAACCTAACTCTATAACTAGTCCTAAACCTAGCTTTCATTCTAGATCTAACCACAACCCAAACCCTAACACTATCCCTGACCATTATTCTGACCCTAACACTAATCTTAGGTCTAAATCTAAACCTAACCCTAAACTGAACCATAACGCTAGCCCTACTGGTAACCTTATACCTAAACCTAACCCTAACACTAGCCTTAGACCTAAACCTAAACCTAAATCTAGCCATAACTATAGTCCTAGACCTAAAGCCAAACTAGACCTAGCCTTAACAATAACCGTTAATGTAACCCAATCTCTAACCCTACATATAGACCTAACCCTAGTCCTAATTCTGGCTTTAACCCTAACCATTACACTACCTGAACACTGTCCCTGACTTTAACACTAACCTGAGCTCTAAACTTCACCCTAACCCTAAAACTAACCCTGAAACTACATCTAGCCATAACATTAACAATAAACCTAGTCTTAATCTTTACACAAGTTCTTACATTAGCCATAGCTCTAACCTATCAATAAACCTAGACCTAATCCAAGCCCTAACTTAGCTTTAACCCTAGATTAACTTTAAAAATCACCATAGCCCTAAGTATAACCCTAAACCTTACCCTAGACCTAATTCGAACCATATCCCTAGCCCTAACCCTAGCTTTAACCCTATTCATTGCCCTAGGATAACTATAATCCTTATGCTAACCCTAGGCGTGAACCTAATCCCAGAACTAGCTTTAATCCTATCTATTAACCTAAATCTAACCTGAACCCTAAATCTAACTGTGTCATTACCCGATCCCTCAATATAAAACTAAGTTGACCACTAATCCTAAATCTTAACCTAACCCCAACCCTAAACTTGACCTTGACTCTAATAATACCCATAGCTCTAAACCTGACATTAACAAGAAACCTAAATTTTACAATAGTCCAAGCCATAAACCTAACCCTAATATGAACCCTAACCATACCCTAGACCTGATATTAGACCTAGCTCTATTCTAGCGCTAACCCTAATATAAAACTTAGCCCACATCCTAGCAAGGAACCTCACCTTAATCATATCCCTAACCCTAATGTTAACCCTAAACTTAACCCTAATTTTCACCCTAGTCCTAAAACTAGCTATATTCCCATCCCTTACCCTAAACCTAACCTAAACCTAAACCTAACACTAAACCTAGTCCTAATCCTAGGCCTAAAACTAACACTAACCCTAGCCCTAATCCAAGCACTAATTTAGCCCTATCCTTAACCCTACTTCTAGCCCTAAGACTAACTCTAACTCTCACACTAGCCTTATACCTAGTTCTAACCCTATCCCTTACCATCACGATATATGTAGCCGTAAACATAGTTATACCCTAGACCTATACTTAGCCCTATCACAAAACCTAGATTTAAAACTAATTCTAAATTTAACCCTAACCCTAAATCTAAACCTAACCATTACTCTACTCTTATGCCTAATCCTTAACCTAAGCCTAAATCTCACACTTATACTAGCCCTAACCCTAAGACTAATCATAAAACTAGCCCTAACCCTACTCCTACCCCTAAAACAAAACCGAGTCAAAGCCCTAGTCTTAACCCTTAACTAAACCAAATTCTAACCCTACACCTAGCCCTAACCCTATTCCTAATTATAGTCTAACCCTAACCCTAGTTAACCCTGACCCTGACTCTGACCCTAACACTAACCCTGGCTCTAAACATCATCATTATCGTAAACCTAACCTTAACACTAGACCTAGACCTAACTCTAAACCTATAACTAGCTGTAAACATAAACCTACTTCATACATTAGTGGTAACCTTAACCCTAGCCCAAACCTAACCCCAAACCTAGTCTTAATCTTAGTCCTAAATCTAACTTTAACCCTAAACTTAACCTAACACTAACCCAAACACTAGCCCTAATCTTATACATATCCCTAGCACTTAACTTAGGGCTAAGCCTATCCATTACCCTAACTATAACGCTAACCCTTCTGATAAACTTAGGTCTAAACCTAACCCTATACATTACACTAAACCAAACCTAAACCCTAAACCTAAAACTGTCATCACCCTAATCCTAAATCTAAAAATAATTTGAGCCCTGCACCTAAACACTAACTTAACCCAAACCCTAATCCTGAACCTGATTCTAAAAATAACCCTAGATCTAAACCTGACCCTAACCAAAATCCTAACCCTTACACTGGACCAAGCCATAAACCTAACACTAAATCTATCCCTAACTGTAACCAAAGACCTGACATTAGCCATAACCCTAATACTATCGCTAACCCTAAAACACATCCGAGTCCTCATCGTAGCTCTAAACATAGACTTAATAATAACCCTAACCCTAACCCTAGTTTTAACCCAAATACTAACTCTCGCCCTTGCCCTAAGCCTAGCTATAACCACATCCCTTAACCTAAATTAAACCCTAACTGTAACCCTAATCCTAGTGCCAACCCTTGCCTTATCCTTATCCCTAGCCCTAACCCTAGATCAAAATCTAACTCTAAATCTAACCCTAACTCAATGCCTAAGCCTAATCCTAAAACTAGCCCTAACCCTAGCCCTAACATAACCCTAGCCGTAATTTAGCCCTATCAGTAAATCTAACCCTAACCTTAGCCCTAAGACTTAGTCTCTAATACTAGCCCTATCACTCATTCTAACTCTATCTCTTACCATAAACCTAACCCTAGCCCTAACCCTAGTGCTAACCCTTTCCCAATACTTATCCCTAGCACTAATCTTAGGAAAAAATATAACTCTAAAATTAGCCTTAACCCAAAGCCAAATCCTTAACCTAACATTAGCCCAAACGATAACACTAATCCTAAAATGAGCCCTAAAGCTATCTCTAGCCCTAAAACAAAACCGAGCCATAGTTCTAACCCTAAACATTAACCTAAACCAAACCCTAACTATACACCTAGATATAAACCTAGTCTTATTTGAGTCTGAAGCCAAACCATAAAACTAACCCTGAACCTGACACTGACCCTAACACTTCTAGCTCTAAACATCACCCTAACAGTAAACCTAACCGTAACACTAAACCTAGCACTAAACCCCTAAAACTAGCCCTAAATTAAAACCTAGTACTTACATTCGCTGTAACCCTAACCCTAACCCTAACATAACCCAAAATGTAGCCCTAATCAGAGCCCTAACCCTAGCTTTAAACCTAACCTAACACTAACACTAGCCCTGATTGTAACCATAACTTTAGCCTTAAACTGATATCTAACTCTATCCATTAACATAACCATAACCCAAACCTTAATGATAACCCTAAGCATAAATCTAAACCTATCCAGAATCCTAACTCTTACATTATACTAAACCTAACATGAATCCTAAACCTAACCCTGTCATTACCCTAACCCTAATCCTAAAACTAATTCAAGCCCCAAACTGAAACATTAACCTATCTCAAACCCTAACTCAGACGTTGACCCTAATAATACCCCTAGCTCTAAACTTGACCATAACCCAAAACCAAAAGCTTAGCCTAGACAGCCATAAACCTAAACCTCAAACTATCTTTAACCATAATTCTGTACCTGAAATCAGCCCTAGCCCTGATCCTAGATCTAACTGTATAAACACACCTAGCCCTCATTCTTGTACTAAACGTAGACTTAATAATAACCCAATCTCTAGCCCTACACCTAACCTTAATTCTAACACTTACCCTACCTCTAAACCTAGCTATATTATCATCTCTTACCCTAAATTTAAACCAAACCCTAACTCTAACCCTACGCTTAAGCTAAACATAAACCCAGCCCTAATCCTAACCCTAATTTAGCTCTATCTCTAACCCTATCCTAACCCTAGCCCTAAGACTTAATCTCACTCTTGCCCTAGCCCTAGCCCTAGTTCTATCCCTCTCTGCTACCAGAAAGATAAGACTAGCCCTAACACTTGCCCAAAAGTTAGTCCCAGCCCTAATCATAACTCTAAATGTAACCTTAAACCTAAGCCGAAGCCTAACACTAACACTAGCCCTAACGCTTATGACAATAGTAAAACTAGACCTAACCCAATCCTAGCAGTAAACCAAAACCAAGCAATAGCCCTAACAGTAAACTTTAACTTAAGCCAAAAAATAAAACTACACTTAGATCTAAACCTAGCCCTAGTTCGAGTCCTAAGCCTCACCTTAAAATTAAACCAGAGAGTGACTCATATCCTAACACTCACCCAGATCTAAACACTGACCTAAACTCAAACCGAACACTAACATTAACAATAGCCTTAATTCGAGTCTTAAATCGAACCCTAAAACTAACCCTGACCCTGACTCCTATCCTAACAAGAACCATAGCTATAAATATCACGTTAACCTTAAACCTAACACTAGCACTCTAAATACCCCTAACCCTAACCCTAAAACTAACCCTAATGGTAACCCTAATTCTTACATTAGCAATTACCCTAATCCTAGCCCTAACCCTGACCCAGAAACTAGCCCTAAACCAAGACCTAAACCTAGCTTTAACTCTAACTCTAACCCTAACCATAGGCCTAACACTAGATATAAATCAATCCCTTACTCTAAGCGAAATCCTAAACCAAAGAGTAACCCTAGACCTATCTCTACTCTTTAGACTAACCAAAACCCTAACCCTATTAATAGTCCTAACCCTAGCCTTTGTTTTAGCTCTAACACTATCCCAAACCCTAACCTTAACATTGATCCTTATTCTGAACATAACACTAAACCTAGGTCTAACCCTAACACCAACACTAACCCAAAATTTACCACAATCCTATCCCTACACCTAACTCTAAACCTAACTCTCAGCCAAGCCCTAACCATAGATCAGAACCTAACCCTTATTCTAAACATAACCCTAAACCTAATCCTAGTTCTAACCCTCACCTTAACTCTAACACAAGACCGAATTTCAACCATAACCTTAGCCTTAACCTTAAATCTAACTGTATCCATTACCCTAAACATAACCCTTACCATCATTCTAACCCTGTGCTTAACCCTAACTATATCGCTTTCCCCAAACCAATAAATTACACTAAAGCTACAATGAACCCTAAACCTAATCCAATTATTACACTAACCCTAACCCTAATGCTAATTCAAGCCCTAACCCTAAACTCAAACCTAAACCAAACCCTAATTCTAACAGTGAGCCTAATAATTCCCCTAGCTATAAACCTGACTCTTACCCTACCTAACCCTTACACTAGACCTAGCCATAATACTAACCCTAAAACTATTCCTAACCTTAACCGTAGATGTGATATTAACCCTAGCCATAATCCTAGCCCTAACCCTAACACAAACCCTAGCCCTTATCATAGCCCTAAAAATAGTCTTAATTTTATCCCTAACCCAAACACTAGGCCTAACCCTAACACTAACCCTAGCCCTAATCTAAGCTCTAATTTATCCCTATCCCTAACTCTAACCCTTATCCTAGTCCAAAGACTAACTCTAACTCTAACTCTCACCCTAACTCTAGTTCCAAACCTATCCCTTTCTAAACCCTAATCCTAGCCCTAACCCTTGGTCTACCCTAGCCCTATTCATGGTCCTGGCCATAATCCTAGATCTAACCTTAACTCTAAATCTAAATCTAAACCTAAGCCTAAACCTAAATCTAACATTAGCCATAATGCTAATTGTAATCCTAAAATTATCCTTAACACTAGCCCTAGCCCTAAAACAAAACAGAGCCATAGTCATAACACAAACCGTTATCCTAAAACAAAACTTAACATTACACCTAGCCTTAACCATATCCTAATTCTAGTCCTAACCCTAACCCAAAAACCAATCCTGACCCTGACTCTTACCCTAACACTAACCTTGGCTCTAAACATCATCATCAACGTAAACTTCAACCTAACACTAGACCTAGCCCTAACCCTATAACTAGTGCTAATCATAACTCTAACTCCTACATTAGCCATAGCCTTAATCCTAGCCCTAACCTAACCCCAAACCTAGCTTTAGACCGAATAGTAAACCTAGTTTTAATCCTAAACTTAAACCTAACCGTAACTCAAAACTAGCCCTAATCCTGTACATAACCCTAGCCCTAACATCAGGTCTAAACCTATCCATTACCGTCACAATAACCCTAACTCTTAAGCTAAACCTAGGCCTATCCCTAATCCTATCCATTACACTAAACCAAACCTATACCCTAAAACTAACCCTGTCATTACCCTAAACCGAAACCTTAACATAACACAAACCCTAAACCTGAACCTAACCCTAAATAGAACGCTAGATATCAACCTGAATCTTACTCTAATTCTAATCCTTACATTGGACAAAGCCATAAACCTAACACTAAATCTAGCCCTAACTATAACCCTTGACCTGACATTAGCTGTTAGAGTCTGTAAACAAGTCAAAATAACACCTGGCATTTTGCCAGGGGAATGTTAGAGTTCATAAACAAGTCTGGATGGTGCCTGGCAAAATGCCAGAGGGAGTGGTTTGAGAAGTAACAAAAGCGAGCCATTAAGTGTGGAGATTCCATATTGGTTGACTGATGTATCTAGTTTATGCTAATTAGATAAGCTCTGTGGAATGTATAAATACTGCTCCTGTCCTGCAATAAACGGCTCCCTCTCCTGCTGTATCAAGTACACAAGTTGTTCGTCACCCCCCGGCTAGTTTGCTGCATCCAGCCGGACTGCGGTAGATGGTGGCCCGTTACGGGGAGCCCCGGGACACTCGGGGGTAAGTGACGAAAAAAAGCTGCCCGTCCATAGATAGGACGGGAGCAAATCTGCTCGTCCCTAGGCAGATAGGGCGAGAGGAAAAATGGCCATTTCAAGAAAATGGAGAAGATTGATACAGTATGTTTGTGTCTTGTTTTGTCTCAGTGTATTGTATTGTCTTTGTGATGAAAATATGGAAGGGGTGAGAAGTAAATTACTAAGGGAAGAAGGCACCCCAGTGGAACCAAGAATAGTTAGGGCATGTGTTGATAAGAGCCCAGGAACTCTAGTCAGAAAGAAAAAGAAAGTTCAGAAGAAGAAGGATTATCAGGAAAAACATTGCAGCAAAAGGCTATTACTAAATACTTTTCGTTACCGGAGGGTGCGTGAAGCGGAGAGGCGGCTGCCGAGTGTGCAAGCCGGTCACAGCGCAGCAAGGATTTTCCAAGAGGCGGTGGCGACTGGCCCTTCCCCGCCTCCTGGCCGGGGAGCTGGCTCTTCCACTGCCGCGAGCCCAAGTCTAGACCTGACCTGGAGGCACAGTCTCGCAGGCTCTTGCTCCCTGTGCCCAGTAGCAGTTTGAGTCCGGGACTCTCCCCAGGGCCATCTGGGGCTACCCGGGACGCTACAGCCGCAGAAGACACTACTGGTGTCCCTGATGTTTGGTCGTTTTCAATGCCAATAACTAAGCTACAATGGTTCTCCCACACCTGGAAGCTAATGAGTAATGAGCACCATTAAGGCTTATTTCAAATGTAAAAAAACCTTGAGATAATGTACTAAATTGTTCAGAAGGTTGTTTTCTTAGTGGAATGCTACAGGATTTTCTTTAGCATCTTTGCAAGAGTTCCTGCCTTCGTCCCAGTGCCGGTGAGGACGAGGATGGAAAAATTTCCCGTGTTGCTGAGAACCGGACTGAGATTTCAGCTGAGAACCGGACGAGACTTCGGATTAAGCTAGCTGCCTGCAGAACTTACCTGGACTGTGATTTAAGCTAGCTGCCTGCAGAACTTACCTGGACTGTGATTTACCTGGACTGTGAGTTAATCTATTGAGACACTGCTTTACCTGGACTGAGACAACAAACTATAATCTACAACAAATTGTAACTCGGTATCTTTGCTAACAGTGTCATTGCTGGTATAATTTTTCCAAGGGCTTCTTACATGGAGCCATGGAATGGCTTGGTATTGTGACATTTTGTATCCTTCCTTTCTGTTTGTAACAGGTTATTTATGGTGTTTTTGTAAAAACCACTATGGTTGTTATTTAAATTAAACAAAAGGGGGAAATGTTAGAGTCTGTAAACAAGTCAAAATAACACCTGGCATTTTGCCAGGGGAATGTTAGAGTTCATAAACAAGTCTGGATGGTGCCTGGCAAAATGCCAGAGGGAGTGGTTTGAGAAGTAACAAAAGCAAGCCATTAAGTGTGGAGATTCCATATTGTTTGACTGATGTATCTAGTTTATGCTAATTAGATAAGCTCTGTGGAATGTATAAATACTGCTCCTGTCCTGCAATAAATGGCTCCTACTCCTGCTGTATCAACGTTCACAAGTTGTTCGTCACCCCCCGGTTATTTTGCTGCAGCCGGACTGCGGCAATTAGCCCTAGCCATAATACTATCTCTAACCCTAACACAAACCCTAAACCTCATCCTAGCCATAAACCTAGTCTTAATAATAACCCTAACCCTAACTCTTGCCCTAAACCTAATAGTAACCCTTGCCCTAGTCCTAAACCTAGCCAAAAGCACCTCCCTTACCCTAATCATAACCCTAACTCTAACCCTCACCCTTTCCTTCACAATTGCCATAACCTTAGCCCTAGCTTTAACACTAGATTGAAACCTAACTCTAAATCTAACCCTAACTCGATGCCTAACCCTAAAACTAGCCCTAACCCTGATGCTAATTCTAAAACTAGCTCTAACCCTATCCCTAACACTAACCCTAGCCATAATTTAGCCCCATCCCTAACCATAGACCTAAGAAGAACTCTAACTCTCACACTGGCCCTTTCACTCAATCTAATCCTATCCCTTCCCATAAACCTAACCCTATCCCAAATTCTAGTCCTAACCCTTGTCCTATCCTTAGCCCTAGCAACAACCATAGATAAAAACCTACCTCTAAATTTAACCCTAAACCGAAGCATAAGCCTAAATCTAAGACTAGCCCTAACCCTAACAGTAATCCTAAAAATTTCACTAACTCAAATCCTAGCCCTAAAATCAAAGCAAGCCAAAGCTCTCACCATAACCCTTAACTGAAACCAAGCCCTAACCCTACACCTACCCCTAACCCCAATCCTAATTCGAGATTTAAGCCAATTCCTAAAACTAACTCTGACCCTTACTGAGACCATAACACTAACCCAAGGTCTAAATATCACCCTAAACCTAAACCTAAACCTAATAGTGAATCTAGCCCTAAAACACTAAAATTAGTTGTAAGCATAACCCTAGTACTTACATTAGCTGTAAACCTTACCCTAGCACTAACTTAACCCAAAACCTAGCCCTAATCATAACCATAACCCTAGCCCTAAACTGATTTCTAACTCTATTCATTACCATAATCATAACACTAACCCTAATGCTAATTCAAGCCCCAACTTTAAAAGCGCTAACTTTAAAACTTAACCTATCCCAAATCCTAACCAAGAACTTGACCCTAATAATACCCCTAGCTCTAAACCTGATGCTAACCCTAAACTTAACCCTTAAACTAGACGTACCCATGATCCTAATCCTAAAACTATCTTTAATCATAATTCTGGACCTGAAATTAGCCCTAGCACTAATCCTAGCCCTAACGCTAAAAAAAAATAATAATAATAATAATAATAAATAAAAAAATTAAAAAAAAAATTCCAGCCATCATCCTAGCCCTAAACCTAGGCTGAATTATAACCCTCACCAGAGACCTAAACCTAATTATAACCCTCATCCTACCTCTAAACCTAGCTATAAAGCCATCCATTACCACAAACTTTGCCCAAACACTAAACGTAAACTCTAAACGCTAACTGTAAACTCTAACCCTAACCCTAACCCTAACCCTAACCCTAACTCTAGGCTTAAACTAAACACTAAAACTAGTCCTAATCCTAGCCCTATTTTAGCCCTATCAATAACCCTAACCCTAACCCTAGCCCAAAGACTAACTCTCCTTAGACCTATACCTAGTTCTAACCATATCCCTTACCATAACCCTAAACCTAGACATAACCCTTGCCCTGTCCTTAGTTTTAGCCCTCACCCTAGGTCTAACCCTAATTCCAAATTTAACCCCAACACTAAGCGTAACACTAACACTAGCCCTAACCCTAACTATAGGACTAAAACAAAACCGAGTGTTAGCCCTAACTCTAAACATTAACTTAAACCAAACTCTAACACTACTACTAGACCTAACCCTAGCCCTAGTTCGAGTGCTAACACAAACCTTAAAACCAACCCTGATGCTGACTCATATCCTAACACTCACCCTAGCTCTAAACACCGCCCTCACTTTAAACTGAACCCTAACAGTAATCCTAGCCCTAATTCGAGTTCTAACTCTAACCCTAAATCAAAGCCTGACCCTGACTCTTATTCTAACACCAACCTTAGCCTAAAATATCACCGTAACCTTAAACCTAACTCAAACACTAAACCTAACCCATACCCCAACACTAAAACTAACCCTTATGGTAACCCTTTTCTTATATTAGCCATTGCCCTAATCCTAGCCCGAACCATAACACAAAACCTAGGCTTAATCCAAGTCCTAAACCTAGCTTTAACCCTAACTCTAACCATAACCTAGCTACAAACGAATCCCTTACTTAAGCAAAGCCTTAAACATAAGGGTAACCCTGGACCTATCCCTAAATCTTAGGCTAACAAAACCACTAATCTTCTTAATAGCCCTTACCCTTGCCCTCATTCTCGATCTAACACTATACAAAATCCTAACACTAACCTTGGCCCTTCTACTGACTTTACCATTAATCTTAGGTCTAATCCTAACCATAACCCTAAACCAAAACCTACTGTAATCCTATCCCTAGACCTAATCCTGAACTTAACACTGAGCCTAGCCCTAACCATAGCTCAGAACTTAACCCTTACACTAAACATAATTTTAACCTAAACCTAGTTCTAACCCTCACCCTAACCGTAAATCACGACCTAATTCTAACCATAAACCTTGCCCTAAACTTAAGTCTAACTGTACCATTAATCTAAACATAACACTTACCCTAATGTTAACCCTAGGCCTAACCCTAAACGTATCACTATCCCCAAACTTATCAATTACCCTAAACCTAACCTGAACCCTAGACCTAATACAATCATTATCCTAACACTAACTCTAATGATAATGGGAGCCCTAACCCTAAACTCAAACCTAAACCTAAATCTAACACTGTTACTGACCCTAATAATTCCCTTAGCTCTAAAACTCACTCTTACCCTAAACCTAACACTTACAGTAGGCGTAGCCATAAAACTAACCCCAAAACTATTCCTAAGAATAAACCTTGACCTGATATTAGCCCTAGCCATGATACTAGACAAAACCCTAACACAAACCCTAGCCCTTATCCTAGCCCTAAACATAGCCTTAATTATAACCCTAATAATAACCCTAGGCCTAACTCTAACACTACCCCTAGCCCTAATCTTAGATCTAATTTAGCCATATTCCTAACCTTAACCCTAACCCTAGACCAAAGACTAACTCTAACTATCACCTTAGTGCTAACCATAGTTCTAACCCTATACTTTACTGGAACCTTTATCCTAGCCCAAACCATAAGTCTAACACTAGCCCTATTCATAGCCCTAGCAGCAACCCTAGATCTAACCCTAACTCTAAATCTAACAATAACCCTTTTCCTAAACCTAAACCTAACACTAGCCCTAAGCATAAGGCTAATCATAAAACTAACACTAATCCTGGACCTAAAACAAAACCAAGCCATAGAGCTAACCCTAACCCTTAATGAAAACTAAGCCCTAACCCTACACTTAGACATAACTGTATCCATAATTCAAGTTCTAAGGCAAACCCTAAAACTAACCCTGACCCTGACTCTGACCGTAACACTAACCATAGCTGTAAACATCATCCTAACCCTATAACTAAACATAACAATAGACCTAGCCCTAACCCTAACCCTAAAATTAGACCTAATCATAACTCAGTTACTTACATTAGCCATTACCCTAAACCTCACCTTAACCCAAAACCTAGCTTTATTTTGATCACTATCTCTAGATTTACCCCTAACCCTAACCCAATCACTAATCATAACTATAACCCTAGCTGTAACTCTAGATGTAACCCTAAACCTAACCCTATCATATCCCTATCAATAATCATAACATTAACTCTAGCTGTATCCCTATCTCTATCCCTATCCATTACCCTAACCATAATCCTAATCCTAATGCTAAACCTGGGTCTAAACCTAACTGTATCACTAATCCTAACCCTATCCATTACCAAAAACCTAACCTGAAACCTAAACCTAACACTCTCTTTACCCTAATCCAAACTCTAATGCTAACTCAAGCCCTGACATTAAGCCTTAACCTATCCAAAACACTAATCACGACTCTAATCCTAAGAGTACCCTCAGCTCTGAACCTGAAGCTAAACCTAAACCTAACTCTTACACTAGACGTAGCCATAAATGTAAACCTAAAACCATTTTTTAACCATAACACTAGACCTGAAATTAGCCCTAGCCATAATCCTAGCACTAAACCTTGGCTTAATTATAGCCGGAACCATAACCTGATACCTAACCCTAATTCTATTCCTTATCCTAGCTCTAAACCTACCTATAACCTCATCCTATACCCAAAAACTAACCATAACCATAAACCTAACCCTAACCCTCACCCTAAACCTAGGCCTAACACAAAGCCTAGTGCTAATCCTACCTTTATTTAATCCTATCCTAACCCTAAACATAGCCATAAGACTAACTGTAACTCTTGCCCTAGCTCTAGCCCTAATTTTATCCTTAGACTTAATCCTAATCCTAGATCTAAGCCTAAGTCTAAATCTAAACCTAACTATATATTTAACTCTAAAATAAGCCTAAACCAAACCCTAACACTACACCTAACCATAATGCTAATCCTAAAACGCCCCCTATCCCTAGCCCTAGCCATAAACCAAAACCAAGCCATAGCCCTAACTTTTACCCTTTACCTAAATCAAACCCTAACACTACAACTAACCCTAAAACTAACTCTAAAACTAACCCTGACCCTGACACTGACCCTAACAATAATCCCAGCTCTAAACATCACCCTAACCTAAAATTAACCTTAACACTATATCTAGGCTTAACCTAACCCTAAAACTAGCCTTAATCATAACAATAGTTCATACATTAGTCATTGTCTAACTATAGCCATTTACCTAACACAAATTATACACCTAATCCGAGCCCTAATTTTATCTTTAACTGTAATACTAGGTCTAACCCTAACCATAACACTAGTCCTAACACTAACTCTAACCTTATTCCTTACACTAAGCCAAACCCTAACCCAAATGCTCACCAAAATCCTAATCCTAATACTTAGCCTAATTTAAACTCTAACCATAATACTAGTCTTAACAACACTCATTCTATCTCTAAACCTATCCCTGACCCTAATCTGACCCTAACAGTAACCCTAGGTCTAAACCTGACCCTAAACCTAAACCAAACCCTAACACTAGCCCTACTGGTAACTCTATACCTGTACGTAAGCCTAAGACTAGACCTAGACCCAAAGTTAATCCTAAATATAGCTATAACTCTTTCCCTAGACCTAAACAAAAACCTAGCACAGGACTAACAATAACGCTCAACCTAAACTGGAAACTTACCCTACCCCTAGACCTAAACCTAGTCCTAATTCTGGCTCTAACCCTAATCCTAACACTATTCCAAAAACTGACCCTAATTCTTACACTGGATCTAGCTTTAAACATGACACTAACTCAAAACCTAGACCTAACACTAGACCTAGACATAACCCTAACCCTAAAACTAGCCCTAAACATAACGATAGCACTTACATTATCTATAGACCTAACCCTAGCCCTAAACATAACATAAAACCTAGCCCTAAACCTAGGCCTAAACATAGCTCTAAGAATAACCCTTAGCCTAACCCTAACCCTAAACCTAGCCCTAACCTAAGCCCCACTTTAGACCTAACCCTAGCTCAAAGCCTAACCTTTACACTAAACATAACCCTAGCTCTACCCTAAACCCTATCCCTAACCCTATCCCTAATCCTAACATTAAACCCAGCCTGAACTTTAGCTCTAAACATACCCATTACCCTAACCTAACCCTTATTAAAACCCCATCCCTAACACTAAACCTAACTCTAACCATAAATGTAAACCTAGACCTAAACCTAAACCTAAACCACGCCCTAGCCCTAACCCTAGCTCAAACACTAACCCTTACCGTAACTTGACTATAATCCTAGCCCTAAACTTAACACTTACTCTAACCCTAAAACTTACCCTAAATCACACCCTAACACTATCCCTAAACCTAGTCATAATCCTAGAGTTAATCCAAACCATAACCTAGCCCTAACTCTAGCTCTAGACCTCTCCATTAAAATAAAAAAAAAATTCTAACCCTAATGGTAACCCTAACCCGATTGCTGAATCTAACTCATCCATTACTGTAAACCTTAAATGAAACCTAAACTAAACTTTATCCATTACGCTAATCCTAAACTTAACACTAATGCTAATTCGAGCCTTAAACCTAAACATTTAGCTAAACCAAATGCTAACCCTGACCATGACCCTGATCCTAATAATAAGCCTAGCCCTAAAGCTGACCTTTAAACTAAACATAACTCTTCCACTAGACCTAGCCATAACCTAACCCTAAAACTATTTTTAACATTAACCCTAGACCTGATATTAGCCCTAGATCTGTTCCTAGCTATAACATTAACAGAAACCCTAGCCCTTAACCTAGCCCTAAACCTAGATTTAATCCTAAACTGAAACATAACCCTAAGCATAATCCTAATTCTAAAGCTCACCCTATACATAAAGCTAGTTATAACCCCACCAATTTTCCTAAACTTTACCTTAACTCCAATGCTAACACTAACTCTAGCCCAACCCCTTAGTCTAACCATAACCCTAGCCTTAATACTAGCCCTAATGTAGCCCTAACCCCAAAACTTACCCTAGCCCTATTCCTAAGACCTAATTTAGCTCTAACACTAAGCCTAACTCTAGCCCTAATCCTAGCCCTAATTTAGTCCTAACTCTAACACTAAACCTAGTCCTAAACCCAGCCCAAATTTTGCCCTAATCTTAGCCCTAACCGTAGCTCTAATCCTAGCCCTAATTTAGCCCTAAACCTAACCCTAGCCCTAAGACTACTACTATGACTAACTCGATTTCTCGCCCTTGCCATATTCTTAGTTATAAACACATTTGTTACTATAACCCTAACACTAATTCTTAGCCTAACCCAAACCATAACCCTATTACTAGGCCTAACCCTAACCTTCGTTCTAGCTCTAACCCTATCTGAAACCCAAACCCTAACCTGATAGTTATTCTGACCCTAATACTAATGGCAGGTATAAACCTGACCATAACCTGAAACTGAACCCTAAAATTAGCCCTACTGGTAATCATATACTTAAACCTAAACCTAACACTAGCCCTAGACTTAAACCTAATCCTAAATCTAGCCGTATTTCTAGCCCTAGACCTGAAACAACCTACCCCTATCCCTAACAATAACCCTTAACCTAACCCAAACACTAACCCGATCCCTAGACCTAACCTTAGTCCTAATTCTGTCACTAAACCCAACAGTAACTCTAACCTTAACAGTGGCCCTACCCTAACATAATCTTAGTTCCAAAGCTCACTCTAAACCAAAACCTAATCCTAACAGTACATCTAGCCATAATTCTAACCCTAAAACTAGCCCTAATCATAATCCTAGCTCTTACATTACCCATGGCCCTAACCCTAGGCCTAAATTAACACAAAACCTAGCCCTAATTTAAGGCCTGAACATAGCCCTAAGTGTAATCCTAAACCTAACCATAGCCCTAACCCTAAACCTAAGCCTCGCTTTACACCTAACCATAGTTCAAAGCCTAAAATTTACCCTTAACAACCCTAGCCGTATCCCAAACATAACACTAGCTCTAATTCTAACATTAATCATAGCCCTAACCATAGCTCTAATTATATCCACTACCCTAACTCTAACACTAATCATAACTATAAGCCTAGCCCTAAACCTAGCTGTAATTCTATCTACTGTCCTATCTATACTCCTAACCATAATGCTAATCCTAGGCTTAACCCGTGGACTAAATCTAAAGCTTACCTTAACCCTAGCCCTAATCCTAACCTAAATGCTATCCCTAACCCTAGCTCTAAGCCTACATATTACCATAACTCTAACCCTAAACTTAATGATAACCCTAGCCACAACCCTAGCTCTAACCTTACCCGTTACCCTAACCCTAAACCTAAAACTGATAATAACCCTAGCCCATACCCTATATCTACCCAAACCCTAACCCTAGACATAACCATAAACCTAACACTTGACATAGAGCTAACCCTTGCTCAAACCCTAACCATTACCCTAAAACTAACACTAAACCTATCCCCAACCCTAACCTTAAGCCTAAACCTAATCCTAACCCTAATCCTAACACGAAAACAAACCCTATCCAATACCCTAAACCTAATGATAACCCTAGCCCTAATTTTAACGCTAACCTTGACCGTAACCGTAACTATACCCTAGACCTAATCCTAAACCTAACCCTGGCCCTAGTGCTAACCATAGCTCAAACATTAAACCATACCCTAAACCTAAACCTAACCCTAGGCCTAACCCTTACTCTAGTCCTAATGATAACCGTAATCCTAGCCCTAACCCTATCCCTTACCCTAAGCACAACCATAATCCTAAGGCTAACCCTAGGCTTAAACCTATCCCTTTTACTAACTCTAAAACTATCAATTACCCTACACCTATCATGAACCCTAAACCCACATCTATCACTACCCTAACCAAACCCTAATGCTAATTAAAGTCTAAACCAAAACCCTAACCTAAAACAAACCTGAAATCTAATGCTAACCCTAATAATAACCCTAGCTCTGAACCTGACCCTTACCCTAACCTGAACCCTTACACTAGACCTAGCCATAAATCTAACCCTCAATCTATCCCTAATGTAAGCCTAGACCTGACTGTAGCCCTAGCCCTAATTCTTGCCATAACCCTAAAAGAAACCCTAGCCCTCATACTTGCCCTAAACGTGGCCTTACTACTAAATCAAACCATAACCCTAGTCTTAACCAAAATTCTAACCATAGACCTAGAAGTAAAACTAGCTTTAACCCATCCCTTCCCTTAATCCTAACCCTATCCCTGAAGCTAAACCTAAGGCTAAACTATGCCTAACCCTAATAGAAACACTAGACCTAATCCTAGCCCTAATTTAGCCCTAAAACTAATCTAACACTAGCACTAAGTTTAAATCTAACTCTCGCCCTATCCATATTTCTACTTCTAACCCTATCCCTTATCATAATCGTATCACTTGCCTTTACATTAGCCCTAAAACTAGCTCTAGCCCTAATCTTCCATCAAAACCTAACTCTAAATCTACCCCTAACCCTAAGCTAAACCTCTCACTAACACAAGCCATAACACTAATGCTAGTCCTAAAACTATCTCTAACCTAGCCCTAGCCATACAATACAACCTAGCCATAGCCCTAACCCTAACCTTTAAGATAAACCAAACCCTAAGCCTACACCTAACCCTAAATCTAGCTCTAATCTGAGTCCTATCCCTAACCCTAAAACAAACCCTGACTCTGACTCTGACCCTAACACTAACCCTAGCTCTAAATATCACTCAAAACCTAAACCTAAACCTAACCCTAGACCTAGCCCAATCCTTAATCCTACAACTAGTTCTAATCATAACCCTAGTTCTTACATTGGCTGTAGCCTTAAACCTTACCCTAACCTAACCCAAACCTTATCCTTAATAAGAGCCATAACACTATCTTTAACCCTAATCATAACCCTAATTGTAGCCCAACCCTTACCCTAAACCTAAGCCTAACCCTAACTCTAACCCCTGACATAACCCAAAACCTAACCCTAAACCTAGCCTTAATCCTAACCATAAACCTAGCCCTAACACGAGCTGTAAACCTATCCATTACCCTAATCCTATTCCTAACCCTAGTGCTAACCCTAGGATAACCCTGAACCTATTCCTAAACCTAAACTTATACATTACCCTAAACCTAACCTGAACCCTAAACATAATCATATCCATTAACCTAATCCAAACACTAATGATCTTAACCCTAAAACTATCTCTAACTATAACCCTAGACCTAAAAATAGCCATAGCCCTAATGAACCCCTACCCCTAAAACAAACTCCAGCCCTAATCCTAGCCCTAATTTTAGCCTTAATCATAAACACAAACCTAACCATAGACCTAAACCTAATTTTAACCCTCGCCCTAGTTCTAAAGCTAGCTATAACATCATACCTAACCATAACCATAACCATAACCATAACCATAAACCTAGGCTCAGCCTAATACTAACACTAACTCTAATTCTAGTTCTAATTAAGCCTTAATTCTAACCCTAAGTATCATCCTTACACTAACTCTAAGTGTAGCCATAGCCCTATCCCTAGTTCTAAACCTACTCCCTATAATAACTCAAATCCTAGCCCTAACCCTAGCCCTAATTTTCGCTGTAGCTCTAAACCTAGATCTAATGCTAACTGTAAATCTAACCTTAAACCTAAGCTTAAACCACAACCTAACACTAGCTCTAATAACCCTAACACTAATGTGAAAACTAGTCCCAACCAAAGCCCTAGCTCTCAAGCAAAACTGAGATATTTCATTGACCCTAACCCTTAACCTAAACCAAACCCTAATCCTGCAGCTAGCCCTAACCTCATTCGAGTCCTACCCTAACCCTAGAACTAATGCTAACCCTGACTATGGCCTTAATGCTAACCCTAGTTATACCCATCTCCCTATCACTAAACCTAATCTTAACACTAGACATTGCCCTAAACCTAACCCTAAAACTAGCCCTAATCATAATGCCAGTACTTAAATTAGCCATAGTCCTAAACCAAACACAAAACCTAGCCCTAATTCAAAGCCTAACCCTAGTTTTAACCCTAATCCTAACCCTGACCCTAACCCTTAACCTATCCCTAGTCCTAATCCTAGTTCTAACTCTATTTCTTACACTTAGTCAAACCCTCACCCTATTGCTACCCAAGTCCTAACCCTAATTCAATATCTACCCCCAAACCTAACTATATTACAAGTCTTAATCCTAACCCTTATTCTAGCTCTAAACTTAACCCAAACCTTAACTCTAACCCTGACCATTATTCTGACCCTAACACTAAACCTAGGCTTAATCCTGACCCTAAACCTTATTTGAAAACTAACACTAGCCCTACCATTATACCTGAACCTAAACCTAACATTAACACTAGCCCTAGACCTAAACCTAATCCTAAATATAGCCATAACTCTAGCCTTAGCCCTACCAATAACCCTTAACTTAAATCAAACACTAACTCTACCCCTAGACCTAACCCTAGTCCTATTTATGGACCTAAACCTGAACCTAATCCTAACCTGAACCCTGAAATTTACCCAAGCCAAGACACTAGATCTAAACATTATCCTATGCCAAAACCTAACCCAAACACTAGATGAACTCTAAATATAGCCATAACCATAACTCTAGCTCTTACATTACTCATATACCTAACAGTAGACCTGAACCTCAAACAAAATCCAGCCCTAATTACAGCCCTAAAACTAACCCTAAGCATAACCCTAACCCTAAACTTAGCCCTAAACCTAACCCTAACCCTCATTCTAGCACTAACCCTAGCTCAAACACTAAACCTTAACATAAAATAACCCTAGCCCAAACCCTAAACATCACCCTAATTCTAGCCCTAATCCTAACTGTAATCATAACCCAAACCCTAGCTCTAATTCTATCCATTATACTAAAAGTAACCCTAAAAATAATGCTAACCCTAGGCCTAAACCTAACCCTAAAACTACCCTAGCAAAGACTGTAAACCTAACCCTCACCCTAGCCCTAAACCTAGCTCAATCCCTAACCTTTACAATTATATCTAACCCTAATACTAACACAAGGTCAAACCCTAAACCTAACCCCAGCTCTAATCCTAACCTTAACCCAAGCCCTAACCCAAGGTTGAACCATACCCATTACTCTAACACTAAACTTAACCTTAATGATAACACTAGACCTAAAGCTAAACCTAATCTAATCCTAAATATAAACCTAACCCTAGAACTAACAGTGAACCTAAACTTAACGCTAAAACTAAGCTAGTTCAAATGCTAACCCTAATCCTAAACCTAAACCTAACGCTAACCTAAACCTAAAACTATCTTTAACCTGACATCTAAAACTATTAACCTAACCCTAATGATAACCCAAGCCCTAACCGTTACACTGTTACCATAACCCTAGACCAAACCATAAATTAATCTTAGCTATAGCAAAAATCCTAGCTCAAACCCTTAACCGTACCCTAAATCTAATCCTAAATGTAACCCTCACCCTAACCCTGACACTAATGCTAACTCTAGCCCTAATCCTTACCATTATCATAGCCCTAACCCTAGGTGTAAACCTGTAAATTACCGTAACAATAACTATAATCCTAATGCTAACTCTAGGCCTAACCCTAAACCTAACACACACCCTAACCATATCCATTACCTTAAACATAAACCGAACCCTAAAACTAACAGTATTCATTACCGTAACCGTAATTCTAACCTTAATGCTAATTTAAGCCTTAACACTAAAACTTAACCTAACCCAAACCCAAAGCCTGACCCTGACCCTAATAATACCCCAGCTCTTAATCTGACCCTTTCCCTAAACGTAACACTTTAATTTGACCTAGACATAAACGTAACCTTAAAAATATCACTTACTATAAATCTAGAGGTGACATTAGTCCTAGCCCTAATTGTTGTCATAAACCTAACACAAAACATAGCACTAATCCTAGCCTTAAATCTAGCCTTAATCCTAAACCTAACCATAACCCTAGCCCTAACCCTAAAGCTAATCATAAAACTAGCCCTAACCCTACCCGTAGCACTAAAAGAAAACCGAGAAATAGGCCTAACACATAACTTAACTTAAACCAAAACCTAGCACTACACCTAGATATAACCCTAGCCCCAATTCAAGTCATAATCATAATCTTAAAAATAACCCTGTACCTGATTTATATGCTAACACTCATCCTAGTTCAAAACACCACCCTAACCCTAAACGTGCAATAATCCTATCCCTAAACTTAACCCTAAACCTAGCCCTAAACTTAGCTCAAAACCTAAACTTTATGCTAAACATAACCCTAAACCTAACCCTAAACCTAATTCTAACACTAACTCTAACCCTAACTCAAGGCATATTACTAACAATAACTCTAACTCTAACCCTATCAATTACCCTAAACATAACCCTTACCCTAATGCTAACCCTAAGCCTAACCCTACTCCTATCTCTAATGCTAACTGGATCAATTACCCTAAACAAAATCGGAACTTTAAAACATACACTAACTATACCCTAACCCTAATCTTAATGCTAATTTCAGCCGTAAGCCTAAATCCTTACCTAAGCCAAATCTTAATCCTAATAATGTCCCGAGCTCTAAACCTAACCCTTACACTAGATGTAGCCATAAGCCTAACCCTAAAACTATCTTTAACCATAACCCTAGACCTGATATTAGCCCAAGCACTAATCCTAGCCCTGAATCTAAAATGAACACTCTCCCTCATCCTTGCCCTAAACCTAACCTTAATCATAACCCTAACTCCAACCATAGCCCTAACCCTAACTCTAACCCTCACCCTATATCTAAACCTATCTATAACACAATTATATATACTAAACTTAAACCAAACCCTATTCCTAATGCTAGACCCTGGCTAAACACTAATCCTAACCCTAATCCTAGCCCTAATTTAACCCTATCTCAAACCCTCAATCTAATTTTAGCCCTATCACTAACCCTAACCCTCACACTAGGCCTAACCCTAATGCTAATCCTAAAACTAGCCCTAACCCTAGCCCTAGCCTTGAAACAAAACTGAACCATAGCCCTAACTCTAAACCTTAACTTATTCCAAACCCTTACCCTTATCCTAGCTCTAATTTGAGTTTTAATCCGAACACTAAATCTAACCCTGATCCTGATTTTGATCATAACACTAACCCCAGCTCTAAAAATAACCCTAATACTAAACATAAACCTAACACTAGACATAGCCCTAACCCTAACCCTAAATTTAGCCCTAAACATAACACTGGTACTTAAATTAGCCATAACCGTAACTCTAGCTATAACTTAACACAAAACCTAGCCCTAATATGAGCTGTAACCCAAGTTTTAACGCTAATCCTAACCCTAACCCTAGGCCTTATCATAACCAAAACCCTAGCCCTAACCCTAGCTCTAAACCTATCCATTGCCATAAACATAACCCTAACTCTAATGCTAATCCTAGTCCTAAACCTAACTCTATCCCTAATTCTAACACATCTATTACTTTAACACAAAACTAGACTCTAAACCTCACCCTATCATTAAGCTAACACTAACCTTAATGCTAATTTGAGCCCTAAATTTAAAACTTAACCTCTCCCAAACCCTAACCCAGACCCTGACTGTAAAAGCAGTCATAGTTTTAAACCTGACCCTAACCCTAAATCTAACCCTTACACTACATGTAGCCCTAAACCTAACACTAAAACTATCTTTAATCATAACCCAAGACCTGATATTAGCCCTAGCCCTAATCCTAGCCCTAAAACTTAAACAAACCCTAGCCCTCATCCTAGCCCTAAACCTAACCCTAATCATAACCCTAACCTTAACCATAGCCCTAACCTAATTCTAACCCTCACCCTCCCACTAAACCTAGTTATAACACCATCCCTTACCCTAAACTTAATCCTAACCATAAGCCTTACACGAGACATAAGCTGAACACTAATCCTAATGCTAATCCTAGCCCTAACTTAACCCTATCCCTAATTCTAACAGTAATGATAGCCCTAAGTGTAACTCTAACTCTCAAACTAGCCCTATCCCTAGTTCTAACCATATCCCTTAACTTAACTCTAACCCAAGCACTAAACCTAGCAATAAACATAGACATAACCCTTGCCAAATTCTTATTTCTAGTCCTAATCCTAGATCTAACTCTAACTCTAACACTAAGCCTAAGCCTAAGTCCAATATTAATACTATCGCTAACCCTAACACTAATCATGAAACTAGCCCTAACCCTAACCCTAGCAGTAAAACAAAACCGAGTAATTGCCCTAACACTAAACCTTAACTTAAACCAAATCCTAATACTACACCTAGACCTAACCCTAGCACTAATTCAAGTCTTAAACTTAACCTTAACCTTAATACTATCCCTGATTCTGACTCATATCCTAACACTCACTCAAGCTCTAAACACCACCCTAAACTTAAATAAAAAACTTACAGTAACTCTAGCCTTATTTGGAGTCCTAACACTAACACTAAAACTAACTCTGACCCTGACTATTAACCTAACACTAACACTCACTCAAAATATCACCCTAACCTTAAACCAAATCCTAACACTAGAGGTTTAACCTCTAACCATAACCCCAAAATTCACCCTAATTGTAAACCTAGATCTTACATTAGCCATTTCCTACTTCTAAACCTAACATAAAACTAGCCCTAATCCGAGCCCTAAACCTAGCTTTAACCTAACCCTTGCCCTATTCCAAGCCCTAACCCTAGCTCTAACCCTATCCTTTACCCTAAGCCAAACCCTAACCCTAATGCTAACCCTAATCCTTAACCTAACACAAACCCTAACCTTATTACTAGTCCTAACACTAGCTCTCATTCTAAATCTAACCATAACTCAAATCCTAACCCTGACCCTGACCCTTATTCTGACCATAAAATTAATCGTAGGTCTAAACCTGAACCTAACTCTAAACTGAACCTTAACAGTAGCCCTTCCGGTAAACTTATACCTAACCTTACCCTAACACTAGCCCTATACGTAAACCTAATTGTAAATCTAGTTATAACTTGAACCCTAGACCTAATGAAAATCCTAGACATAGCTCTAACAATAACCCTTAGCCTAAGCCAAACACTAACTCTTCCCATAGACCTAATTCTGGCTTTAATTCTAACCATAACATTAACCTGAACACTGACCCTGACACTAACAGTAACCCTAGCTCTAAACACCACCCCAACCCTAAACCTAACCATAAAACTATACCTAGCCCTATCATTAAACCTAAAACTAGCCTGAATCATAACAAGTTCTTACATTAGCTGTAGACCTAACCTATTGCAAAACCTAGCCCTAATCCAAGGTCTAACCTAGCTTTAACCCTAAAGCTAATCATATTCCTAACCATAGCCCTAAGCCTAAGCCTAAGCCTAAGCCTATACCTAATCCTTAGCATAAACCTAACCCTAACCCTAGGTCTAACCTATCCATTACTCTAACCCTTCTTCTAACCCTAGGCCAAACCCTAATCCTATACCTAAACTTAACCCTATAAATTACCCTACACTTAACCTGAACCCTAAACCTAAAACTATCATTACACTATACTTAACAATAATGCTAATTTGAGCCCTAAACCTAAACCTTAACCTAACAAAAGCCCTAAACCTGACCCCAACCCTAATAATACCCCTAGCTCTAAACTTCACCCTAATGATAAACCTAACCCTTAAAATAGACCTTGCTATAAACCTAACCCTAAACTGTCCCTAACTGTAATCCTAGACCTGACTTTTGCCCTCGCTCTAATCCTATTCCTATCCCTAACACAAAACTTAGCCCACATCCTAGACATAAGCTTCACATTAATCATAAACCTAACCCATACCATAATTATAACCCTCACCTTAGCCATAAAACTAGCTGTAATCCCAACCCTTACCCTAAAACTAGCCCTAACACTAAACCTAATATTAAACCTAGCCCTAACCCTAGGCTTAACCCTAAAACTAACCCTTTCCCTAAGACCAACTCTAACTCTCGCCCTAGCCTTATACTGAGTTCTAAACCAATCCCTTACCATCACCCTAAACTTAGCTGTAACCCTAGCCCTATCCTTCACCCTATCTCAAACCCTAGATCTAAACCTAACTCTAAATCTAACCTTAAACCTAAGCCTAAACCTCACACTAACACTATCCCTAACCCAAACACTAATCCTAAAAATAGCACTAACCCTACCACTAGCCCTAAAACAAAACTGTGTAATAGCACTAATCCTAACCCTTAACCTAAACTAGACACTAAACTTACATCTAGCCCTACACCTATCTCTAATTCCAGTCCTAAATCTAACCTGAAAAGTAATATGGACACTGACTCTGACCCTAACACTAAATCTAGCTCTAAATATTGTCATAACCATAAATCTAATCCTAACACTAGACCTAGCTCTAACCCTAACCCAATAACTAGCGATAATCATAACCCTACTTTGTACATTACCTGTAGCCTTAATCCCAGACCTAACCTAACCCAAAACCTAGCCTTAATCCGAGTCCTAAATCTAGTTTTAACCCTAAACTTAAACCTAACTCTAACCTAAAAAACAGCCCTAATCCTATACATATCCCTACCCTAATCTTAGGTCTAACCCTATCCATTACCCTAATGATAACCCTAACCCTTTTGCTAAACATTAGGCCTAACCTTAACCCTATCCATTACACTAAACCACATCAAAAACCTAAACCTAATTGTGTCACTAACCCGACCCTAAACCTAATGCTAATTCAAGCCCTAAATCTTACCTCTAACATAAACCAAACCCTAATCTTGAACCTGACCCTAATAATAACCCTAGCTCTAAACCTAACACTTACCCTAAACCTAACCCTTACACTGGACCAAGCCATAAACCTAACACTAAATCTGTCTCTAACTGTAACCCTAGACCTGGCATTAGCCCTAACCCTAATATTAGCCCTAACACTAACACAAACACTAGCCTTCATTCTAGCCCTAAGCCTAGCCTTAATCATAACTCTATCCCTAACCCTAGCCCTAACCCTAATACTAACCCTCGCCCTAGCCCAAGACTTAGCTATAACACACTCCCTTACCCTACATATAACCCTAACTCTAACCCTAACCTGAGGTCTAAACCTAAAACCAACCATAGCCTTAATTTAGCCCTATCCCTAAACATAACCCTAGTCATAACCCTACGACTAACTCTAACTCTCACACCAGCCTATCACTAGTTCTAACCCTATCCCTTACCATAACCCTATCCCTAGCCCTAACCCTAGTCCTAACCTTTGCCTATCCTTTGTCCTAGGACTAACCATAGATCAAATTTTAACTCTAAATCTAACCCTAGTTTGAAGCTAGCTGCTTCAAACTTCAAACACTCAATCAGTTCTCTGTGGGCACTCTCTGGTTTATTCCTTGTGAATATAGCTCTAAGCTGAAGCACGAAAAGCAAGTTTAGGGTTAGGTTTAGGGCTAGTGTTAGGGTTAGAGTTAGTTTTGTTCAAATTTCTTTCATGTTGGGCAGGAGTGATCTTTTATCTACCCTTACTAAGTTCACCAGTTTTGGGCCTTCTTGGTTCAAGGTTCACTGTCAGGAACAGTTTAAGTTTTAAGGTTTCACTTCACTTGAACCTATACAGAAAAAAATGGAAATGGAGCTAGAAATCAAACAGGGTTTGTGCTAGCTGGTTGAAACTTCACACACTCAATCTGTTCTCTGTGGGCATTCTGTGATTTCTTCCTTGTAAAAGTAGCTGTAAGCACAGTATGCAAAAACAACTTTATCCAAGAGCACTTTATGAGAAATCAGGGAAATATGCGTGTCCTGAACTACCTCCCCCCAATTATTTGGTCAGATTTGTTTGATACTGTACAGGATTCATCTGCTAGCTTGCTGCCTGGGTTACCCAAGTTTGGGAATTGTATGATCAAAGCACTATAAACAGGATAGGTTTAAGATTAGTGTTAGATTTAGGACTAGAGTTAGAACTAGTGTTAGGATTAGAGTTATTTTTGTTCAAATTTATTTGATACTGGCCATGATTTCTCTTTTATCTATCCTTATTATGTCCCCCAGTTTTGGGCCTTCTAATTTCAATTGTTTACTGTCAGGAACAGTTTGTATTTTAAAGTTTCACTTCAAGTTGTCCTATATGGGTAAATCGAAATGGAGCTGGTAATCAAAGAGTGTTGGTGCTAGCTGCTTGAAATTTCACACACTCAATCAATTCTCTGTGATCAATCTCTGGTGTCTTCGTATTGAAAGATTTCCAAAGCCATGGCAATGAAAAGAACATTATCCAAGAGCACTTTAGGAAAAATACAGGGGAAATAGGCATGTACTGAAACACCTCCCCCAATTATTTTGTCAGATTTTATTTTATAGTGGGCAGTATTCATCTGTTACCTTGCCCTACCAGGCACCCCAAGTTTGGGTCTTCTATAATCAAAGGTTCTATAAACAGCTTAGGGTTAGGGTTAGGTTTAGGTTTAGGGCTAGGGTAGCATTAGTGTTGGGGTTAGAGTTAGCTTTGTTCAAATTTCTTTGTTACCAGGGAGGATTCATCTTTCACCTAGCCTTACTATATTCCCCATGTTTGGACCTTCTCAGTTCATGGTTCGCTGTTAGAAAAGTTTGTGTTTTAAGGTTTCACTTCATCTTGACTTATATGTGTAATTGGAAATGGAGCTGGATAACAAACAGTGTTGGTGTAAGCTCCTTGAAACTTCACAGAATCAGTTCTCTATGGGCACTCTCTGATTTGTTCATTGTTATTGTAGCCCTATGCTGAAGCATGCAGATCATAAGTTTAAGGTGAGAGCGATGCATAGGGCTAGGTTTAGTGTTAGGGTCAGAGTCAGGGTAAGGTTTAGTTTTAGGATTAGGGCTAAAGTTAGTGCTAGGTGTAGGGTTAGGATTTGTTTTAAGTTATGGTTTAGGGTTTAAGTTATGGCTCGTTTTTGTTTTAGGGCTAGGACTAATGTTAGGGCTAGATTTGGGATTAATTTTACAATTAGGGCTAGTGTTAGGATGAGGTTTAGGATTAGGGTTAGGGTTAGATTTAGATTTAGGTTTAGATCTAAAACTAGAGTTAGGGCTGGGTTAGGGTTCCAGAAGGGATACGGTTAGAACTATGGATATGGCTAGGAAGAGAGTTAGTTTTAGACTTAGTACCAGGCTTAGGTTAGGGTTAGGTTTACAGCTAAATTAGGGCTAAGGTCAGTGTTAGGGTTAGGCCTAGGGGTAGGGCTAGGTTTAGGGTTAGCATTGGGGTCAAGGTTAAGTTTAGGGGAATGGGTGATGTTATAGATAGCTTTAGGTCAAGGATGAGTGTTAGAATTAGGATTAGGGTTAGGGTTAGTGTTCAGTGTAGGATTAAGTTAGGTTTAAGGCTAGAAGGATGGCTAGGGTTTCTGTTAGGTTTAGGGCTAGGACTAATGCTAGGAGTGATATCAGGTCTAGGGTTATGGTTAGGGATAGTTTTAGGATTATGTTATGCCTAGTTCTAGTGAGTTACGTTTAGTGTAAGGGTCAGGTTTAGAGCTAGGGGTTTTATTAAGGTTAAAGTCAGGTTTGAAATTTGCTTTAGGTTAAAGTTTACAGTTAAGGTTTAAGTTAGTGGTCGGTTTAGGTTTAAGGTTAGGGTAATGGATTTGGTTAGATTTTGGTTTCAGTTAAGGTTTAGGGTAAAGAATGGGTTAGGTTTATTGATAGGGTTAGGATTAGCATTAGGGTTAGGGTTATGTTCAGTGTAATGGATAGGTTTAGAACTCAGATTAGGGCTAGGTTATTGTTTGGATTAAGTCTAGGATTAGGGTTAGGTTTAGGGATATGGCTAGGGTTTGGTTTAGGGTAAGTATTAGGGTTAGGGTAAGTGTTAGGTTTAGGGTTGGGGTTAAGGTTAGGTTTGAGCTACGGTTAGAGTTAGGGCTAGGGTTAAGTTTAAGTCTAGTGTTATGTTTAAGGTTATGGTTTGGTTTCGGGTTAGGGTTATGGCTAGGGTTTTAATTAGGGTTAGGGTTAAGTGTATGATAATGAATAAAATTAGAGGTAGGGTTAGGGTTACGGTTAGGGTATGGGTTAGGGCTAGTGTTAGGATTAGATTTAGTGTAAGGCTTAATATATCAACTAAGGTTAGGGCTATGGCAAAGGTTAGGTTTCGTGTTAGGTCTCGGGTTACATTTATGTTTAAGGTTAGTTTTAGTGTCAGGGATAGGATTATAATTAGGGTTAGTGTAATGGTAATAGATAGGGTTAGAGCTAAAATTTGGGCTAGGATTAAAGTTAGCATTAGAGCTAGGATTAGGGTTAGGATTTAGGATGGGGCTTGTGTTATGTTTAGTGAATGGGTTTTCCTTTAGTTAGGGTTAGGTCTAAGGCATGGGTTAGGGTTAGTGTTAGTGTTAGGGATATTATTAGGGTTAGTGTTTTGATTAGGACTAAGTTTAGGCCTAGGATTAGGGCTAGGTTTTATGTTAGGTTTAGGGCTAGGGTTAGAACTATTGGTAACATAAGAGCTTGGGTTATGTTTAGGGCTAGTTTTAGGGTTAGGGTTATGGCTAGGTCTAGTGTTAGGTCTAGGTTTTGGGTTAGGGTCAGGTTTCGAGCTAGGTTTAGTGTTAGGGTGAGGGTCAGTGTAAGAAATAATGTTAGGGTTAGGGTTATAACCTGAATTAGCACTAGGTTTAGGTATAGGCATAGGGTTAGTGTTTTGTTTAGGTTAAGGTTTATTGTGAGGACTATAGCTGGGTTTTTGTTTAGGACTAGGGCTAGAGTTATAGCTTTTTTTAGGATTAACTTTAGGTCTAGGGCTAGTGTTAGGGTTAAATGTAGATATACGGTTACTGGTAGAGCTATTGTTAGGAATTGTTTGAGGGATAGGGTCAGGTTTAGACCCAGGGTTAGTGTTAGGGTCTGAATAAGTATAAGGGTTAGGGTTAGAGCTAGAATGAGGGCTAGGTTTAGGCCTAGTAATATGGTTAGAGTATAAGTTAGGCTAAGGATTAGGGTTAGCACTAGGGTTAGCATTTGGGTTAGGGTTTGGCTTTGGGTAAGGGAAAGTGTTAGGGCTAGGGTTAGGTTAAGGGCTAGTGTGAGAGTTAAGATTTGGGTTGAATCTAGGGTAAGGGCTTAAATTATGGGTAGGGTTTGTGTTAGGTTTATTGGTAGGGTTAGGACAATGACTAATGTATGAACTAGCTTAATGATTAGGGCTAGTTTTATGGTTAGGGTTAAAGCTAGGTCTAGTGCTAGTCTGAATTTAAGGTTAGGGTAATGTTTAGAGCTAGGATTAGTATTAGGGTCACTGTAACGTTCAGGGTTAGTTTTAGAGTCAGGGTTAGGGCTAATTGTAAGGTTAGAATTTGGTTTAGAATAAGGGTTAGTGTTAGGGCTGTGGCTTGGATTTGTTTTATGACTACGGCTAGGAGTAGTTCAAATTTTAGGATTAGCATTATTGTTAGGACTATGTTATAAGTTTGTTTAGGCTTATGTTTGCAGTTAAATTTAGCATTAGGTTTATATTTAGAGTTAGGATTAGGGCTAGGACTAAGGATAGAACTAGTGATAGGGCTAGGGCAAGAGTTAGTCTTAGGGCTAAGGTTAGGGTTTTGATAGGACTAAATTAGGGTTAGGATTAGTGCTAGGCTTAGTGTTATTGTTAGGCCTAGGATTAGGGTGATGGGTTAGAGTTAGGTTTAGGGTTATGGTTAGGTTTAGGGTAAGGGATGGGGTTATAGCTAGGTTTAGGTCTAGGACAAGGGTTAGAATTAGGGTTATAACTTGGGTTATGGTTTGGGTTAGGACCAGGGCTAATTTCAAGTCCAGCATTATGGTTAAAGTTAATTTTAGGGTTAGGCTTATGGCTACATCTAGTGTAATGGTAGGTTTAAGGATAGGGTCAGGTTGAGAGCTAAGGGAATTATTATGGTAAGGGTCACCATTAGTGTATGTGATAGGTTAAGGTTTTAAGTTAGGGCTCGAATTAGCATTAGGGTTAAAATTAGGGGAACAATAGGGTTAGGTTTAGGTTTAAGATTAGGTTTAGGGTAATGAATAGGGTTACGAGTAGGGATAGGTTTAGGTTTAAGCCTAGGGTTAGCATTAGGGTTAGGGTTAGGGTTAGGGTAATGGATAGGGTTAGAGCTAAGGTTATGGTTCGGGTTATGGTTACAATTAGTGCTAGTTTTATGGTTAAGGTTAGGGTTAGGGTTAAAGTTAAGGTTAGGACAGAGATTCTTGCTAGGTTTTGGGTTAAGTTAAGGCTAGTGTTAGGGTTAGGTCTAATATAAGTAATAGGGATACAATTAAGGCTAGTTTTATGGTTAGTCTTAAGGCTAAGTCTAGTGTTAGATATGGGGTTAGGGTTAGAGTGATGTTTAGAGCTAGGTTTAGGGTTAGGTCAGGGTTAGGATTAGTTTTAGTTTTCGGTTTAAAACTCAAATTAGGGCTAATTTTAGGGCTAGGTGTAGGATTAAGGTTTGGTTTAGGTTAAGGGTCAGGGTTAGGGCTATGGCTTGGTTTTGTATTAGGGCTAGGGCTAGAGTTAGGACTGGTTTTAGGATTAGCATTGGCATTAGGGTTAGTAATAGTGTTAAGTTTTGGTTTAGGCTTATGTTTAGGGTTACATTTATATTTAAAGTTATGGTTAGGGCTAGGGCTAAGAAAAGGTCTACTGTTAGGCCTAGTGTTAGAGCTAAGATTAGGGTTCCAGTAAGGAATAGGTTTAGAACTAGTTTTAGGGCAAGGGTGAGAGTTAGGCTTAGTCTTAGGGCTAGGTTAGGATTAGGGTTAGGGATACAGATAGATTAGGGCTAAGATTAGGGCTAGGCTTACTGTTAGAGTTAGGCCCAGGTTTAGGGTTAGGGTTTTGATTAAGGCTATGTTTAGGGCTAAGATAAGAGCTAGGGTTTGTTTTAGGGTTAGGGCTAGGATTATGGCTAGGGCTAATGTCAGGTCTAGGTTTAGCATTAGGGATATTTTCAAGCTTAGGTTTTTGGCTAAGTCTAGAGTAAATATTAGGTTTAGGGAAAGTGTCAGATTTAGAGATAGGGGAATTATAAGGGTCATGTTCAGAGTTAGCGTTTGGTTTATTCTTTAGTTTAGGTTTAATGCTCAAATTGGCATTAGGGTTAGGGTTATTGTAATAATATGGTCAGGTTTATGTTTCAGGTTAGGTTTAGGATAATTGATAGGGTTGGGTTTAGTGATAAGGTTAGTGTTAGGCCTAGGGTTAGCTTTAGGGTAAGGTTTATGTATAGGGAAATGGAAACAGAGTTTAGTTTAGGGCTAGGGTTATGGTTAGGATTAGGTCTTGAATTTGGGTTAGGGTGAAGGTTAGAACTAGGGTGGTTTAAATTAAGGTTTAGATTTAGGGCCATTGCTCAGTTAAAGGTTAGGTCTAGGGATAGATTTATGGTTGTTTTAGGTTAGAGTTAGGGTTAGGGCTAGAATTATCATTAGGGTTAGGGTTAGGTTTAGTGTAATGGATATGGTTAGATTTACATTTAGGTTTAGGGTTAAGGTTAGATTTAAGTTTAGGGTTAAGGTTAGGGCTATGGTTATGTTGAGGTTTATGGTAAGGGTTTTGAGCCAGGGTTAGGGTTATAGCGAGTGATAGGTTTAAAGGTAGGTCTAGGTTTAGTATTCTGGTGAGGGTTACGGTTATGGTTAGGGTTAAGGCTAGGGTTACCAATAGGTTTAGGTTTAGGTTTAGTGTATTTTGTAGGTTTATAGCTAGGGTTAGGGCTAGGGTTACGTTTAGATTTAATCATATTTCTAGGTTTATGTTTATGGTATGTGTTAGGGTTTAAGGCTAGGGTGAAGTTCGGATTAGGGCTAGGTTAGGGTTAGGGTTATACTTAGGGCTAGGTTAAGACCTAGGATTAGCTCTAGGTTTTGTGTTAGGTTTAGACCTAGGGTTAGGGCTGTGGGTAATGTAAGATCTAGGGATATGAGCAGGGCTAGTTTTAGGCTTAGGGTTAAGGCTGGGTCTACTGTTAGGTTTATATTTTTGGTTTGGGTCAGGTTTAGGGGTAGGTTTACTGTTAAAGGCTGGTCAGTGTTCCAGTTAGAGTTAAAGTTAGGGTTATAGCCAGAATTAGGACTATGTTTAGGTATAGGTTTAGGGGTAGTGTTTGAGTTAGAGTAAGGGTTATTGATAGGGCTAGGATTACGTTTTTGTTTAGGTCTAGGGCTAGAGTTAAGGCTTGATTTAGGATTAGATTTAGGTCTAATGCTATTGGTATTGTTAGGTTTAGGAATAAGTTTATTGGTAGTGCCAGTGTTAGTGTTTGGTCTAGGGTTAGGGTCAGGTTTAGACCTAAGTTTAGTGTTAGGGTCAGAATAAGGGTCAGGGTTAGCATTAGAGTTTGGGATAGGATTAGAGCTAAAATGAGGGTTAGGGTCAGAACTATTAATGGGGTTAGGATTTTGCTTAGCCTAAGCATAAGGGATAGGTATAGGGTTACCATTAGGGTTAGGGTTTTGCTTAAGGTAAGGAATAATTTTAGAGCTAGGGTTAGTGTTAGAGTTAGGGTTAGGGTTAAAGCTAGGTTTAGAGATTGGATTAGGGCTTGTTTATGTAGTAGGGTTAGGACTAGGGTTAGGGCATTGGCTAATGTTAGAACTAGGGTTACAATTAGGGTTAGTTTAGGGTTAGGGTTAGGGGTAGGTCTAGTGTTAGGGTTAGGTTTAAGGTTAGGGTGATATTTAGAGATAGGTTAGTGTTAGGATATGAGTCAGGGTTAGGGTTAGGATTCGAATTAGCGATAGAGTTACTCTTAGGTTTTTGTTTAAGATTAGGATGGGGACTAGAGGTAGGGTGAGTGTTAGGATATGAGTTTGTTTCAGTTTTAGATTAAAGGTTAGGGTTAGGAGTCATATTTAGGACTAGGGTTAGGTCTAGATGTAGTTTTAGCGTGGTTTAAATTAAGGTTTAGATTTAGGGCCATTGCTCTTTTATGTTTTACCTCTAGGGTTAGGGTTGGGGCTAGCTTTATAATTAACATTAGAGTTAGGGCTAGTTTTAGTGTTAGGCTTAGGCTTAGGTTTAGGGTTAGATTTAGAATTAGGGTTAGAAATAAGGTTATGGCAAGGACTAAGGATAGGGCAAGCATTAATGCCAGGTTTAGGGCTAGGTTTTGGGTTACAGTAAGGAATAGGGTTAGGACTAGGGATAGGGCTAGTATGAAAGTTAGAATTAGTCTTAGTGCTAGGGTTAGGGTTAGGTTTAATTATAAGTTTACTGGTAGGACCAGTGTTAGGGTTTGCTCTATGCTTAGGTTCAGGGTTAGACCTAGGGCTATTGTTTGTGTCAGAATAAGTGTCACGGTTAGCATTAGAGTTTGGGATAAGATTAGAGCTAGAATGAGGGCTAGTCAGGACTATTAAAAGGGTTTGGATTTTGGTTAGCCTAAAAATTAGGAATAGTTCTATTAGGGTTAAAGTTTTGCTTAGGGTAAAATCTAGGGATAGAGCTAGGGTTAGGGTTAGGTTTAGGGTTAAAGCTAGGTTTAGACCTTTAATTAGGGCAAGTGTTTCTTGTAGGATTAGGGCTAGGGTTAGGGCAATGGCTAATGTAAGACCTAGGGTTACCATTAGGGTTATTTTAGGGTTAGGGTTAAGGGTAGGTCTAGTGTTAGGGTTAGGTTTAAGGTTAGAGTTATATTTAGAGCTACGTTTAGTGTTAGGATATGAATGAGGGTCAGAGTTAGGGTTAGGAGTCGAATTAGGTATAGGGTTACTGGTAGGTTGTGGTTTAATGTTTGGATGGGGTCTAAATCTAGGGTGAGCATTAGGATATGAGTCTATGTCAATGTTACTTTTAAGGTTAGTTTTAGGAGTCGAATTTAGGTCTAGGTTTAGGTCTAGATGTAGTGTTACTGTGGTTTAAGTTAAAATTTAGGGTTAGGGCTATTGCTTGGTTTTATTGTACTGTTAGGGTTAGGGTTACTGCTAATTTTATGATTAGCTTTAGGGTTATCACTAGTGTTAGGCTTAAGCTTAGGTTTAGGTTTAGATTTAGATTTAGAGCTATATCTAGATTAGGGTTAGGACTGAGGATAGGGCAAGGGGTAGAGCAAGGTTTAGAGTATGGTAAGTAATAGGATTAGAATTAGGGAAAGGGCTAGTGTGATTTATAGTTAGTCTTAGGGCTTGGGTTAGAGAAATGGATAAATTAGGGCTAGGATTAGGGCTATGGTTAATATTCAGCTTAAATATAGAGTAGGGTCTGAGTTAGTATTAATTTTAGGTTAAGGGATAATGTTACAGCTCGGTTTAGTGGTAGGGTAATATTTAGAATTAGGGTTAGAGCTTTGGTTACAGTTAAGGTTATGATTAAGGCTAGATTTAGTGCTGGGATGAGGGCTAGTGTTTGTTTTAGGGTTGGTGCTAGGATTTGGGGTATGGCTAATTTCATGTCTTGAATTCTGTTTAAAGGTACATTCATGTTTAAGATTATGGCTATGTCTAGTGTAAGGGTTAGATTTAGTGGAAGGGTAAGTTTTAGGGCTAGGTGTATTTTTATGGAGAAGTTCTGAGTTAAGGTTTAGGATAGGTTAAGGTCTAAAGTTAGGGATTGAATTAGCATTAAGGTTAGGGTTAGAGTAATGATAGTGTTACTATTAGGACCCAGGTTAGGTTTAGGGTTACAGATAAAAATAGGATTAGAGATGGCTTTAGGTTTAGACCTGGGTTAGCATTTGGGTTAGGGTTATTTTAATGGTAATGGATAGGGTTAAACTAGGGTTGGGGCTAGAGTTATGGTTATTATTAGGGCTAGGATTATGATAAGGTCTTGGGTTAGGTTTAAAGCTCAGGATAGGGCTCAGATTATGGCTAGGTTTCAGGTTAAGTTAGTGCTATGGTTAGGGTAATGGCTAATGTAAGTACTAGAGTTACATTTAGGGCTAATTTTAGGGTTAATGTTAGGGCTAGGTTGAGTGATTAAGGTGAGATTTAAGGTCAGGGTGATGTTTAGAGCTAGGGTTTAATATTAGTGTCACAGTCAGGGTCAGAGTTAGTTTTAGGGTTCAGCTGAAAACATGAATTAAGTATAGGGTTAGGGGTAGGTGTATGGTTAATGTTTCGTTTGTTTAAGGATTAGTGTTAGAGCTATGGCTCAGTTTTTTTTTTTTTTTTCCTAGGGCCTGGGTTAGGGCTAGTTTTAGGATTAGTGTTAGGCTTAGGGCTAGTGTTTGGGTTAGGCTTAGGCTTCATTTTAGGGTTAGATTTAGAGATAGGGGTTTATCTAAGGTTAGTGCTAGGGCTAAGGATAGGGCAAGGGTTAGGACAACGATGAGGGCTAGGGTTATGTTTATGGTAAGGATTAGGGTTAGAACTAGTGATGGGGCAAGTGTGAGAGTTAGAGTTTCTCTTATGGCTAGGTTTTGGGTTATGGTTAGGGATAGGGCTAAATTAGGGCTAGGGTTAGTGTTAAGTTTAGGCCTACGTTTAGTGTTAGAGTTAGGATTACATTTAGTTTAAATGAATGGGTTATAGCAAGATTGAGGGCTTGGCAAGGGTTAGTATTATGGTTAGGGCCAGGGTTAGGTTTAAAGGTTATAATTAAGGTGAGGGTTTAGGGCTAGGATGAGGGCTAGTGTTTATATTAGGTTTAGGGATAGTATTAGGTCTAGGGTTACAATTAGGGATACATTTATTGTTAGGTTTATGGCTTGGCCCAGTGTAAGTGTTAGGTTTAGGGTAAGGGTCAGTTTTAGAGGTAGGGTTATTATTAGGGTCAGAATCAAGTTTAGGGTTTGGGTTAGGTTAGGGTTTAAATTCAGGGCTCAAATTAGCATTAGATTTAGGATTAGGGTAATGACAGGGTTAGGTTTAGGGTTTAGATGTGGTTTAGTGTAATGAGTAGGTTTAGGGTAATGCCTAGGATTAACATAAGGGTAAGGGTTATCATTAAGGTAATGGATAGAGTTAGACCTAAGTTTAGGCCTAGCATTATGTATAGAATTAGGGCTTTTGTTTGGGTTAGTGTTAGGTTTAAGTTAAGTGTTAAAGCTAGGATAAGAATTCTGATTAAGGCTAGGTTTTGGGTTAGGTTAGGGCTGGGTTAAGACTATGGCTAATGAACAAAAAAAAAGGTTATTATTAGCACTAGTTATAAGGTTAGGTTAAGGCTAGGTCTAGTGTTAGGGTTAGATTTATGGTTTCAATGATTTTACAGCTAGGTTTAGTGTTAGGGCCAGAGTCAGCATCAGGGTTAGTTTTCAGGTTAGGACTAGAATTAGGGATAGGGTTACGTATAGGGTTAGGGCTAGGTTTATATTTATGGTTTGGTTTAGGTTGAGGGGTAAAATTAGGGCTATAACTTGATTTGGTTTTAGGGCTAGAGCTAGGGCTAATGCTAAAATTAAGTCTTGGTTTAGCATGATGGTAAGGGAAAAGGTTAGAACTACCCTATAGGTCTAAGGCAAGAGTTATAGTTAGTCTTAGGGCTACTGTTATTTTTAGTGTTAGGGATATGGCTAAGTGAGGTCTGGAATTAGGGCAAGTGTTAATGTTAGAGTTAGGCCTAGGGTTAGGGCTAGGTTTAGTGTTAGGGTTTGGATTAGGGTTAGGTTTAGGGTAAGGGATGAGTATATAACTAGTTTTAGGGATAGGGTGAGGGTTAAAATTAAGGTTATGTTTAGGGTTAGTGTTATGATGAAGGCTAGGATTATGTCTAGTATGCAGGTTATGGTTTGTGTTAGGATTAGGACTAGGATTAGAGCTAGGGCTAATGTCAGGTCTAGGGTTAGAGTTAGGGATAGTTTTAGGGTTAGGTTTAATCTACGTGTATTGTAAGCATTAGGTTTATGGTTAGGGTCAGGTTTAGAGCTAGGGGTATTATTAGGGTCAGAGTAAGAATTTAGGTTATGTTATGGTTTATGTTTAGGGCCTGAATTACCATTATGTTTAGTGATAGGTTAAGGATAGTTTTAGGTTTAGGGTTCAAGTTAGGTGTAGGGTAATGGATAGGGTTAAGGATGGGCATAGGATTAGGGTTTGGTCTGGGTTAGCATAAAGGTTAGGGTTATCCTTAGGGTAATGGATATGGTTAGAGCTAGGGTTATGGCTAGGGTTATGCTTAGGATTAGATCTAATGTTAGGCTTAGACTTAGGGTTAGGGCTATGGTTTGCATTAGGTTTAGCTTTAGGTGTAAAGATAGGGTAGTGATTGGATTAGGGCTATGGATAAATTAAGAACTTGTTATGATTAGGGCTAGTTTTAGGGTTAATGTTAGTGCTAGGTATAGTTTCAGGGTTAAGGTGATGTTTAGAGCTAGGGTTAATGTCAGGGTCAGTGTTCAGATTAGGATTATGGTTAGAATTAAAGCCAGAATTAGGACTACGGTTAGGTCTAGGACAAAACATAGTGTTTGGCTTAGGCTAAGGGTTATTATTAGGGCAAGGTCTAGGTTTTCTTTAGGTCTAGGGCAAGAGTTATGGCTGGATATATGATTAGGTTTAGGTCTAGGGCTAGTGTTAGAGTTTGATTTAGGGTTCAGTTCAGGTTTAGACCTACGATTACTGTTAGGGTCAGAATAAGGGTCAGGTTAGCGTTAGGGTTTGGGTAATGGTTTGAGCTAGAATGAGGGCTAGAGTAAGGACTAGTAATAGGATTAAGGTTTGGGTTAGGTTAAGGATTAGGGTTAGAATTAGGATTAGAATTAGTGTTAGGGTTAGGCTTAGGGTAATGGACAGATTTAGAGCTAAGTTTAGTGTAAGTGTTAGGGTTAAAGCTAGGTTTAGAGCTCAGATTGGGGATAGTTTTTGTGTTAGAATTAGGGCTAGGGTTAGTATAACAACTAATGTAAGAACTAGGGTTACAATTAGGTTACATAAACTAGTGTTACATAATTTTAGGGCTATAGTTAGGGGTTAGACCTCTAGTGTTAGGATTAGGTTCAAGGTTAGGGTGATATTTAGAGTTAGTTTTAGCATTAGGTTAGTAGTCAGGATCAGGGTTAGTTTTAAAGTTAAGGTTAGGACTCAAATTATAGCTAGGGTTACTGTATGTGTTTGGTTGAAGTTTAGGATTGTGTTTAGAGCTAGGGTGAGTGTTAGGATATGAGTCAGAGTCAGGGTTAATATTCAGGTTAAGGTTAGGACTTGAATTAGGGCTAAAGTTAGGTCTAGGTATAGTATTAGTATTTGGTTTAAGTTAAGGTTAAGCCAGGGGTAGGGTTACAGTAATGCATAGTGTTAGAACTAGGGATAGGGCTAGTGTGAAATTTAGAGTTAGTCTTAGGGCAAGGGTTAGGGTTAGGGATAGGGTTAAATTAGGGTAGAATTAGGGCTAGGGATATTGTTCAGCTTAGGCCTAGCATTAGGTTTAGGGTTAGGGTTAAGTTTAGGATAAGGATTGGCATTATAGCTAGGTTTAGAGGTTGGGTGAGGTTTAGAATTAGGGTTAGGCCTATGGTTAGTGTTAGGGTTATAATTAAGGCTGGTTTTAGTGCTAGGATGAGTGCTAGGGTTTGCTTTAGGGTAGGGCTACAATTCAGGCTAGGATTAATATCAGGTCTACGGTTATGGTTAAAAATAGAATGAGGGTTAGGTTTATGGATACAGGTAGTGTAAGGGTTATGTTTGTTTTAGGTCAGGTTTAGAACTTGGGATATTATTAGTGTCAGGGCCTTGGTTATGGTTTTGGATAGGCTATGGTTTAAATTTAGGGCTTGAATTAGTATTATGGTTAGGGTTAGATTAATGATAGGGTGAGGTTTAGGGTTTAGGTTTGGTTTAGAATAATGGATAGGCTTAGGATTAGGGATAGTGTTAGCAATAGTCCTAGGATTAGCATTAGTGTTAGGGTTATAGTTATGTCGATAGATAAGTTTAGAGCTAGGGTTAGGGCTAGAGTTATGGTTATGATTAGGACTAGGGTTAGGGTTAGTGTTAGGGTTAAAGCTTGAGATTAGTTCTTGAATTAGGTCTAGATTTTGTGTTAAGATAGTGCTAGGGTTAGGGTTACGGCTAATGTAAGTACTAATGTTACATTTAAGACTAAATTTAGGTTTGGGGTTGGTGCTAGGTCTAGTGTTAGGTTTAGGTTTAGGGTTAGGGTTATCTTTAGAGGTAGGGTTATGGTCAGATTCAGGTTCAGGGTTAGTTTTTGCTTCAACTTAAAACTTGAATTAGCGCTAAGTTTAGCGTTAGGCTTAGGGTTTTGTGTAGGTTAAGGGTTAGGTTTAGGGCTATGTCTGGGATTTGTTTTAGGGCTAGGGCTAGGATTAGGTCTAGTTTTAATATTAGCATTAAGATTGGGGCTAGGTTTAGGTTTAGGTTTAGGCTTAGGGTTAAAGTTAGATGGAATGTTAGAGTTAGATCTGGGTTAGGGCTAGGGTTAAGGATAGTTCTAGAATTAGGGTTAGGATTATTGTTCAAGTAAGATATAGGTTTAGAACTAGGAATGGGGCAAGGGTGAGAGTTAGAGGTAGTCTTAGGGCTAGGGTTAGGGCTAAGGTTAGAGATAGGCATAAATTACGGGTAAGATTAGGGCTAGGGTTATGGCTAAGTTTAGGGCTAGGGTTAGTGTTAATCTTAGGCCTAAGGTTAGGGTTAGGGTTAGGATTAAGGCTAGTGTTAGGGCTAGGATAAGCCCTGGGGTTTGTGTTAGAGTTAGAGGTAGGATTATGGCTAGTGCTAATATCAGGTCTAGGGTTACGGTTGGGGATAGATTTTCAATGTTTTATGGCTAGGTCTAGTAGTAATGGTTAGGTTTAGGGTAAGGGTCAGGTTTAGAGCTAGGGGAATTATTAGGTTAAGGTTCAGGGTTAGAGTTTGTTTGAGGTTAGGGTTTAGGGTTAGGGCTCTAATTAGCTTTAGGGTAAGGGTTAGGGTAATGATAGGTTTTTGTGTAGGGTTCAGTTTAGGTTTAGGGTAATTGATAAGGATAGGGTTAGCAGTAGGTCTAGTGTTAGCATTAGGGTCAGGGTTATGGTTAGGATAATGGATAGGGTTAGAGCTAAGCTTAGGGCTATGTTTATGGTTAGAAATAGGTCTTGAGTTAGGGTTAGGGTTAGGGTTAGATCTAGGGTTAGGGTTAGGGTTGTTTAGTGTAAGAGTTGGGTTTTGAGCTAGGTTTAGGGCTAGGGAGAGGGTTAGGTTTAGGGTTAGGTCTAAGGATAAGATTACAATACAGTTAGGGTTAGGGTTAAGATTAGGGCTACGGTCATCATTTGGGGTAGTGTTAAGGTTAGGGTAATGGATATGATTAGATGTAGGTTTAGGTTTATGGTTAGAGTTAGATTGAGGTTTAGGCTTTGTGTTAGGGCTATGGTTGTGGTTAGGTGTATGATAAAGGTTAGGGTTTGAGCTAGGGTTAGGTCTATGGTGAGGTTGAGGTTTAGGGTTAGGTCTAGGATTAGTTTTCTGGATAGGTTTAGGGTTAGGATTAAGCCTAGGTTTATCAATAGAGTTATTGTTATGTTTAGGGTTATGGGTATATTGAGAGCTAGGTTTAGTGCTAGAGTTAAGGTTAGGATTTGGGCTAGGTTTAGGGTTAGATTTAGGGATAGGTGTATGTTTTGAGGCAGGGTTAGGACTAAGGCGAAAGTTAGGATAGTGTTAGGGCTATGGTTTGTGTTAGGGTTATGCCTACGGCTAGGTTAATGCCTAGGATGAGATCTAGGTTTTGTGTTAGTATTAGACCTTGGGATAGGACTATGGTTAATATAAGAGCTAGGGTTATGATTAGGGCTAGTTTTAGGGTTATAGTTATGGCTAGGTCTAGTGTTAGGTTTAGATGTTGGTTAGGCTCAGGTTTACAGATAGGTTTACTGTTAAAGGCAATATCAGTGTTCAGGTTAGAGTTAGGGTTAGGGTGAAAGCCAGAATTAGGACAAGGTTAGGTTTAGGGGTAGGGTTAGTGTTTGTTTTAGGTTAAGGGTAATTGTTAGGGCTAGGCCTAAGTTTTGTTTAGGTGTAGTGCTAGAGTTATTGCTAGATTAAGGATTTGGTTTAGGTTTAGGGCTAGTGTTAGGGTGAGGTTTAGGTATAAGGTTACTAAAAGGCTTGTTTCAGGGTTCTGTTTAGGGTTAGGCTCAGGTTTAGACCTATAATTAGTGTTAGTGTCAGAATAAGGGTGAGGGTTAGGTTTAGGTTTTGGGTTAAAACTAGAGCTAAAAGGAGTGCTTGTGTTAGCAATAGGAACAGGGTTAGGCTAAGGATTAGGATTAGGACTAGGGTTAGCATTATGGATAGGGTTTGGCTTAGGGTAAGGGATACAGTTAGGGCTAGAGTTAGGGTTAGGTTTAGGACTAGGGTTAGGGTTAGGGTTAGGATTAAATCTAGTGTTAGGGCTCAGATTAGGCGTATTTTGTGTTAGGGTTAAGGCTAGAGTTAGGGCTAAGGCCAAAGTAAGGACTTTGGTTACACTTAGGGTTAGTTTAGGGATGGGATTTGGTCCGTTCTAGTGTCAGCATTAGCTTTAAGGTTAGGGTGATATTTAGAGCTATGGTTAGGTTTAGGCCTAGGACGTGAATTAGAGCTACGGTTATGGCTAGTTGTAGGATTAGGGTTTGGTTTAGCTTAAGGTTTAGTGTTAGAACAATGGCTTGGTTTTGTTTTAGGGCTAGGATTAGGGTTAGGGCTAGTTTTAGGACTAGCAATGGTATTTGGACTAGTGGTAAAGTGAGGTTTAGGCTTAAGTTTAGGGTTATATTTAGAGTTATGGTTAGATCTAGTGTGAGGGCTATGACTACAATGAGGGCTAAATTTAGGGCTAAGGTAATGGAAAGGGTTAGAAACAAAAAAAAATAGGGCTAGGGTGAGAGTGAGTTAGCTTTAGGACTAAGGTTAGTGGTAGAGTTAGAGTCACGGCTAAATTAGGGATAGGATTAGCGCTAGAATTAGTGTTCCGTTAGCCCTATATTTAAGGCTAATGTTAGGGTTTCTGTAATTGTTAGGGTTAGGGTTAGTTTTAGAGGATGTGATGGGCTTATAGTTAGGTTCAGGGCTCGGTCGAGGGTACAAATTAGGGATAGAGCCAGGATGAGGGTTTGCATTGGAATTAAGGCTAGGCTTAGGGCTAGGATGAGGGCTAGGTTTTGTGTTAGGGTAAGGACTAGAATTAGGGCTAGGACTAATGTCAGGTCTAGGGTTATGGTTAGGTATACATTTATGGCTAGGTCTAGTGTAAGGGTTAGGTTTAGGGTAAGGGTCAGGTTGAGAGCTGGGTGTATTCTTAGTGTCAAATTACAGGTTAGGGTTTACTTTAGGTTAAGGTTTAGGGTTAGGGCTAAAATTAGCATTAGGGTTAGGGTTAGAGTAATGAATAGGTTTAGGTTTAGGGTTCAGGTTAGGTATAGAGTAATATATAGGGTTAGTTTTAGGGATAGTGCTAGGTGTAGGCCTAGGGTTAGCTTTTGGGAGAGCCTTATGTGTAAGGTAATGGATAGTGTTATTCCTAGTGTTAGTGATTGGGTTAAAGTTAGGATTAGGACTAGGGTTACAGTTAGGCCTAGGTTTAGTGTTAGGGTTAGGTTTAGGTGAATTGTTTATGGTTAGGGCTAGGGTGAGTTTTAGGGATAGAGTCAGGGCTATGTTTAGAATTAGGGTTAGAGTTAGAGCTAGGGTTAGCATTAGTGTTAGTGTTATATTTAAGGTAAAGGATACAATTTGAGGTAGGATTTGTGCTTGGTTAAAGTTAGGATTAGGGCAAGACTTAGGGTTAGGTTTCTGGTTAGGTTGAGGTTTACATTTAGGGTAAGAGTTAGAGTATGAGCTAAGATTAGGGGTAGGCAAGTGTGAGGGTTAGGGCTAGGGCTAAGGTTAGGATTAGGCTTATAGCTAGTTTTAGTGCTACATTTAGGGCTAGGGTTTGGAGGGAGGTTAATGGCTAGTGTTAGGACTATGGGTAATATAAGAACTAGGATTATGGTTATCGCTAGTTTTAAAGTTAGGGTTATGTATAGGTCTAATGTGAGGTTATGTTTTGTGGTAGGATAAGTTTTAGAGCTAGGGTTTGTGTTAGGTAAGGGTCATTGTTCAGGTTAGCATTGGATTTATGGTTAGGAGCACAATTTTACTAGGGTTAGTTCTAGGGGTATTTTTAGTCATTGCATTAGACTAATGGTTATTGTTAGTGCTGGAGCTAGGTTTTTGTTTAGGGCTATGGCTAGAGTAATGGCTATATTCAGGATTAAGTTTAGATCTAGTGTTAATGTTATGGTTAGGTTTAGGTATAGGTTTACCCATCGGGCTAGTGTTAGTGTTTGGTTTAGGTTTAGGGTCAGGCTTAGACCTAGGGTGAGTGTTAGGGTCAGAATAAGGGTCAGGGATAGGCTTAGTGTTTGGGTTAGTGTTAGAGATAGAATGAGGCATAGGGTTAGGACTTGTAATAGAGTTAAGGTTTTGGGTAGGCTAAGGATTAGCATTAGGCCTAGGGTAGCATTAGGGTGAGGATTGGCATAGGGTAAGGGATAGGGTTAGAGATAGTGTTAGGTTTAGGGTTAGTGTTAGTGTTAGGGTTCAAGCTAGGTTTAGGGTTCAGAATAAGGCTAGATTTTGTGTTAGGGTTAGGGCTATTGCTAATGTAAGACCTGGCATTACATTAGGGTAGTTTTAGGATTAGGGTTAGGGCTAGGTTTAGTGTTCGGGTTAGGCTTATGGTTAGAGTGATGTTTAGAGCTAAGGTTAGTTATAGGATCAGAGTCAGGGTCATTATTAGTTGTATGGTTAGGTTTAGGACTCAAATTAGGGCTAGGGTAAGGGCGAGGCCTAGTGTTAAGGTTTGGTTTATGTTAAGGTTTAGGATTAGAGCTGTAGCTCAGTTTTGCTTGAACGCTATGGCTATAGTGAAGAATAGTTTTCAAATTAGCATTAGGATTAGGGCTAGTGTTAGAGTGAGGTTTAGGTTTTATGTTAGGTTTAGATTTAGAGTGAGGGATAGATAGAGTTTAAAGTCTAGGGCTAAGTTTGGGACTAGGGATAGGGCTAGGCTTTGGGTCCTGGTAAGGGATAATGTTAGAACTAGGGCTAGGGCTAGGACAAAAATTAGAATTAGTCTTAGAGCTATGGATATGATTAGATTTATGGTTAAGGCTAAATTAGGTCTAGAATTAAACTAGGTTTAGTATTTGGGCTAGGCTTTCGTTTAGGGCTAGCGTTAGAATTATGGTTAGGGTACAGTATGATATTATAGCTAGGTTAAGGGATAGGGTGAGCATTCACTTTAGGGTTTGGCCTAGTGATAGAATTAGGGTTCAGATTAAGGCTAAATTTAGGGCCAGGATTACCTTTTCTTTTTTTTTTTTTTTTTTTTTAGCATAAGCGCTAACATTAGGGCTGGGGCCAATGTTAAGTATAGGGTTATGTTTTGGGATAGTTTCATGGTTAGGTTTATGGCTATGTATAGTATAAGATTAGGTTGTGGTTTAGGGTCACTTTGGGAGATAGGGGTATTATTACAGTCAGGTTAACAGGGTTTGTTTTGGTTAAGTTTTAGGGTTAGGGCTTAATTTAGGTTAGGATTATGATTTGTGTTAGGATAATGGATATGTTTAGCTTTAGGGTTCAGGTTAGGTTTATGGTAATGAATAGGTTTAGGGTTATGGATAGAGTTAGGGTTATCCTATGACTAGTATTAGTGTTAGGGTTAGGGTTAAGGTAATAGATAGGATTAGAGCTAGAGTTAGGGCTAGGGTTATGGTTAGGACTAAGGCTAGGTTTAGGATTAGGTTTAGAGTTCGGTTAGGGTTAAAGCTAGTGTTAGGGTTAGGGTTAGGTCTAGGTTTTAGATTAGGTTAGGGTTAGGGTAGGGCTATGGCTAATATAAGAACTAGGGTTATGATTAGGTCTCATTTTTTAGCTAGGATTAGGGCTAGGTCTATTGTTAGGTTAGGTTATGTTTAGAGTGATGATTTGAAATTGGGTTAGAGTTACGCCTAGGGTTAGCATTTGGATTAGGTTTATGTTTAGGATAATGGATCAGTTTAGGGCTAGGGTTATGGTTAGGATTGGGGCTAAGGGTTAGGGTTAGGGTAAAGCCCAGGGTTAGTGTTGGGGTTAGGTTTAGAGTAAGTGTTAGGATTTGAGCTACGTTTAGGGCTAGGGCAATGGTTAGGGTTAGTGTGACATCTAGGATTAGGGTTAGGTTTAAGTTTAAAGCTAGGTTTAGCATTAGGTTTAGGATTATGCTTAGGGAAATGGAGGGAGTTATAACTAGGTTTTGGCCTTTATTATGGTTAGGATTAGGTCTAGGGTTAGGGTTAGGGTTAGGTCTAGATTTATATATGGTCAAGGGTTAATGTTTGAGATAGGGTTAGGATTAAAGCAAGAGTTATGGTTAGTGTTAGGTCTAGGGTTAGGGTTAGGTTTACACTTAGAGCTAGGTTTTGTGTAAGGTTTGGGTCTAACATTAGAACTATATGTAATGTAAGACCTAGAGTTATGGTTAAGGCTATGTCTATTGTTAGGGTTGTAGCTAGATTTTGGGTTAGCATAAATTTAGAGCTAGGATTTGTGTTACATAAAGGGACAGTGTTTGGGTTAGGGTTATTACCAGAATTAGGACTAGCTTTAGGTCTAGAGGTAGAGGTAGTGTTTGGGTTAGGTTAAGGTTTATTGTGAAGGCTGAGGCTAGGTTTTTGTTTAGGTCTAGAGCTATAGTTATGGCTCGATTTAGGATTAGTTTTTTTTTCCTAGGTCGAGTGTTAGGGTTAGGTTTAGTTATAGGGTTACCTTTAGGGCTAGTGTTAGGGTTCAGTTTAGGGTTAGGGTCAGGTTTAATCCTAGGGTTAGTGTTAGGGTCAGATTAAGGGTCAGGGTTAGGGTTAGGATTTGGGATAAGGTTAGAGCTAGAATGAGGGCTAGGGTTAGGACTAGCAATTGTGTTATGGTTTGGGGTAGGCTAAGGATTAGGGTTAGTACTAGGGTAGCATTAGGGAGAAGGTTTGGCTTAGGGTAAGAGATGGGGTTAGAGCTAGGTTTAGGTATAAGTCTAGGTTTTGTTTAGGGTTAGGTTTAAACCTAGGTTTAGGTCTCGGATTAGAGCTAGCTTTTCTGTTAGCACAGACCTATGGCTAATGTAAGAACTGGTATTACAATTACTGCTAGTTTTAGGGTAGGGGTAGGGCTAGGTATAGTGTTCGTGTTAAGTTTAATGTTACTTAGATGTTTAGAGCTAGGGTTATTGTTAGGGTCTGAGTCAGGGTCAGAGTACATTCTAGAGTTAAGGTTAGGACTCAGATTAGGACTAGGGTTAGGTCTAGGTATAAGCTTAGGTTTTAGTGGAGGTTAAGAATTAGCTTTAAGCCTATGACTTGGTTTTGTTTGATTGCTAGGGCTAGGGTCAGGGCTAGTTTTCCAATTCACATTAGGATTAGGGCTAGTGTTAGAGTGAGGTTTATACTTATGATTAGGGTTTGAATGAGGTTAGGGTTAGGTCTAGGTATAGGGCTAGGGCAAATATAGGAATGAGGTTGGGGCTAGGTTTAGGTCTAGTGTTTGTGTTATGGTACGGGATAGATTTAGAACTAGGGTTAATGCTAGGGTGAGAGTTAGAGTTAGGGTTAAAGTTAGGGTTAGCTTTAGGACTAAATTTGTACTAGAATTAGTGCTAGGGTTAGTGTTATGGCTAGGCCTACGTTTAGGGCTAGGGTTAGGGTTAGGATTAGTGTAAGGTATGATGTTATAGCTAAGTTTAGGGTGAGGTACAAAAGAAGGTTAGGGCTAGGTTTAGGGTTAGGGTTAGTACGAAGGCTAGATTTATGGCTAGGATTAGGGCTAGGTTAAGGGCTTGGATTAGGGTTCGGTTTTGTGTTAGGGGTAGGGTTAGGATTAGTGCTAGGGCTAATATCAGGTCTAGGTTTATGGTTAGGGTTAGTTTTAGGGTTAGGTTTATGGCTAGTTCTAGTGTAAGGTTTAGGTTGAAGGTTAGGTTCAGGTTTAGAGATAGGGTTATTATTAGGGTCACTGTCATGATTAAGGTTTGAGTTAGGTTAAGGTTTAAGATCAGGGCTTTCATTAGCATTCGAGTTAGTATTAAGGTTAGGGTAATGTTTATGGTGAGGTTTAGGTATCAGGATAGGTTTAGGGTAATGGACAAAGTTAGGGTTAGAGATAGGGTTAGGGTTATCCTAAAATTAGCATTAGGTTTAGGGTTATGGTTAGGGTAATGGATAGGGTTAGAACGAGGGTTAGGGCTAGGATTATGATTAAAATTAAGGCTAGGGTTAGGTTTAGGGTTAGGGCAAGTTTTAGTGTTAGATTTAGTTTTAGGGTAATGTTTAGGGCTCTGGTTATGGTTAGAATTAAAACAGGGGTAGGGCTAAGATATGTGCTAGGTTTTTGATAAGGTTAGGGCTAGTATTAGGCCTATGACTAACATAAGAACTAGGGTTGTGATTAGGGCTACTTTTAGGGTTAGGGTTAGGGGTAGGTATTGTTTTATGGTTAGTTATAATTTTAGGGTGATCTGAGAGCTATAGTTATTGTTAGGGTCAGAATCAGGTTCAAGGTTAAGTGTAGGGTTAGGTAGGATTTGAATTAAGGCTAGGGTTAGGACTAGGTGTGGGTTAGTTTTGGTTTAGGTTAAGGGTTAGAGTTAGGGCTATAGCTCGATTTTTTAAAGGCTAGGACTAAGTTATTGCTACTTTTAGGATTGGCTTAGTGTTAGGGCTAGATTTAGTGTAAGGTTTAGGTTTAGGTTTGGGGTTAGATTTAGAGTGGTGGTTAGATCTAGGTTTGGTGGTAGGACTAGGTTTAGGGCTAAGGGAAGAGCAAGTGTTAGTTTTATGATAAAGGATAGGGTTAGAACTAGGAATAGGGCTAGGGCGATAGTTAGAGTTAGTATTAGTGCTAGTGTTAGGATTAGGGTTAGGGCTAAATTAGGGCTAGGATCGGGTCTAGGACTAGTGTAAGGGTTAAATATAGGGTTAGAGTTAGATTTAGACTTAGGGGAATGGTTGGGGTTATATCTAGGTTCAGATATACGACGAGGGATAAAATTAGGGATAGGGCTAGAGTTAAGGTTCGGGTTAGGATCAAGACTAGGTATAGAGCTAGAATGTGGGCTAGCATTTGTGTTAGGGTAATGGCAAGAATTAGTGCTAGTGCTAATATCAGGTCTACGGTGACTGTTAGGGATAGTTTTAGCTTAAGGTTTATGGCTAGGTCTATATTCAGAGTTAGGTTTAGGGTAAGGTTCAGGTTTAGAACTCGAAGTATTATAATGGTCAGTTCAGGTTTTGGGTTTGGATTAGGTTGAGATTTAGGGCTAGCACTCAAATTAGAATTAAGGTTAGGGTTAGGGTTAGTGTAAGGGATAGGGTTAGGTTTTGGCTTCAGGTTAGGTTTAGGATTCTTCTTAGGTTTAGATTAATGGATAGGGTTAGGGTTAGGCCTAGGGTTAGCATTAGGTTTATGGTTATTGTTTGGGTAATTGATAGATTTAGAGCTATGCTTAGGGCCAGGATTATGTTTAGGATTATGGCTAGATTTAGGGTTAGGGTTATGGTTACGGCTAGGGTTAGGGTTAGTGTTAAGATTAGGATACGGGTTAGGGTTTAAGCTAGGGTTAGTGCTAAGTTTAGGGTTAGGTTTACAGTTAGGTCAAGAGTTATGGTTGGTATTAGGGTTAGGGCTAGCGTTAGGGTAAGTGTTATGCTTAGTTTTTTATTACTGTTATGTTAAGGGTAAGGCTCATGAATTTCGTAAGTGTTGTCTAGGATGAGGGTTCAGGTTAGAATCAGAGCTAGGGATAAAGGAAGATTTAAAGTTATTAGAGCTAGGATTAGCATTAGGTTTAGGGTTATTGTTAGGGTAATGGATAGAGTTAGAGCTAGGGTTTGGGCTATGGTTAAGGTTAGGATTAGGGATAGGATTAGGCTTAGGGTTTGGGCTAGGGTTTGTTTAACATAAGGATTAGGGTTTGAGCTAGATTTGGAGCAAGGGCTAAGTTTTGGATTAGGTTCAGCATTAGGTCTAGGGATAAGATTATGGTAGGTTTAGGGTTAAGGTTAGGGTTAGGGCTTCGTTTATCATTAGGGTTAGGATAAGGGTTAGGGTAATGGATATGGTTAGATGTAAGTTTAGGTTTAGGTTTAGGGTTAGATTTCATTTTAGGTTTAAAGTTAAGGCATGGTTAGGTTTAGGTTTCTAGTACAGGTTAGGGTTTGAGCTAAAGTTAGGGCTATGGCAAGTGTTAGGTTTAGTGTTAGGTCTAGGGTTAGTTTTCCAGTTAGGGTTAGGGTTAGTGTTAGGATTATGGCTAGGGTTATCAATAGGGTTAGGGTTAGGGTTAGGGTAATATGTATGTTCAGAGCTAGGTTTAGGGATAGGTTTAAGTTTAGGGTTAGGGAGAGGGTTAGGGTTAGAGTTAGGGATATGTCTAAGTTTATATTTATGGCAAGAGTTATGCATTGAGTAAATTTAGGACTAAGTCTAGAGTTAGGATTAGGATTAGTTGTAGGGTTAGGATTAGTGTTACACCTAGGGCTAGGTTTAGGCCTAGGATTCACTCTAGGTTTTGTGTTAGGTTAAGGTGTAGTGTTAGGGCTATGGGTAATGTAAGAGCTATGATTATAATTAGGGCTAGTTGTAGGGTTAGGGTTATGGCTAGTTCTAGTGTTAGGTTTAGATTATCAGTTAGTGTCAGGTTTAGAGTTAGCTTAATATTAAATGCAGGGTCTGTGTTCAGGTTTGTGTTAGGGTTAAGGTTGAAGCCAGAATTAGGACTAGGTTTATGTATAGGGGTAGGGTTAGACTTTGCATTAGGTTAAGGGTTATTGTTAGGGCTAGAGCTAGGTTTTTGTTTAGTTCTAGGTCTAGAGTTAAGGATGAATTCAGGATTAGGTTTAGGTCTAAGGTTAGTGGTAGAGTCAGGTTTAGCATAAGTTTACTGGTAGGGCTAGTGTTAAGTTTTGGTCTCAGGTTAGAATCAGGTTTATACCTAGGGTTAGTGTAATGGTCAGAATAAGGGTCAGGGTTAGAGTTAGGGTTTGGGATAGGTTAGAGGTAGAATGTGTGCTAGTTTTAGGACTACTAATAGGGTTAAGTTTTTGATTGGCTAAGGATTAGGAATAGTTCTAGGGTTACCATTAGGGTTAGGGTTTTGCTTAGGTTTAGGGATAGAGTTAGAACTAGTGTTAGGGGTAGGGTTGGGATTAGGGTTAGTGTTAAAGCTAGGTTTAGGACTCAGATTAGGGCTAGATTTCAGTTAGCATTAAGGCTAGCTTTAGGGCAATGAATAATTTAAGAATCATGAATAAAATTTAGTTAGATTTAGGGTAATTGTTTAAGATTAGTGTTTATGGTTAGGTTTAAGGTTAGGATGAATTTATAGCTAGGGCTATTGTTAGGTAGGAGTCAGGAACAGGGTTAATTTTAGGATTAGGATTCAAATTAGGGCTAGGTTTACTTTTAGAGTTTGGTTTAGGGTAAGATTGGTGTTTTAGAGCTAGGGTGAGTGTTAGGGTATAAGTCAGGGTCAGATTTAGATTTAAGATTAGGGTTAGGACTCGAATTAGGGCTAGGGTTTGTTCTAGGTGTAATTTAGGGTTGTTTTAAGTTAAGGTTTAGGGTTAGGTCTATTGCTTGGTTTTGTTTTATTTCCAGGGTTAGGGTTAGCCCTTGTTTTATGATGAGTATTAGAGTTAGTTCTACTATTAGTGTTAGGCTTAGGCTTATGGTTATGGTTATATTTAGAGTTAGGATTAGATATAGGGTTAGGCTAGGACTAAGTATAGGGCAAGGGTTAGGGCTAGGGTTTGGGCTAGGTTTAGAGTTATGGTAAGGGATAGGGTGAGAACTAGGAATAGGGCTAATGAGAGATTTAGAGTTTGTCTTAGGGCTAGGATTAAGGTTAGGGTTTGGATAAGGGTTAAGTTAAGGCCAGGATTAGGGCTAGATTTAGTGTTCAGTTTAGGCCTAGCAGTAGGGTTACGGTTAGATTTAGGTTTAGGATAAGGGATAGCATTATAGCTAGGTTAAGAGGTAGGGTCAGTTTTAGAGTAGGGATAGGGATAGGTGTAGAGTTAGGGTTATGATTAAGGCTAGGTTTAGGGCTAGGATGAGGGCTAGTGTTTTTTTCTTTTTCTTTTTAGGTTTAGGGCTAGAATGAGGGCTAGGGCTAATATCATGTCTAGGGTTATGGTTGAAGATAATTTTAGGGTTAAGTCTAGGTCTACATCTAGTGTAAGGGTTAGGCTTAGGGTAAGGTTCAGGTTTAGAGCTAGGGGAAATTTTAAGGTTAGGGTCAAGATTAAGGTTTTGTTTAAGTTAGGAATTAGGCTTAAGGCTTGAATTAGCATTAGTGTTAGATTTAGGGTAATGATAGACTTTAGTTTGGGGTTCAGGTTAGATTTAGGGTAATTGGTATGGTTAGCATTAGCAATAAGTTTAGGGTTAGGCTTAGGGTTAGCATTAGGGTAATGGTTATGGTTAAGGTAGTGGGTCAGATTAGAGATTAGGTTAGAACTAGGGTTAAGGTTAGGAATAGGTCTTGAGTAATGGTTAGGGTTAGGTTTAGAACTAGGGTTAGGTTTAGGGTTATGGTTAGTATAAGTGTTCATTTTTGAGCTAGGGTTATGGCTAGGGAGAGGGTTAGTTTTAGGGTTAGGTCTAGGGATAGGATTATGGTAGAGTTAGTGTTAGGGTTAGGGTTAGGGATAGAGTTATCATTAAAGTTAGGTTTATGGTTAAGGTAATGGATAAGGTTAGATAAAGGGTTAGGGTTAGGGTTAGATTTTGGTATAGGGTTATGATTAGGGCTATGGTTATATTTAGTTTTATGGTTAGGTTTAGGGTTTGAGTCAGGGTTAGGGCTATGTTTAGTGTTCAATTTAGGATTATGTCTAGGATCAGTTTTCTGGTTAGTTTACCCTAACACTAGACCTAGTCCTAAACCTAATCCTATAACTAGCCCAAATAATAACCCTAGTCCATACATTGGCTGTAACTTTAAACCTAGCACTACCTCTAACCAAAACCTAGCTCTAAACTGAGATCTAAACTTAGCTTTAACACTTACACTAACTCTAATTCTAGCCCTAACCCTAACCCTAAACATAGCCCTAACCTTAGTTCTAACCCTATCACTTACCCTAAGTTAACACTAACACTAATGCTAACACTAGTCTTAAACCTAATCCTAACTTTAACCAAAACCCTAACTCTATTAGTAGTCCTAAACTTAGCCCTCATTCTAGATCTAACCGTAACCCAAACCTGACACTTATTCTGACCCTAACGGTAACCATAGGTCTAAATCTGACCCTAAATTAAACCAAACCCTTACACCAGCACTAGCAATAAACCTATGCCTAAATCTAAACCTAACACTAGCCCTAACCCTAATCCTAACCCTAGCACTAATCCTATAACTTATCCTAATCCAAACCCTAACCTTAATGCTAACCCTAGTCCTAACAATAATCCTTAGCCTAACACAAATCCTAACTTTATTAGTAGTCCAAATCCTAGCCATCATTCTAGTTATAACCATAACCCAAACACTAACCCTAACCCTGACCCTAACCATAAACCAAACTCTAACATTAGCCCTACCCCTAAACCTTTACCTAAACCTAACACTAAAACTAGCCATAGACATAAACATAATCCTAATTCTAGCCATATCTCTCACCCATGACCAAAACAAAAACCTAGCCCTATCCCTAATGATAACCCTTAACCTAACCCAAACACTAACCCTGCATCTAGACCTAAACAATCCTAATTTAGGCTCTATCCTTCACCATAATCCTAATCCAAATACAGACAACAACACTAACACTAACTTAAGTTTAAAACTGATCCTAACCAAAACATAAACCTAACACTATACCTAGCCATAACCCTAATCATAACTCTAGTCCTTATATATCTATAGCCCTAACCCTAGCTCTAAACCTAACAAAAAATCTAGCCCTAATCCTAGGCCTAAAGCTAGCCCTAAGCATAACCCTAACCCTAATTGTATCCCTCACGCTAATCCTAACCCTCAACTTAGACCTAAACCTAGCTAAAACCCTAACCCTAACTCTAAACATAACCCTAGCCTTATCCCTAAACCTAAAGCTAACCCTAGCCCTAATCATAATGTTAATACTAACCCTAATACTATCTCTATAATTATCCATTACAATAAACCTAACCCTAAACGTAATGATAACCCTTGCTCTACCTCTAACTCTAAACCTAATCCTAGACTTAACCCTAAACCTAACCCTCATCATAGCCCTAACCCTAGATCAAATCCTAAACTATACTCTAACTAAACCTAGCCCAATCCCTAACACTAACCTTAAACCTATAACTACCCCTAACCCTAATTTGACATCTAATCCTATCCATTAACCTAACTCTAAAGGTAACCTTAGCCCTAACCCTAACTCTAATCCTAACCTTAACTGTAAATCTAACCCTAGACATAACACTAAACCTAACTCTCACCCTAGCATTAACCCTAGTTCAAAACCTAAACTATATCCTAAACCTAAGCCAAACACTTACCCTAGGCCTAGCCCTAACCCTTACCCTAACTCTAGCCCTAATCCTAACCAAAATGCTAGCCCTAACCCTAGTTCTAATGCTATACATTACCCTAACAATAACCATAACAAAAATGCTAACCCTAGGCCTAACCCTAACCCTATAACTAACCTTAACCATATGCATTATTTTAATCTTAACCTGAAACCTAAACTTCAACCTATCCATTACCCTAAACCTAACTCTAAACCAAACCCTAAATTTAGCCCTAACCCTAAAATTTAACCTAACCCATAACCGAAACCTGAAGCTGACCTTAGAAAAACACCTAATTCTAAACTTGATCCTTACCCTAAACCTGACCCTTATACAAGACCTCACCATGAAACTAACCCTATAACTACCCCTAGCCATAACCCTAAACCTGACATTATCCCTATCCCTAAAATTTGCCTTAAACCTAACAAAAGCCCTAGCCTTCATGCTAACACCAAATCTACCCTTAATCCTAACCCAATCCTAACCCTATCCCTAAACCTAATCCTAATCATCGCCCTAGCCCTAAACATAGCTATAACCCCATCTCTTCCCCTTAACCTTACCCTAAACATAGTCCTAAAATTAAGCCTAACCTTAACACTAATACTAGACCTATTCCTATGCCTAGTTTAGCCCTAACCCTAAACCTAACCCTAGCCTTAAGACTAAATCTAATTCTTGCCTAGCCCTATTTCTAGTTCTAACTTTATCCCTTACCATAACTTTAGCCTTAGCCCTAAAACATAACCAGGATATAGCACTAACCCTAATCCTTAACTTAAACCAAATCCTAACCATATATCTAGCCCTAAGCCTACCCCTAATTCAAGTCCTATCTCTAACCTAAAACTAACCCTGAACCTGACTCTGAACCTGACACTAATCGTAGCTCAAAACATCACCCTAAACTTAAACCTAATCCTAAAACTAGACTTAGTCCTAACTGTAATCCTAAAATTAGCCCCAATCATAACTATAGTTCTTACATTAGCCATATCACTAACACTAGCCCTAAGAAAAACTAAAGCTAGCACTAATCTGACCCCAAACCCAACCTTTAACCCTATCTCTAACCCTAAATGTAGTTCTAAACCTTTCCCTAAACCTAACCCTAACTTTAATCCTTACACTGACCCTAATCCTAACCCTACACCTAGCCCTAACCTTAACCAAAACCCTAACCCTAACCCTTGCTCTAACCCTATCCAATACCCTAACCCGAACCCTAAACCTAATGTAAACTCCCATCCTAACCATAACACATTCCCTAACTGTAACCTATCCATTATTCTAAACATAACCGTAACCCTAAACCTAACCTAATACTAGACCTAGATGTAACAATAACCCTAAAACTAGCCCCAATTGTAACCCTAGTTCTTACGTTAGCCGTAGACCTAAAGCTAACACAAAACATAGCCCTAATCTGAGCCCTAACACTAGCTTTAACCCTAAACCCAGCCCTAACCCTAACCCTCACCCTAAGCCTAGCCCAAACCCTAGCCCTAACACTAGCACTAACTCTGTCCCTTACCTTAAGCCAAACTCTAACCCTAAAGCTACCTAGTTTTAACCTAATCCTTAGCCTAATCCAAACCCTAACTCTATTACTAGTCCTAACACTAGCTCTCAATCTAGCTCTATTTCAATCCAAAACCCTAAATCTAAACCTGTCCCTTATTCTGACCCTAATACCAACCATAGGTCTAAACCTAACCCTAACCCTAAACCGACCCCTAACATTGGTGCTCTCTTTAACCATATACCTATACCTAACCCTAACACTAGACCTAGATCTACACCTAATCCTTCATCTAGCGATAACACTAGCCCTAGTCCTAAACAAAAACCTAGCCCTAGCCCTAAGGATAACCCTTAACCTAACCCAAAAACTAACTCTACCCCTAGACCTAAACCTTGTCCTAATGCTGGACCTAATCATAAACCTTACCCTAACCCAAACACTGACCCTTACCTAACACAAACCCTACCTCAAAAACATTTTCTAACCAAAAACCTAACCTTAAACTAGACCTAGCCATATCACTAATGCTTAAACTAGCCATAACCATAAGCCAAAGCCTAACTCTAACTCTATCCATTACCCTTACCATAACCCTAACCCTAATGCTAACCCTAGCCCTAACCCTAACCCTGACTCTAACCCTAAACCTCGTCCTAGTGCAAATCTTAGCTCAATCCCAAACCCTTAAATATAATTTAATGTCAACACTACACCTTAGCCTAAACCTAACCGTAACCTTAACCCTAGCACTAATCTTAACCTTTACCCTAGCCATAACTCTAGCTCTAAAACTACCCATTACCCTAACCCTAACCATAACCCTAATGATAACCCTAGCCCTAAACCTAAATCTACCCTAACCCTAACCCTAGATATAGCCATAAACCTAAACCTTATCATAGATCTAACCCTAGCTCAAACCCTAACCATTACACTAAACCTAACCCAACATCTATCCCTAACACTACCCTTAAGCCGAAACCTAATACTAACCTTAACCCTAATCTGACATTAAACCCTATCCAATACCCTAAACCTAATGATAACCCTAGCCCTAAACCTAACACTAACCTTGACCCTAACCTTAACTATAACCTAGGCCTAACCCTAAACCTAACTTTTGCCCTAGTGCTAATCTTAGTTCAAACCCTAAACTGTACCCTAAACCTAAACCTAACACTATTGCTGGGCCTAACCCCAACCCTAACCTTACCTCATGCCCTAATACTAACCATAACCCTTGCCCTAACCTTAGTTCTAACCCTCTCCATTACTCTAAACATAACCCTTACTCTAATGCTAACCCTAGGCCTAAACCTAAACCTTTCACTAACTCTAACCCTATCTATTACCCTACACATAACCTGAACCCTATACCTAACCCTATCATACCATAACCCTAACCCTAATGCTAATTGGAGTCCTAATCCTAAACCCTAACCTAAACCAAAACTGAAACCTGATTCTAACCCTAATCATAACCCCAGCTCTAAACCTAATCCTTAACCTAGACCTAGCCACAAATCTCACCCTCAATCTATCCCTAACTGTAACCCTCGACCTGACACTAGCTCTAGCCCTAATTCTTGTCATAACCCTAAAACAAATCCTAGCCCTCATTCTAGCCCTAAACCTCGTCTTATTACAAACCCAAAACATAATCCTAGCCCTAACCATAATTCTAATCTTCGACCAAGCCCTAACACTAGTTATAACCCCATCAATTTTCCTAAACCTAACCCTATCCCTAAACCTAAACCTAACCTAAAACTAGGCCTAAACCTAGCACAAAGCCTACACATACTCCTAGCCCTAATTTAGCCCTAAACCAAATCTAACCCTAGCCCTAAGACTAACTCTAACTCTCACCCTAGTCCTATTCCCAGTTCTATCCCCAACCCTTACCATAACCATAAAACTTGCCCAAACCTTAGCCCTAACCCAAGCCTTAGCCCTAATCCTACATCTAATCCTAATGCTAAATGTAATGTAACCCTAAACCTAAGCCTAAATCTCTCACTAACACAAGCTGTAACACTAACACTAATTCTAAAACTAGCCCTAACCTAGCCCAAGCCCTACAACAAAACAGAGCCATAGCCCTAACCCTAACATTTAACCTAAACCAAACCCTAAGCCTACACCTAGCCCTAAACCTAGCTTTAATTTGAGTCCTCTCTCTAACCCTAAAACTAACCCTGACCCTTACTCTGACCCTACACTAACTCTAGCTCTGATCATCACCCAAAACCTAAACCGAACCCAAACACTACACCTAGCCCTAACCCTAACCCTAAAATTAGCTACATTGTAACCCTAGTTCTTACATTAGCTGTAGCCCTAACCCTAGCAGTACCCTAACACAAAACCTATCCAAATCAGAGACATAACACTAGCTTTAACACTAACAATTACTGTAACCCTAGATATAACAATTACCCTAAATCTAATGCTAACGCTAACCCTTGAAATAACCCAAAACCTAACACTAACCCTAGCCCTAATCCTAACAATAACCCTAGCTCAAAACCTAGCTCTAATCCTATCATTACCTTAACCGTAACCCTAACCCTAACGCTAACCCTAGGATAAGCCTAACCCTATTCCTAACCCTAAACCTATCCATTACACTAAACCTAACCTGAACCCTAAACTTAACCATATCCATAAACCTAATCATAACCCTAACTCTAATGCTAATTTGAGCCCTAAACATAAAGATCAACCTAATCCAACCTGGAACCCTGTACCTTACCCTAATAATGCACCTAGCTCTAAAACTTACCCTAAACCTTAACCTACCCCTTACACTATACCTAACCATAACCCTAACCCTAAAACTGTCTCTAATCATAATCCTAGACCTGTCATTAGCCCTAGCACTAATGAAGCCCTAAACCTAACACAAACCCTAGCTCTAATCCTAACTCTAAACTTAACATTAATCCTAACCCCAACCCTAATACTAGCCCCAAACCTAAATTTAACTCTCTCCCTAGTTCTAAACCTAGCGATAACATCATGCCTAACCATATCCATAACCCTAACCCTAGTCCTAAACCTAGGCTTAGCCTTAATACTAACCCTAGCACTATACCTAACCCAAATAAAGCCCTAAACCTAACCTTACCAAACCCTAATCCTAAGACTTACTCTAACTCTCACCCTAGCCCTATCCCTAGATCTAACCCTATCCCTTATGATAACCCAAATCCTAGGCCAAAATCTAGCCATAACCTAGATTTAACCCTAATTCTAAATCTAACCCTCAAAATAAGCCTAAACTATACCCTATCACTAGCTTTAACCCTAATGCTAATTTGAAAACAAGCCCTAAACCTAGCCCTAGTGCTCAAGAAAAACAGAGCCATAGCACTGACCCTAACACTTAACCTAAACCATAGCCTAAACCTACACTTAGCCCGAACACTAATCCTAACCTTAGAACTAATACTAACCCTGACTCTGACCCTAACAATGACCCTAGCTCTATAAATTACCCTATCCCTAAGCCTAATCCTAACACTACACCTCGCCCTAAAGTGAACCCTAAACTAGCCCTAATTTTAATGCCTGGTTTTACATTAGCCATACCTCTAAACCTAACACAAAACCTAGCCCTAATCAAAGGCCTAACCATAGCTTTAACCCTAACCCTATACCTAGTCTTAAACCTAGTTCTAACACTATTGCTTACCCTAAGAAAAACCCTCACCCTATTGCTTCCCTAGTCCTAACCCTTAACTGAAGCCTACTCCAAACCCTAACTTTATTACTAGTTCTAACAGTAGCCCTCTTTCTACCTCTAAACTTAAACCAAACCCTAATCCTAACCCTTACCCTTATTCTGACTCTAACAAAAAAGCTAGGATTAAAACTGACCCTAACCCTTATCCAAAACCTAACACTAGCCCTACCAGTATCCCTATACCTAAACTTAACACTAACACTAGCCCTAGACCTAAACCTAATTATAAATATAGACATAACCCTAGACTTAGCCCTGAAAATAACCCTTAACCTAAACCAAACACTAGCCATACCCCTAAAACTAACCCTAGTCCACACTCTGGCCCTAACCCTACACCTAAACCTAACCTGAACCCTGACACTTACCCTAACAAAAACCCTAGCTCTAAACTTTATCCTAACCCAAAAACTAACCCTAACAATAAAAAAACCTAAGTCTAGCCATAACCATAACTCTAGCTCTTAAATTACTAATACACTTAACACTAGCCCTAAACCTCACACAAAACCTAGCCCTAATTGTAGCCCTAAACCTAACCCTAAGCATAACTCTAACCCCAAACCTAGCCCTAAACCTAACCCTAACTCTCATCCTAGCACTAACCCTAGCTCAAACCCTTAACCTTACCATAAACATAACCCTAGCCCAAACCAAAAAAACTCACCCAAACCCTAGACATAATCCTTACCTTAACCATAACACAAACCCTAGCTCCAACTCTATCCACTACCTTAACAATAACACTAAACCTAATGCTAACCCTAGCCCTAACCCTAATCCTAACCCTACCCTAGCTTTGACTGTAACCCTAACCCTCACTCCAGCCCTAAACCTACCTCAATCCCTAACCCTTAAACTTAAGCTAACCCTAAATCTAACTGAAGGCCTAACTCTAAACAAACCCTAGCCTAATCCTTACCTGAAACCTAGACATAACCCTAGCTCGAACCCTACTCATTAACCTAACCCTAAACTTTACCCTAATGATAACACTAGACATAAAGCTAAACATACCCTAAACATAAACATAAACCTAACCCTAGAACTAGCAGTGAACCTAACCTAAGATAGCTGAAATCCTAACTGTAACCCTAAACCTAACCCTAACTTTAACCAAAACCTATCTGTAACTCTAACCTAACATCTAAATGTATTACCCTAAGCCTAATGATAACCCTAGCCCTAACCCTAACACTAACCCTAACACTAACCATGACCTTAACCCTTGCACTAACCTTACCTTAGCACTAACCCTAGCTCAAACGCCAAACCATTTCCAAAACCTAATCCTAAATCTAAACCTCGCCCTAACCCTGACCCTAACAGTAAATCTAGCCCTAATCCTAACCATAACCCTAGCCCTAACCCTTGGTCTAACACGATAAATTACCGTAATGATACCATAACACTAATGCTAACTCTAGGCCTAAGCCTAAACCTATCACAAACCAAAATCATATCTATTACTCTAAACGTATCTTGAACCCTAAACCTAACCCTATCCATTACCCTAACCCTAACTCTAACCTTAATGCTAATTTGAGCTGTAAATCTAAACCTTATCCTAACCCAAACCCAAAGCCTGTCCATGACCCTAATAATAGGCCTAGCTCTATACTTGATCCTTTCGCTAAATGTAACACTTAAATTTTACTTAGCCATAAACCTAACCCTAAGACTCTCCCTAACTGTAAACCTAGACCTGACATTAGCCATAACCCTAATTCTTGCACTAAATCTAACACAAAAATTATCCCTAATCATAGTGTGAAACCCAGCCTTAATCCTAAACCAAACAACAACCCTAGCCCTAACCCTAAAGCTAATTTTGAAACTAGCCCTAACACTAACCATAGCACAAAAAAAAAAAAAAAAAAACCTGAGCAACAGGCCTAACACAAAACCATAACTTAAAATAAACACTAGCACTATACCTAGAACTAATGCTATACTTAATTCAAGTCCTAATTCTAAACTTAAAAATAACCCGGAACCTGACTCATATCCTAACACTCACCCTAGCTCTAAACTGCACCCTACAATTAAACCAAACCCTAACAGTAACCCTGGCCCTAATTCAAGTCCTAACCCTAACCATAAAACTAACCCTGACCTGACTCATATCCTAACACTCTCTCTAGCTATAAATATCAATCTAACATTAAAATTAAACCTAACACTGACCTACCCCTAACCTAACCCTAAAACTAACCCTAATTCTAACCATAGTTCTTATATTTGTCATTGCCCTAACCATAGCCTTAAACCCCACACAAAAACTAGCCCGAATCTGAGCCCTAAACCTAGCTTTAACCCTAACCATATCCCTAACCCTAGCCCTAAAGCTATGTCTAACCCTATCCCTTACACTAAGCAAAACCCTAACCTTAATGGTAACCCTAGACATATTCCTAATTCTTACGTTAAACAAATATTAACCCTATTAATAGTCCTAAGCCTAGATCTAATTCTAGCTCTAACCCTATCAAAAACCCTAAACATATCCCTGACACTTAATCTGATCCTAACTCTAACCCTAGGATTAAACCTGACCCTAACCCTAAACTGAACCCTAACACTAGACCTATGGGTAACCCTATACATAAACCTAACCCTAAAACTCGAACTACACAAAAACCTAATCCTAAATCTACCCATAACTCTAGTTCTAGACCTAAAGGAAAACCTAGCCTTAACCTTCACAATAACCCTTAACCTAACCCAAACACTACCTCTACCTCTAGACCTAAACCTAGTCCTAATTCTGGCATAACCCTAACCCAAATATTGTCACTTTCTGCAACACAAATCCTAGCTCTAAATTTTATGCTCACCCCAAATCTGGCCATAACCCTAACAATAGACCTAGCCATAACCCTAACTCTAGGTCTTACATTACATATAGTTTGAATGTTAGCCCCAAACCTCACAAAAAAATCTAGCTTTAAGCATAACCCTAACCTAACCCTAGATTTAACACTAACCCTAACCCTTGCCTTAACCATAACCCTAGCTCAAAAACTAACCCTTGGCCAAATATAAATCTAGACCTAACCCTAACCCTAACACTAGACCTAATCCTAAACATAACCAAGTCCAAAACCTAGTTCTAACTCTATCCATTTCCCTAAACATAATCCTAACCCTAATGCTAAACCTGGCTCTAAACTTAACCCTAACCCTAAACCTAGATGTCACACTAACCCTAACCATTGCTCTAGCTGTAAAAATAGCTCAAACCCTAACTCTTACACTAAACCTAACCCTAACACTAACCCTAGGGTTAACCCTAAACCTAGCCCTAATCCTAAGAATAACCCTAGTCCTAATCCTAACCATAACCCAGCCCTAAACCTATCCATTATCCTTAACATAAGCCTAATCCAAATGCTAACCCTAGGCCTAATTCTAAACCTATCTCTAACACTAAACCTATTCGTTTCCTAAAATTAACCTGAACACTAAACCTAACCTTATTAATTACTCTATTCCAATCCCTAACCCTAATGCTAAATCAAGCTCTAAACCTAAACCATAACTAAATCAAACCCTAAACAAGACACTTAACCCTAACAATACATCCAGCTTTAAACCAGACCCTTTCCTGAAACCTAACCCTTAGAGTAGACCTAGACATAAACCTAACCTTTACATTATACCTAAGCGTTACCCTAACTGACATTAGCCATAGACCTAATTCTCACCCTAAACCTAACACAAACCCAAGCCATCATTCTAGCCCTAAACCTAGCCTTAATCCTAACCTGAAACCTAACCCTAGCCCAATCCCTAATTTCTACTGTTCACCTAGTTCTGAACCTAGGTATAATGACATCCCTTCCCCTAAACCTAACCCTAACCCTAATCCAACACAAAAACTAATGCAAACCCTAACCCTGACCCTAGCCCTAACACTAACACTAGCTCTAATCCTAGCCCTAATTTAGTGCTAATTGTAACTCTAACTCTAACCCTAACCCTAATACTAACTCTAACTCTTGCCATGACCTATCTCTAGTACTCACTGTATCTGTTACCATAACCCTAAAACTAGCCCTAACCTAACAACTAAACCTAGCCCAAGTCCTAAACCTAGATCTAAACATAACTCTAAATATAACGCTAACCCTAAGACTGAACATACCCATCCACTAGCCCTAACACTATGGCTAATCCGAAAACTGGTATAAACCTAGCTGTAGCTCTAAAACAAAACTGAGCCATAGCCCTAACCCTAACACTAACCTAACTGTAACCTCAGACCTGAAATTAGACCTAGCCCTACTTCTTGCCCTAACCCTAACACAAAACCTAACCCTACACCTAAACATAACTCTAGCCTTATTTCTAGTGTTATCCCTAACCCTAAAACTAACACTGACCCTAACACTAACCCTATTTCAAACCATCACTCTTATCATAACCTAACCCTAACACTAGACCTAGCCCTAAACCTAACCCTAAAACTAGCCCTAATTGTAACCCTAGTTCTTATATTAGCCATAGCCCTACTTTAGCCCTAACCTAACCTAAAACCTAGCCATAACCCTAACCCTTACACTAGCTTTAACCCTAACCAAACTCTAAACCTAGCCTTAATCCTAATGATAACCCTAGCTCTAACTCTAGCTCTAATCCTATCTATTACCTTAACCCTAAACTTAACCCTAATACTAGTCCTAGGATAACCCTAACTCTATCCATAACCCTAAACCTATTCATTACCATAAACCTAACCTGAACCCTAAAGCTAAACATATCCATTATCCTAACACAAATCACAGTCCTAAGCTAATTTGAGCCCTAACCCTAAACCTTAACCAAAACAAACCCTAACCATTAACCTGACTGTAATAATACCCCTATCTCCAAAATTGACCCTAATGCTCAACCTAACCCTTACACTATACATAGCCATAAACCTAACCGTGAAACTACCCTTAACCATAACCCAAGACCTAACATTAGCCCTAGCCCTAATGTTAGCCCTTATGCTTAAAAGAAAAAAAGCTTAATCCTGGCCCTAAACTTAGCCTTATTCTGAACGCAAACCCTAACACTAGGCCAAACCCTAAAGTGAATGCTCACCCTATCCCTTAACCTAGCTATAATATCATACTGTACCCTAACCATAATTCTAACACTAGCCCTAAATGAAAGCCTAGCCCAAATACTAAACCTAGTTTAATTCTAGACCTAATTTAGACTTAACCATAAATCTAATCATATCCATAGCTCTAAGACTAATTCTAATTTTTGTCCTAGCCCTAGCCCTAGTTCTAACATTATCCCTTACCAGGACCCAAAGCCTAGCCCTATCCCTAGTCCCAAACTTAGCCCTAGACTTTAAACTCTATCTATCCCTCACTCTAAATCTAAACCTAACATAAAACCTAAACCTCACTCTAACACTAGCCCTAATCCTAATGCTAATTTGAAAACTATTCTTCACTATAGCCATAGCGTTCAAGAAAAACTGAGCTACAGCTCTAATCCTAAACCTTAACATAAACCAAACCTTAACACTAGGCCTCGCCCTTACCCTAGCCCTAATTTGAGTCCTAAACCTAACCATACAACTAATAATGACCCTGACTCTGATCCTATAACTAACCTTAGCTCTAAACATCACTCTAACCATAAACCTAACCCAAACACTAAACCTAGCCCTAACCCTAATCCTAAAACTACCCTAATGTAATGCCAGGTCTTACATTAGCAATAGCCCTAACCCTAACACAAAATCTAGCCTTGTTCTGAACCCTAAACCTAGCTTGAACCCTAATGATAACACTAACCCTAAACCTAACCCTATCTCTAACCCTATCCCTTACCCTATGCCAATCCTCACCCTAATGCTACTCTAGGCCTAACCCTAATCCTTAGCCTACCCCAAACCCTAACTATTACTAGTCCTAACCCTAGGCCTTATTCTGTCTCTAATGCTAACCCAAACCCTAAGCCTATCCCTGACCCTTATTCTGACCCTAACACTCACCCTAGGTCTAAGCCTGACCCTAAACTAAAACCAAACAGTAACACTAGCCATATGGGTAAATCTATACCTAAACCAAACTGTAACATTAACATTAGATCTAAACTTAATCATAATATAGACATAACTCAAGCCATAGCCCTAAACAAAAACCTAGCTCCAGCACTAACAATAACCATTAGTCTAATGCAATGACTAAAAATACCCCTAGAACTAACCCTAGTAAAATTGTGCTCCTAACCATAAATCCAATGCTAACCTGAACACTGACCCTTACCCTAACACAAACTCTAGCTCTAAACCTTATCCTAACATAAAACATAACTTAACATTAGACCTATCCATAACCCTGACCTTAAAAATAGCCATAACCATAATCCTAGTTTTTACATTACCCATAGTCCTAAAACTAGCCATTAACCTCCCTCCAAACCCTAGCCCTAAATGTAGCACTAAAACTAGCTGTAAGCATAATCCTAACCTTAGCCCTAGCCCTAACCCTCACACTTGCCTCGCCCTAATGTTAGCTCAAACTCTAACTCTTACCCTAAATGTAAACCTAACCATAACCATAACCATAACCCTTGCCCTAATCCTAACTGTAACCATAGCACAGATCCTACCTCAAATTGTATCCTTTACCTTAAATATAACCCTAACACTAATGCTAACCCTAGCCCTAACTCTAACCCTAATTCTAAACATAGCCCTGACTCTATCCCTAAATCTCACCCTAGCCCTAACCATAAACAATTCACCTAAACCTAACCGTAACACTAAACCTAGGCCTAACCCTAACCCTAGACCTAATCTTAACTTTAACCCAATCCCTAATACTAGAAATAACTCTATCCATTACCCTACACATAAGCCTACCCAAATGCTAACCCAAGGCATACATCATAGCACTATCCCTAAAACTAAACCTATACATTACTCTATACCTAACCTCAACCCTAAACCTAATCCTATTCATTACTCTAACCCTAACCCTAATGCTAATTTAATCCCTAACCCTAAAACTTAACCTAAAGTAAACCCTAACCTGTAATTTGACCCTAATAATACACCCAACTCTCAACCTGACCCTTACCCTAAACCTAACCCTTACACTAGACCTAGCCATAAATGTAAACCTAACCATAACCCTAGACCTGACATTAGTCCTAGCCCTAACTCTAGCCCTTACCCTAAAACAAAACCTAGCCTTCATCCTAGCCCAAAGCCTAGCCTTAAATCTAATTCAAATGCTCATCATGGCTCTATCCCTAATTTGAACCCTCGACCGAGCCCTGAACCTAAGTATTAGCCCATAACATCCGCTAAAACTAACCCTAACCCTAACAATTACAAAAACCCTAACCATAGCCTTAACCATAGGCCTAAAGCTAACACTAACTCTAGCACTATACCTAGCCCTAATTTAGCCCTAAACTTAACTCTACCCCTAACCTTAGTCCTAAGACTAACTCACTCTCACCCTAGCCCTATTTTTGTTTCTAACCCTATCCATTACCTTAGCCCTAAACTTAGCCCTGATCGTAGCCATAGCCCTCACCCTAGATCTTACCATAACTCTAAATATGACTCTAAACTTAAGCCTAACCTCATCCTATCACTAGTCCTAATACCATTGCTAATCCTAAAACTAGCCCTAACCCTAGTCCTAGCCCTAAAACAAAACCAAGACATTGTTCTAACAGTAAACCTTAACCTAAACCAAACACTAATCCTACAACTAGCCATAACCCTAGCTCTAATTCAAGTCCTAGGCCTAAAACTACCATAGCTCTAAATATCACCCTAATCCTAAAGCTAATGCTGACACTAGACCATCCCAAATCCCATCCCTAAACTAACTGTAATTGTAAACATAGTTCTTACATTGGCCTTAGATCTAACTCTAGCCTTAACCCTAACACAAAATAGGCCTAATCTGAGCCCTAACAATAGATTTAATCCTAACCCTCACCCTAACCTAGTCCTAAACTTAACCCTAACTCTAGCCCTAACCATATCCCTTACCCTAATCCAAACCCTATCCATAATGCTATCCCTAGTCCTAATCCTAATCCTTAGCCTAACCCTGTTTCTAGTCCTAACACAAGCACTCATTTTAGCTCTAATTCTAACTCAAAACCTAACCCTAACCCTTGCCCTTATTCTGATACTAACACTAATTATAGGTCTACACCTGAACCTAACCCTAAACCGAACCCTGAAACAAGCCTTATATTAAACTTATACCTAAACCTCACCCTAACACTAGCCCTAAACCTAAACCAAATCCTTAATCTAGCAATAACTCTAGCACTACACCTAAACAAAACTTAGGCCTAGCCCTAACAATTACCCTTAACCTAAAACAAACACTAACACTATACCTAAACCTAACCTTGTCCTAATTCTGGCTTTCACCCTAACCTTAACTCTAACCTGAACACTGACCTTGCCTTTAAGAGTTAACCTATCTCTAAACCTGAGCCTAACAAACATCTAAACCTAACACTAGCCTAGCCATAACTCTAACCCTAATACTAGCCCTAATCATAACCCTAGCTCTTATATTAACCATAGCCCTATCCCTAGGCCTAAACTTAACACAAAACCTAGATCTTTTCCTAGGCCTTAACCTAGCCTTAGGCATAACCCTAACACAAATCATAGCCCTAACACTATCCTAACCTTCGCCTTAGTCCTAACCCTGGCTCAAAACATACACCTATCCCTAAATCTAACCCTAAACCTATCCCGAATAATACACCCAATATCCCTAATCCTAACCTTAACTCTAGCACTAAACCTAGCTCTAAAGATACCCATTACCCTAAACATAACAATAACTCTATTGATAACCCTGGGCTTAAACCTAACCCTAAACCTAACCAGAAAACTTATCCTAGACAAAACCCTAAACCTCAACCTCACCATAGACCTAACCCTAGCTCAAACCCTAACCCCTATCATACACCTAACCACAACCATAGCCCTAACCCTAAGCCTAAACCTCAATCTAACTCTAATCATAAACCTAAACCTACATCTAATCGTATCCATTACCCTAACCTTAACAATACCCCAAACGATGACCGTAGCCCTAACCCTAACTCTAACCCTAACCATACTGTAATCATATTCCTAGACCTAACCCTAAACCTAACCGTCTCCCTAGCCCTAAACCTAGCTTAAAATGCAACTCTTACACTAAACATAACCCTAAACGTAACCCTAGATCTAAGTCTAAACCTAACCCTAACTCAAGACCTATTTCTAACCATAAACATAGCCCTAAGCTTAGCTCTAACCCTATCCATTATCCTAACCATAACCCTGACCCTAATGCTAACTCTAGACCTACAACTAACACTATCCTTATCAATTACCCTAAACCTAAACTGAACCCTAAACAAAAACCTATCATTACCCTAACCCTTACCCTAAAGCTAATTAGAGCCCTAACCCTAAACCCTAACCTCAAACAAACTCTAACCCTGAACCTTACCCTAATAATTCTCCTAGCTCTAAACCTGATCCTTACCCTAAACCTAACCATTACCACTAGACCTAGCCATAAAACATTGTAAATCTATCCCCAACCATAACCCCAGACCTGACATTAGCACTAGCCCTAATCCTACCTCTAACCCTAACACAAACCCCAGGGCTTATCCAAGCCCTAACACTAGCCTTAATCCTAACCCTAAACCTAACCTTAGGCCTAAACCTAACACTAACCCTAGCCCTAATCTTACCCCTAATTTACGCCTATCCCTAACCTTAGCCCTAACCCTAGCCCTAAGTGTAACTCTAACTTTCACCCTTACCCCATTCCTAGTTCTAAACCTATACCTTACTGGAACAATAATCCTAGCCCTAATCCTAGCCCTATTTTTAGCACTAGCCCTAACCTAGATCTAACTCTAAATCTAAATGTAACTTTAACCCTAAGCCTAAAACTAAAAATAACAGTAGCCCTAACCTTAATGCTAATCTTAAAACTAGTCCTAATCCTAGCCCTAGCCCTAAAACCAATCCCAGACATAGCCCTAAACCTAACCCTTAACCTAAATAAAACCCTAAGCCTAAATCTACACTTAGCCCTAATTCAAGTTTTAAGCTGAACCAAAAACTAACCCTGAACCTGAATCCGACCATAACACTAACCCTATCTCTAAAGATAACCCTAACCCTAAACCTAAACCTAACACTAGACCTAGCACCAACCACAAACCTAAATTTAGCCTTTAAATATAACCCTGGTACTGACTTTAGCCATAAACCTAACCCTAGCACTATCTTAACACAAAACCTAGCCCTAATTCAAGACTTAACCCAAGCTTTAACCCTAACAGTAACCCTAACACTAGTCTTAATCATAACCTTAACTCTAGCCCTAACCCTAGCTCTAACCCTATCTATCAACATAACTATGACCCTAACACTAATGCTAACACTAGGCCTATTCTTAACCCTATCCCTAATCCAAGCCCTATCCATTATGCTAAACCAAACCTAAACCCTAAACCCTACCTTATCATTACTGTAAACCTAAACTTAATGCTAATTCAAGCCCTAAATTTAAACCATAGCCTATCCCAAACCCTAACCAAGGCCATAACCTTAATAATATCCCTAGCTCTAAATCTGACCTAAAATTAAACATAACCCTTACACTACCTGTATCCATAAACCTAACCCTAATTCTATCTTTAACCATAACCCTAGACCTGATATTAGTCCTAGCCCAAATTCTAGCCCTACCCTAAAACAAAACTTAGCCCTCTTCCTAGACCTAAACCAGCCTTAATCATAACCCTAACCCTAACCATAGGCCTCACCCTAATTCTAACCATCACCCAACTTCTAAACCTAGCTATAAGGCCAATCCTTACCCTAAACTTAACCCTAACACTAAACCTAATGCTACGCCTAAGCTTAACAATAACCCTATCCCTAATTCTTCCCTAATTTAACTGTATACCTAAACCTAACCCTAGCTTTAAGACAAACTTTAACTTTCACACTAGCCCTATTCCTACTTCTAAACCTATCCATTACCGTAACCCTAACCCTAGCTCTAAACCTAGCCATAAAACTTTCCCTGTCCTTATTCCTAGCCGTAACTCTAGATCTATCCCTAACTCTAAATCTAACACTAACCCTAAGCCTAAGCCTAAAATAAACACTACTACTAACCCTAATGCTACCCATAAAACTAGCACTAACCCTGACCCTAGAAGTAAATCAAAACCAAGCAATAGCCCTAATAATAAACCTTAACTTAAACCAAATCCTAATACTACTCCTAGACATAACTTTAGCCCTAATTCGAGTCCTAACCTTAACCTGAATACTAACCCTGACTCTGACTCATATCCTAACACTCACCCTAGCTCTAAACACAATCCTAACCTTCAACCAAACAATTACACTAACACTAGCCATAATTTGAGTCCTAACCTTAACCTTAAAATTAACCCTGACCCTGACTACTAACATAATGCTAACACTAGCTCTAAATATCACCCTAACCTTGAACCTAATCCTAAGACTAGAGGTCTAACCCCTAATCATAGCCCTAAAATTATGTAATCCTAGTTTTTGTAACCTAATTGTAACCCTAAATCTTACATTAGCTGTTACTCTAACCCTAGCCCTAATCCTAACACAAAAACTAGCCCCAATCTGAGCTCTAAACCTAGCTTTTAACCCTAACATTAGCCATAAACCTACCTCTAATTCTGTCTCTTACCCTAAGCCGAAACCTAACACTAATTCTAATCCTAATTCTAACACTAATCCTTAACCTAACCCAAAGCTTAATCCTTTTCCAATCCTAACTCTATTCCTCATTCATGCTCTAACCATTACCGAAACCCTAATCCTAATCCTGACCCTTATTCTCACCCTAACACTAATCATAGGTCTAAACCTGAACCTAACCCTAAACCAAACTGTAACACTAGCCTAGACCTAAAACTAATCCTAAATCTAGCCATTGCTCTAGCCCTAGACCTAAAGGAAAACCTAGACCTAGCCCTAATAATAACCCTTAGTCTAAGCCAAACACTAACTCTACCCCTAGACCTAACCCTAGTCCTAATTCTGGCTTTAATTCTAACCATAATCCTAATCTGAACACTGACCTGACATTAACCCTAACTCTAAACATCACTCTAACCCTGAAATTATACCTAGCCCTAACATTAACCCTAAATGTAGCCTTAATCATAACAAGTTCTTAATTTAGCCATAGCACTAACCTATTGCAAAACCTCACTCTAATCCAATCCCTACCCTATCTTTAAACATAAATCTAAACCTAACACTAACCATGGCCCTAACCCTAAGCCTAAGCCTAACATTACATCCAATCCTAAGCATAATCCTAGCCCTAACCCTAGCTCTAACCCTATCCATTACCCTAAGGATAACCCTAACCCTTACGCTAACCCTAGACCATACCCTAATCCTATGCCCATCCCTAACCCTATCCATTACCCTACACCTAACTTGAACCCTAAACCTAAAACTATCGTTAACCTATCACTAAACCTAATGCTAATTCGAGCCCTAAACATAAACCATAACCTAACCTAACCCCTAACCCTAACTCTAATAATATCCCTAGCTCTAAACATGACCCTAACCATAAACCTAACCTTACAATAGACCTAGACATAAACCTAACCCTAAATCTATCCCTAAATTTAACCCTAGACCTGACATTATCCCTAGCTTTTATCCTAGTCCTAACCCTAACACAAAACTTAACCCCCATCCTTGACATAATCCTCGCCTTCTTCATAACCCTAACCCTAACCCTTATTCTAAACCTCACCCTATCCCTAAAACTAGGACTAAACTCATCCCTTACCCTAAACCTAACCCTAATCCAAACCCTAACACTAAACCTAGCCCTAACCCTAGGCCTAACTCTGACATTAACACTTGCCCTAATCCAAAACCTCACTTAGCCCTATCCCTAACACTAAACATAATCCTAGCCCTAAGAATAATTATAACCCTTGTGTTAGACCTATAGGGTAGTTCTAAACTTTTCCCTTACCATCAACCTAATCCTATACCTAATCTTAGCCCTAACCCTAGCCCTAGCCCTTAAAAAAAAAACAAAAAACAAACAAACAAACAAAGAAAACAAAAAAAACGAGTTATAGCCCTAATCTTAACCCTTAACCTAAACTAAACCCTAACCGTACACCTAGCCCTAACCCTATCCATAACCCTATCCCTAATTCTAGTCCTACCCTGAAAACTAACCCTGACTCTGACTCTGACCCTAACATTAAACCTAGCTCTAAAATCATTGTAACCATAAATCTAACCCTAACGCTAGACCTAGCCTTAACCTAACCTTTTAACTAGCTCTGATCATAACCTTACTTTGTACTTTAGCCATAGTCTTTTTTTTAATTTTTTTTAAATTATTAGTTGTTCAAAACATTACAAAGTTCTTGGCATATCATATTTCATACATTTGATTCAAGCGGATTATGAACTCCGATTTTTACCCTATATACATATGGCAGATTTACATCAGTTACACATCCACTTTTTACCTACTGCCATATTAGTGTATGTTGTATTCTGCTGCCCTTCCTATCCTCTACTATCTCCCCTCCCCTCCCCTTACCTCCCCTCCCCTCCCCTGACCTTCCCTCCCCTCCCCTCCCATCCCCTTCCATCTTCTCTTGCTACCCTATCTACTATAATTCATTTCTCTCTCTTGTTTTTTCCCCTTTCCCCCTCACTTACTCTTATATGAAATTTTGTATAACAATGAGGGTCTCCTTCATTTACCATGCAATTTCCCTTCTCTCTCTCTTTCGCTCCCCCCTCTCAACCCTGTTTAATGATGATCTTCTTCTCATGCTCTTCCTCCCTATTCTAATCCTAGTTAAGAGCTAACCCTAGTCCTTCACCTAGTCCTAAGCATAACCCTATTCCTAACCCTAGCCCTAATCCTAACTTAACCCTAGCCTTAGTCCCAACACTAGCTCAAAGCCTAACACTTACCATAAACATAAACCTAGAAATACCCGTAAATCTAACCCTAACCCTAGCCCTAATCCTAACCTTAACCCTAGCTCTAACCCTAGCTCTAAACCTACAAAATACACTAAATCTAACCCTAAACCTACTGGTAACCCTAGCCTTAACCCTAACAATAATCCTAACCCTAACCAAAAAACTAAACCTAGATCTAACCCTAAACTTAACTCTCGCTATAACCCTAACCCTAGCTCAAAACCTAACCCTTTGAGTTAGGTTGAGGGTTATAGCGAGTATCCATTACACTAAATCTAACCCTAACCCTAATGATAATCCTTGCCCTAACCCTAACTCTAACCCTAAAACTACCGTAATTCTATCCCAAAGCTGAAGCATTCCAAAACATATTTATCCGAAAGCACTGTTAGAGACAACAGGGAAATATATGTTTACTGAACTACCTCCCCTAATTATTTGGCCAGATTTCTTTGATACTGGACAAGATTCATCTGTTAGATTTCCCCACTAGGCTCCCTTAATTTGGGACTTCTATGATAAAAAGGTTCTGTAAACAGATTAGGGTTAGTTTTATGATTAGGGTAAGTGCTAGGTTTAAACCTAGTGTTAGGGTTGGAGTCATGTATCTTTGATACTGGGCAGCATTCATCTTTTACCTAGCCTCACAATGTTTCCTGGTTTAAGCCTTCTCGGTTCAATGGTTTGCTGTCAGGAATAGTTTGTATTTTAAGGTTTCACTTAATTTTGAACTATTTTGTTGAAGAGAAATGGAGCATCAAATCAAACAGGGTTGGTTCTAGCTGGTTGAAACTTCACAGACTCAATCAGTTGTCTGTGGGCACTCTCTGGGTTGTTCCTTGTGAATGTTTCCCTCAGCTGAAACATGCAAAGCAACTTTATCCCAGAGCACTTTTGGAGAAATAAAGGAAATATGCATATGCTGAAACACTTCCCCCAATTATTTGCCTAGATTTTTTTTTATATTGTGAAGGATTCTTCTGTTAGCTTTCCCCACTAGGCTCCCTTAATTTGGGACTTCTAGGATCAAAGGTTATCTAAACATGCTAGGGTGAGCTGTAGCATTAGGATTAAGGATAGATCTAGTGTTAGGTTTACAGTAGTTTTGTTCAAATTTCTTTAATAATAGACAGGATTTATCTTTTACCTATCCTTACTATGTTCCCCAGGTTTGGGCCTTTTAAGTTCACTGGTTTGCTGTCAGCATTTCAGTATTTATTTTAAGGTTTCACATCATTTTGACCTATATGGGTAAATGAAAATGGAGCTGGAAATCAAACAGGGTTTTTGCTAGCTGCTTGATACTTCACACACTCAATCAGTTCTCTGTGAGGACACTCTGGTTTAATCCTTGTGAAAGTATCCCAAAGATGAGGCATGCAAAAACAACACTAGGCGAGGGCATTTTAGGGGATGACAGAAAAAAATGCATTTACTGAACTACCTCCCCCAATCATTTGGTCAGATTTCTTTCATGCTGGGCAGGGTTCATCTGTTTGCTTGCCCCTCTAGGCTCCTCATCTTTGAGACTTCTATGATCAAAGTTCTCTAAACAGGTTACGTTAGAGTTAGGTCTAGTGTTAGGGTTGGAGTTTGTCTTGTTCAAATTTCTTTGATACTGGGCAGGATACATTTTTACCTAACCTTACTATGTTCCCCAAATTTTTCCCTTCTCCATTCAATTCTTTGCTGACAGGAACAATTTGTATTTTACAGATTCACTTCATTTTGACCTACATGGGTAAATGGACATGGATCTGGATATCAAATAATTTTCATGCTAACTGCTTGAAACTTCACACACTCAATCAATTCTCTGTGGGCACTCTCTGGTTTGTTCCTTATAAAATTAGTAATAAGCTGAAGCATGCAATAGAAATTTATTTGAGAACACTTTAGGAGAAAATAGAGAAATATGCATGTACTGAAATAGCTCACCCAATTATTTTGTCAGATTTCTTTGAAACTGCCCATGATTCATCTATAAGCTTGCCCCAGTCGACTCCCAAATTTTGAAACTTCTGGGATCTAAGTTTCTCTAAACAGATTAGGTTTAGGGTTAGACTTAGTGTTAGGACTAGGTTTAGACCAAGTATTAGGGCTAGAATTAGTTTTTTGGTTTTTTTTTTTAATTTCTATGATACTGGGCAGGATTCACCATTTTCCTATTTTTACTATAATCCAAATATTTGGGCCTCCTACGTAAAAGTTTTCTCTAAGGAACAGTTTCAATTTTCATCTTTCTCTTCTTTTTGCCCAATAGGAGTAAATGGAAATGAAGCTGGAAATCAAACAGGGTTTGTGCTAGCTACTTGAAACTTCACACACTCAATCAGTTCTCAGTGAATATTCTCTGGTTTCTTTCCTGTGAAGTATCCCTAAGCTGAAGTAGAAAGAAACAGCTTTATCTCTGAGTGCTTTAGGATCAAGAAAAATACACTTGTACTGAAAGAGCTTTGAAATTTTTTTGGTCAGATTACTTTGATAATGTACAGGATTCATCTTTGACCAACCTTAGTAGGCTCCCCAAGTTTGGGCCTTCAAGGTTCAATGGTTCATTGTCAGGAAAATTTGAATTTTTAGTTTTCACTACATTATGACCTATAGGTGTGAATAGAAATGGAGCCAGCAATCAAACAGGGTTGGTGCTAGCTTCATGAAACTTCACACACTCAATCACTTTGCTGTCGGCATGCTCTGGTTTGTTTCTTATGAAAGTACCTTAAGCTGAAGCATGAAAAAAAAAAATATCCAAGAGCACATTAGGCTTAGGTTTAGGGTTAGATATAAGCTTAGGGCTAGGGTTAGTGTTATGGTAAAGGAAAGGGTGAGAACTAGGGCAATGACTAGGACGAGAGTTAGATATAGATTTGGACTAGGTTTAGGCTTAGGGTTAGGGTTTAAGCTAAAATAGGGCTAGGATTAGGGCTAAGGTTAGTGTTATGGATAGGACTAGGGGTAGGGCTAGATTTGGATTAGCATTGGAGTTAGGATTAAGTTTAGGGGAATGGGTGGCGTAATCGCTAGCTTTAGGGCTAGGGTTAGGATTAGAATTAGGATTAGGGCTAGGGATAGTGTTTAGGGTAGGATTAAGGCTAGGTTTAGGGCTAAGGTTTCTTTTAGGTTAAGGGCTAGAACTAGGCTAGGGCTACTGTCAAGTCTAGAGTTATGATTCAGGATAGTTTTAGGTTTAGATTATTTCTAGGTTTAGTGTCAGAGCTATGTTTAAGGTAAGGATCAGGTTTAGCATTACAGGTATTATTAGGGTTAGGGTCAGGGTTAGCATTTGGTTTTGGTCAAAGTTTAGGTTTAGTGCTTGAATTAGTGTTAGGTTTAGGCTTAGGGTTAGGTTAATGGATAGGGTTAGGTTTAGGTTTCAGTTAAGGTTTAGGGTAATGGATGGGTTAGGTTTAGCAATAGGGTTAAGTTTAGCATTAGGTTAGGGTTATGTTTAGTATAATGGATAGATTTAGAGCTAGGGTTAGGGATAGGTTATGGATTGGATTAAGTCTAAAATTAGAGTTAGTTTTAGGGATAGAGCTAGGGTTTGGTTTACAGTAGGTGTTAGGATCAGGGCTAGGGTTATGGTTAGGTTAGGGTAAGGATTAGTGTTTGAGCTAATGTAATGACTAGGGCTAGGGTTAGGTTTATGTTCAGGTCTAGGGATATGTTTATGGTTAGGGTTTGGTTTAGGGTTTGGGTGATGGCTAGATATTTCAGTTAGGGTTAGTTTTAGGGTAATGGATAATGTTAGATTTAAGGTTAGGGTTACCGTTAGTTTATGATTTACGGCTAGTCTTAAGATTAGGTTTAGTGTAAGGCTTAATGTTTCTGCTAGGGCTAGGGCTCTGTTGAGGTTTAAGTATATGTTTAGGTCTTGGGATACATTTATGGTTAGGGTTAGGTTTAGTGTTAGGGATAGGGTTATAATTAGGGTTATGGTTAAGGTTAGGGTTAGGGTAATTGACAGGTTTAGAACTAAAGTTTGAGCTAGGATTAAGGTTAGGATAAGAGCTAGGGTTAGGGTTATGGTTTAGTATAGGGTTAGGGTTTTGTTTTGGGTAAGGGTTTGGCTTTGAGCTAGGGTTAGGTCTAAGGCAAGTGTTAGAGTTAGGGCTAGGGTTATGGTTAAGATTATGTTTAGGGCTAAGTTTAGGGCTATGTTTATGGCCAGGTTTTGTGTTAGGTTTAGGGCTAGGGTTACGACTATGGTTAGGGTTAGAGCTACTGTTAGGTTTAAGATTAGGGTTAAAATAGTGTTAGGGATAGGGTTATTTTAGGGCTAGTATTAGGATGAGGGTTATGGCTAGGTCTAGTATTAGGGCTAGATTTTGGATTAGGGTCAGGTTTAGAGATAGGTTAATGTTAGGGTCAGGGTCAGTGTTCCAGATAGGATAAGGGTTAGAGTTAGAGCCATAATTAGGACTAGTGTTAGGTCTAGGGGTTGGGTAAGTGTTTAGTTTAGGTTAAGGGTTATTGTTAGGGCTAGAGCTAGGTTTTTGTTTAGGTCTATGGCTAGAATTATAACTATATTTAGGATTAGTTTGGGGTCTATATCTAGTGTTATGATCTGGTATAGGAATAGGCTTACCAGTAGGGCTAGTGTTAGGGTTTGGTTTAGGTTTAGAGTCAGGTTTAGTACTAGGGTTACTGTTAGGATCAGAATAAGGGTCAAGGTTTGGTTTAGAACTAGAATGAGGGCTAGGATTAGGACTATAAATACTTTTAATGTTTAAGTTAGGCTAAGAATTAGGGTTATGACTAGGGTTAGCATTTGGTTTAGGGTTTGTCTTGGGTAAGGGATAGGTTAGAGCTAGGGATAGGGCTTGTTTTAGGGTTAGGGTTACGGCTAGTTAGGGTTAAGATTAGGGTTTAAGCTAGGGTTAGGATTAGAATTCAGGGTAGAATTTGAGTTAGGGTTATGGCTAGTGTTATGACAATGACTAATGTACGAACTAGTGTTAAGATTAGGGCTAGTTTTAGGGTTAGCGTTAAGGAAAGGTCTGGTGTTAGGGTTAATTCAAGGTTAGGGTGGAATTTAGAGCCAGGATTATGGTTAGGATCAGGGTCAGGGTCAGGGTTATATTTAGAGTTAGGGTTAGTGCTATGTGTAGGTTTATGGTTTGGGTTAGGTTAAGGGTAAGGGTTAGGGATTTGGCTTGATTTTGTTTTAAGGCTAGGGATAGGGGTAAGGCAAGTTTTAGTATTAGCATTAGTGTTAGGGCTAGTGTTAGTGTTTGGTTCAGGATTATGGTTATGGTTAAACTTGGAGTTAGTTATAAATTTAGATTAAGGTGTAGATCCAGGGTTGGGCTAGGGCTAAGGATAGAACTAGGGCTAGGGCTAGGGCAAGAGTTAGACTTAGTCTTAAGGATAAGTTTAGGGTTAGGATTGGACAACATTAGGGTTAGTGCTGGGCTTAGTGTTAGGGTTAGGCCTAGGCTTAGTACAAGGGTTATGGTTAGGTTTAAGATTATGGTTAGGTTCAGGGTTACTGTTAGATTTAGGGTAAGTTTTGGGGTTATAGCAAGGTTTAGGGTGAGGGCAAGAGTTAGAATTAGGGTTAAACCTTGGGTTATAGTTCAGGTTAGGATTAAGGTAAATTTAGGGCTAGGATTATGGTTGGAGCTAATTTCAGGTCCAGCTTTATAGTTAAAGAGAGTATAGGGTTAGGTTAGATGTAGTGTAAGGGTTAGGTTTAGGGTTAGGATCAAGTTAAGAGCTAAGGGTATAGTTTGCATCAAGGTCGTGATTAGTGTTTGGGATAGGTTAAGGTTTAAATTTAGGGCTCCAATTAGCATAGGTTTAGGATTAGGTTAAGGATATAGTTAGGTTTAGGTTTCAAGTTAGGTTTAGGGTAATTGATAGGGTTAGGATTAGGGATATGGTAAGGTTTAGACCTAGGGTTAGGATTAGCATTTGGATTATGGTTAGGGTAATGGATAGGGTTTGAGCTAAGGTTCGAGCTAAGGTTGTGGTTATTCTTAGTGCTAGGTTTAAGGTTACTCTTAGGGTTAGGTTTAAAACTAGGTTTAGGGCTCAGATTAGGCTAGGTTTTGGGTTAATTTAGGGCTACGGTTAGGGTTATGGCTAATGTAAGTTCTAGGGTTACAATTAGGGCTAGTTTTAGGGTAAGGTTAGGGTTAGGTCTAGGTCTAGTGTTATGTTTAGGGTTATGTTTAGGATGATGTTTAAAGCTAGGGTTAGTGTTAGCATCAGAATCAGAGTTAGGGCTAATTTTAGGGTTCTGCTTAAAAGTAGAATTAGGGTTAGGGTTAGAGCTAGGTGTAGGGTTAGGGTTTGGTTTAGGTTAAGTTTAGTTTTAGGGATATGGCTCGGTTTTGTATTAGGGCTAGGGCTAGAGTTAGGGCTAGTTTTAGGAGTAGCATTAAGGTTAGGGTTAGGATTAGGGTTAGTATTAGATTTACTCTTAGGCTTTGCATTAGAGTTAGATTTAAAGTTAAGGTTAGATCCAAGGTTATGGCTAGGGCTAAGGAAATGGCTAGGTTAGGCCTAGGATTAGAGCTAGGTTTATAATTTCAGTAGGAAATAGGGTAAGAACTAATTTTAGGGCTAGGGAGAGAGTTAGACTTTGTTTTAGGGCTAGGGTTAGGGATAGGGCTAAGTTAGATCTAAGATTAGGGATAGGGTTGGTTTTAAGTTAGGCCTAGGTTTACGGTTAGGGTTATGATTAAGGGTATGTTTACTGCTAATATGGGCTAGGGTTTGTGTTCAGGTTAGGGCTAGGATTATATCTAGGGCTAGTGTCAGGTCTAGGGTTATGGTTATAGATAGTTTTAGTGTTAGGTTTTGGCTAGGTCTAATGTAAGAATTAGGTTTAGGTAAGGGTCAGGTTAGAGCTAGTGAAATTAAAAGGGTCATGGTCATGATTAGGGTTTCTTTTAGGTTTGATTTTAGGGTTAGGGCTCAAATTAGCATTAGTGTTATGTTTAGGGTAATGATAGGGCTAGTTTTAGGGTGAAGGTTAGATTTAGGGTAATTGATAGGGTTAGGGTTAGTGATAGGTTTAGGGTTAGGCCTAGGGTTAGCATTAGGGAAAGGGTTATGTTTAGGGTAATGGATACAGTTAGAGTTAAGTTTAGGGCTAGGGTTATTGTTAGGATTACGTCTTGAGATAGGGTTAGGCCTAGAATTAGCATTAGGGTATATGTTATGATTAGGGTAATGGGTACAGTTAGAGTTAACTTTATAGCTAGACTCATGGTTAGGATTAAGTCATGAGTAAGTGTTATGGTATGGTTTAGAAATAAGGTTAGTGTTAGTGTTATGTTTATTGTAAGAGTTAGGTTCTGAGCTATGATTAGTGTTAGAGCAATGGTTAGGTTCAGGGTTATGTTTAGGGATAAGATTACGGTAGTTTCAGGGTTAGAGTTAGGGTTAGGGGAATGGTTATAATTCACTTTAGGGTTATAGTAAGTGTAATAAAATGGTTATATGTAGGTTTAGGTTTAGGGACAGGGCTAGATTTAAGTTTAGGGTTAGGGTTAGGTATATGGTTATTTTTAGGTTCATATTAAGGCTTAGGGTTTGATCTATGGTTAGGGCTATAGCAAGTATTAGTTTAGGGTTAGGTCTAGTGTTAGTTTTCTGTTTGGTTTTAGGATTATGGTTAGGGTTAAGGCTAGGGTTACATTTAGATTTACGGTTAGGGTAATGGGTAGGTTTAGAGCTAGGTTTAGGGCTATGGTTATGGTAAGAATTAGGACTAGGTTTAGGGTTAGATTCAGGGATATTTCTAGGTGTATGTTTATAGTAAGGGTTAGGTATGAGCTCTGGTTAGAACTAAGGCAAGGGTTAGGTTTGGGTTAGGGATATGGTTAGGGTTAGGGTTATACTTAGGGCTAGGTTAAGGCATAGAATTAGCTCTATGTTTTGTGTTAGGTTTAGGCTTATGGTTAAAGCTGTGGGAAATGTAAGAGCTAGGATTATGATTAGGGATAGTTTTAGGGTTAGGGTTATGACAAGATCTAGTGTTAGGTTTAGATTTTTCTGTAAGGGTCAGGTTTAGAAGTAGGTTTATCGTAAAAAGAAGAGTCAGTGTTTGGGTTAGTGTTCAAGTTAGGGTTACAGCCAGAATTAGGAGTAGGTTTATGTTTAGTGGTAGGGTAGTGTTTTTGTTAGTTTAAGGATTATTGTTAGGCCTAAGACTAGGTTTTTGTTTAGTTCTAAAGCTAGATATAAGGCTAGATTTAGGATTAGGTTTAGGTCAAGTGCTAGTGTGAGGTTTTAGTCTAGTGTTAGGGTCAGGTTTAGAATTAGGGTTTGTGTTAGGGTCAGGATTATGGTCAGGTTTAGAGTTCAAGTTTGGGATAGGATAAGAGCTATAATGAGGGCCAGGGTCAAGACTACTAAAAAACTTAGGATTTTGGTTAGCCTAAGGATTAGGCACAGGTCTAGGGCTACCATTAGTGTTAGGGTTATTCATAGAGTAAGTGATAGCCTTAGAGCTAGGGTTAGGGCTAGAGTTAGGATTAGCGTTAAATCTAGGCTTAGGGCTCAGATTAGGGCTAGTTTTTGGGTTAGGTTTTGGGCTAATGATAGGGCAGTGGCTAATGTAAGAACTAGGGTTACAATGAGGTTTAGTTTTAGGGTTAGGGTTAGGGGTAGGTCTAGTGTTAGGGTCAGGTTTAAGGTCAAGCTGATATTTAGACCTAGAGTTAGTGTTAGGATATGAGTCAGAGTGAGGGTTAGGGATAAGACTTGAATTAGGAATAGGTTTACTTTTAGGTTTCAGTTTAAGTTTAGGAGGGTGTTTAGAGCTAAGGTGAGCATTAGGATATGAGTCATGGTTAGGGTTAGATTAATGGTTAGGGTTAGGATTCGAATTAAGGCTATGGTTAGGTCTACGTGTAGTGTTAAGTTTTGTTTTAAGTTAAGGTTTATGCTTAGGCCTATTGCTCAGTTTGATTTACTGCTAGGGTTAAGGTTAGGTCTAGTTTTACCATTAGCATTTGGGTTAGGACTAGTTTTAGTGTTTGGCTTAGGCTTAGGTTTAGGGTTATATTTCGAGTTATAGTTAGAGCTAGGGTTAGAGCTAGGACTAAGGATAGGGCAAGTGTTAGGTCTAGGGTTAGGGTTATGTGATGGATAGGCTTAGAATTAGGGATAGGGATAGTGTGAGAGTTAGAGTTAGTGTTAGGCCTAGGTTTAGGGTTAGGTTTAGGTATAAGTTTGCAGTATGGCCAGTTTTAGGGTTTGCTCTATGTTTAGGGTCAGTTTTAGACCTAGGGTTTGTTTTAGCGTCAGAATAAGGGTCAGGGTTAGTGAAAGTGTTTGGGATAGGATTAGAGGTAGAATGAGGGCTAGGGTCAAGACTATTAATAGGGTTAGGATTTTGGTTAGCCTAAGGATTAGGAATATGTCTAGGTAAACCATTAGTGTTAGGGTTTCACTTAGGGTAAGGGATAAATTTAGAGCTAGGTTTAGGGCTAAAGTTAGGTTGGGTTAGGGTTAGAGTTAGGTTTAGTGTTCGGATTAAGGCTAGTTTTGTGTTAGGGTTAGGACCAGGGTTAGGACAATCACAAATATAAGAACTAGGGTTACAATAAGTGTTAGTTTTAGGATTAGGGGTAGGGGTAGGCGTAGTTTTAATGTTAGGGTTAAGTTTAAGTTTAGGTGGATATTTAGAGCTAGGGTTAGTTTTAGGATATGAGTCAGGGTCAGGGTTAGGTTTAGGACTAAAATAAGGGCTAGGGTCACTGTTAAGTTTAGTTTTAAGATTAGGATGGTGTTTCAAGCTAGGGTGAGTTTAGCATATGAGTCACTGTCAGGTATACTTTTAAGTTACGGTTAGGACTCGAATTAAGGCTATGGTTAGGTCTAGGTGTAGTGTTAGGGTTTGGTTTATGTTAGTTTTAGGGTTGGGACTATTGCTCGTTTTTGTTTTACTGCTAGTGGTGTTGTTAGGGCTAGTTTTATAAATAGATTTAGGATTTAGTGTTAGTGTGAGGCTTAGGCTTATTTTAGGGCTAGAATTACGGATTGGGCAAGGGTAAGGGTTAGGGTTATGGTTTTGGTAAGGTGTAGGATTAGAACTAGTGATAGGGCTAGTATGAGTATTATTGTTAGTCTTAGGGCTATGGTTAGTTTTAGGGTTAGGGATAGGGCTAAATTAGGGCTTGGATTAGGTTTTTGGTTAATGTTCAGTTTAAGCATAGAATTAGGGTTAGATTTAGGATTTAGTTTAGTGTAAGGGATGGTGTTATGCTAGTTTTAGTGGAAGGGTGATGTTTACAATAAGGGTTAGGATTAGAGTTATGATTAAGCCTAGGTTTAGGGCTAGGATGAGGGCTAGGGTGTGTTTTACGGTTAGGACTAGGATTAAAAGTATGGCTAATTTCAAGTCTAAATTATGTTTAAAGATAGTTTTAGGGTTAGAATTATGGGTACGTCTAGTGCAAGGTTTAGGTGTAGGGTTAGGGTCAGGTTTAGGGCTACGGGTATTATTAACGTGAAGGTCTAGGTTAGGGTTTGGAGTAGGTTTAGGCTTACAGTTAGGGATTGAATTAGCATTAGGGTAAGGGTTAGTGTAATGATAGGCTTAGAATTAGGGTTCATGTTTGGTTTAGGGAAATGGATAGGTATAAGATTAGAGATAGAGTTAGGTTTGGGCCTAGGGTTAGCATTAGGGTTAAGGTTATTGTTACGGTAATGTATAGGTTAGGGCTAGGGTTATGGTTATGATTCTGGCTAGGGATAGTTTTAGGGTTAGGGTTAGGGTTAAAGCTCAGGTTATGGCTCAGATTAGGGCTAGGATTTGGGTTAAGTTAGTGATAGGTTTAGGATTATGGCTAATGTAAGTACAAGGGTTAGAATTATGGCTAATTTTAAGGTTAAGTTTGGGGCTAGGTTTACTGTTAGGGTTAGTGTTAGGATTAGGGTGATGTTTAGAGCTAGGATTAGCATTAGTGTCAGAGTCAATGTCAGTGTTAGATTTTGGGTTCAGCTTAAAACTCGAATTAGGGCTAGGGTTAGTTATTGGTGTACGGTTATGGTTTGGTTTAGTTTAAGGGTTAGGAATATAGTTTATGGCTCAGTTTTGTTTTAGGGATAAGACTAGGATTAGTGCTAGTTTTAGGATTAGTGTTAGGGTTAGGCTTAGGCTTCGGGTTAGGGTAAGATTTAGAGATAGATTATGATCTAAGGTTAGTGCTTGGTCTATGGATAGGGCATGGGTTAGGACTAAGTTTACAGGTAGGTTTAGGGTTATGTTAAGGGACAGGGTTAGAACTTGTGATAGGGCTAGTGTGAGAGTTATATTTATTCTTAGATCTAGGGTTAGGGTTAGGGTTAAAGATAGGGTGAAATTAGGGCTAAGATTAGGCTAGGTTTAGTATTGGGGTTAGAGCTAGGGTTAGGTTTAGGGTTAAGATTAATCTTGGTTTAGGGCTAGGATAAGGGCTGGGGTTTTAGTTAGAGTTAGGGCTAAGATTAGGGCTAGGGCTAATATCAGATGTGGGGTTGCAGTTAAGTAGAGGAGAGTTTTAGGATTAGGTTCATGGCTAGGTCTAGTGTAAGGGTTAGGTTTAGGGCTAAGGTTCAGGTTTAGAGCTAGGTGAATTATTAGGGTCAGGATCAGGTTAGAGTGTGTTGAGGGTAATGTTTAGCATTAGAGCTCAAATAAGCATTAGGCAGGGTTAGGATAATGATAGGTTTTTGTTTAGGTTTCAGGTTAGGTTTAAGATAATTGATAGGGTTAGGTTTAGCAATAGTGTTTGTGTTAGACCTAGGGTTAGCATTACGGTAAGGGTAATGGTTAGGATAATGGATAGGGTTAGAGCTAATTTTAGGGCTAGTGTTATAGTTAGGAATAGGTACTGAGTTAGGGTTAGGGTTAGGGTTAGAACTAGGGTTAGTGTTGGGGTTATGTTTAGCATAAAGGTTAGGTTTTGAGCTAGGGTTAGGGCTAGGGTTAGGGTTAGGTTTAGGGTTAGGGCTAGTGTTAGGGTTAGGGTTAGGGCTAGGGTTACAGTAATGGATATGGTTAGATCTATGCATATGGTTATGGTTAGTGTTATATTGAGGTTAAGTTTTAGGTTTAGGTCTATGGTTATGTTTAGGTTTATGGTAAGGGTTAGGGTTTGAGCTAGAGTTAGGTCTATGGTGAGTGTGAGATTAGGATTAGGTCTAGTGTTAGATTTTTGGTTAGATTTAGAGTTAGGGTTAGACCTAGGGTTATCAATAGGTTTAGGGTTAGTTTTAGGGTAATGAGTAGGTTTAAAGCTAGGTTTAGGGCTAGGGTTAAGTTTAGGATTAGGCCTAGTGTTAGGCGTATATTTTGGGATAGGTGTAGGTTTATGTTTAGGATAAGGGTTAGGCTTTGAGCTATGGTTAGTACTAATCAAGTGTTAGGTTAGGGTTAGGATTAGGGTTATGCTTAGGCCTAGGTTTAGCTCTAGATTTTGTGTTCAGGTTTAGGCCTAGGGTTAGGGCTGTGAGTAATATAAGAGCTAGGGTTATGATTAGGGCTAGTTTTAGGGTTAGGATATTGGCTAGGTCTAGTGTTAGGTTTAGATTTTTGTTAGGGTCAGGTTTAGATGTAGGTTTTCTCTTAAAGGCAGGGTCAGTGTTTGGGTTCGAGTTAGAGTTAGGATTATAGCCAGAATTAGACCTATCTAGGTCTAGGTGTAGGGTTAGTGTTTGTGTTAGTTTAAGGGTTACTTTAAGTGCTAAGGATATGTTTTTGTTTAGGTCTAGGGCTAGCGTTAACAGTAGATTTAGAATTTGGTTTATGTCTATGGTTAGTGTTAGGGTTTGGTCTAGGGTTAGGGCCAGGTTTAGACCTAGGATTACTGTTAGGGTGAAAAAAAATGGTCAGGGTTAACATTAGGGTTTGGAAGAGGTTTAGAGCTAGAGTGAGGGTAGGATTATGACTATTAATAGGGTTAGGGTTTTGGTTAGCTTAAGAATTAGGGATAGGTCTAGGGTTACCATTAGGTTTAGGGTTTCACTTTGGGTAAGGGATAGGCTTAGAACTAGGTTTAGGGCTAGAGTTAGGGTTAGAGTTAGGGTTAAATCTATGTTTAGGGCTCAGATTCAGGCTAAGTTTTTTGTTAGGGTTAGGGTTAATATTATGGCAATGAATAATATAAAAAAACTAGGTTTACAATTAGGGTTAGGTGTTGGTGTAGGTTTAGTGTTAGAGTTAGGTTTAATGTTAGGGTGATATTTATAGCTAGGTAAGTATTAGGATATGATTCAGAGAAGTGTTAGTTTCAGGGTTAGTGTTAGGACTCAAATAAGGGCTAGGATTACTGTTAGGGTTCAGTTTAAGGATAAGTTGGTCTTTAGAGCTAGGGTGACTGTTAGGATATGAGTCATTGTCAAGGTTAGTTTTAAGGTTAGGGTTATGACTCAAATCAGGGCTAGAATTACTGTTAGAGTTTGGTTTAAGTTTAGGGTGGTGTTTAGTCCTAGGATGAGTGTTAGCATATGATTTGGGGTCAAGGTTAGTTTAAGGTTATGGTAAGAACTCGAATTAGGGCTTGGGTTAGGTCTAGGTGTAGTGTATTATGTTAAGTTTTAAGGTTAGGAGTAATGCTCTGTTTGTTTGTTTTTTTTGTTTGTTTGTTTGTTTGTTTTTTTTGTTTTTTTTTTTTTAGAAAGAGAGAATTTTTTAATATTTTATTTTTTTAGTATTTGGTGGACAGAAGATTTTATTTAATTATATTTTTATTGTTGCTGAGGATCAAATCCTGCACCCCGTGCATACCAGGTGAATGCACTACCGCTTGAGCCACATCCTCAGCCTCTATTGCTCAGTTTTGTTTTAGTCCTGGGTTATATGATTAGCGTTAGGGTCAGGGCTAGTGTTTGTGTTAGGCTGAGGGTTATGTCAAGACTTGGAGTTAGGTTTAGATCCACGGTTAGGGCTAGGTCTAATGATAGGGGAAGGATTAGGGCTAGGTTTAGGGTTATGGTAAATGATAAGGATAGAAATAGGGATAAGGCAAAGGGGAGAGTTAGAGTTAGTCTTAGGGCTAGGGTTATGGTTAGTTTTAGGGATAGAGCTAAACAGGGCAAAGATTAGAACTAGGGTTAGTGTTCAGTTTACTCCTAGCATTAGGACTAGGTTTAGGGTTTAGGGTAAGGGATGTGTTATAGCTAGGTTTAGAGGTGGAGTGAGGGTTAGAATTAGGATTAGGGCTAGGTTTAGGGTTACAGTTATGATTAAGGCTAGGCTTAGGGCTAGGATGAGGGCTAGGGTTTTTTGTAGTGTTAGGTCTAGAATTAGGGCTAGGGATAATGTCAGGTCTAGTGTTACATTTAGGAGTAGATTTGGAATTAGGTGTGTATCTTAGTCTACTGTAAGTGTTAAGTTTAGGGTAAGTGTCAGTTTTAGATCTAGGTTTTTTTTTTAAGTTCAGGGTCAGGATTACAGTTTGTATTAGGTTAAGATTTAGGGATAGGGCTCAAGTGAGCATTAGGGATAGAGTTAGGTTTAGGATAATGAATATGGTTAGGTTTAGGGTTCAGGTTAGGTTTAAGTTAATGGAGAGATTTAGGGTTTGAGATAGGGTTAGGGTTAGGCCTAGGGTTAGCATTAGGAATAGGGTTATCATAAGGGTAATGTATACAGTTAGGGTTAGAGTTAGGGTTAGGGTAAGAACTAGGGTTAGTATTATTGTTAGGGATAAGGCTAAGGTTATTTTTAGGCCAAAGATTGGGCTTTGAGCTATGCTTAGGTCTAAGGTGAGGGTTAGGCTTAGGGTTAGGGCTAGGTTTAGGGTTAGGATTATGCTTAGGGTAGGTTTAGGTCTTGGATTAGGGCTAGGTTTTGTGTTAGGTTTAGGTCTAGTTTTAGTCCTATGGGTAATGTAAGATCTAGGGTTCTAATTAGGGATAGTTTTAGGGTTAGGGTTATGGCTACTTCTAGTGTTAGGTTTAGATTTTGGTTTAGAATCATTTCTAGAGCTAGGTTTAGTGTTAGTGTCTGGGTCAGTGTTCTGATTAGAGTTAGGGTAAAAGCCAGAATCAGGAGTAGCGTTAGGTCTAGGGGTACTATTATTGCTTGTTTTAAGTTAAGTGTTATTTTTTAGGGCTAGGGTTATGTTTTTGTTTAGGTGTAGGGCTAGAGTTATCAGAAGATTTAGGATGAGATTTAGGTCTAGGCGTAGTGTTAGGGTTAGGTTTAGGTAAAATTTACTGGTAGGGCTGGTTTCAGGGTTCAGTTTAGGGTTAGGTCTGGTTTAGACCTATAATTAGTGTTATGGTCAGAATAAGGGTGAAGATTATGGTTAGGTTTTGGGTTAGGTTTAAAGGTAGAATGAGGGCTAGGTTTTGGACTAGTAATAGGGGTAGTGTTTGATTTAGGCTAAAGATTACTATTAGGACAAGTGTTAGCATTATAGATAGGTTTTGTCTTAGGATAAGGGATAGGGTTACAGCGAGGCTTAGAGCTAGGGTTAGGGTTAGGTTGAGGGCTAGGGCAAGGTTTAGGGTTAAATCTAGTTTTAGGGTTCAGATTAGGGCTATTTTTGTTATTGGGTTAGGGCTAGTTTTAGGACTATAGCTAATGTAAGAACTAGGGTTATTATTAGGGTTAGTTTTAGGGTTAGGTTTTGGGCTAGGAATGGTGTTAGCATTTACTTTATGGTTAGGGTGATATATAGAGCTAGGATTATTGTTTGGATATGAGTCATTGTAAGGGTTAGTTTTAGTTCTAGGACACAAATTTGAGCTAGGGTTATGGCTAGTTGTAGGGTTAGGGTTTGGTTTAGGTTAGGTTTAGGGTTACGTTAATGGCTCGTTTTTTGTTTTAGGGCTAGGGCTAGGGTTAGGGTTAGTTTTATGATGAGTGATAGTGTTCTGCTAGTGGTAGGGTGAGGTTTAGACTTAAGGTTTGGGTTAGATTTAGAGTTATGGTTTGACTTAAGGTTAGGGCTAAGTTTAGAGCTAGTGTGAGGGTCATGGTAATGGACAGTTTTAGAAATAAAAATAGGGATAGGTTGAGCGATAGAGGTATTCTTAGGGCTAGAGTTAGGGATTTGCTTAGGGTTCAGGCTAAATTAGGGCTAGATTAGTGCTAGATTTAGTGTTAGTGTTAGATACATGGTAAGGGCTAGAATTAGGGTTAGTGTTAGTGTTAGGGTTATGGTTAGTTTTAAGGGAAAGGATGAGGTTATGGCTAGGTTCAGGACTAGGGAGAGGGTTAAAATCAGGTATAGGAATAGTGTGAGTGTTCACATTAGGATTAAGGCTAGGATTAGGGCTAGGTTGAGGGCTAGGGTTTATGTTAGGGTTAGAGCTAGGACTAGGGCTAGGACTAATTTCATGTCTAAGGTTATGGTTAGGAATAGTGTTAACTTTAGGTTTATGGCCAGGTGTAGTGGAAAGTTAGGTTTAGGGTAAAGCTAAGTGTATTATTATGGTCAGAGTCCAGTTTAGGGTTTGGTTTAGGATAAGGTTTAGGTTTAGGGCTCAAATTAGCATAAGTGTTAGGGTTAAAGTAATGCATAGTGTTAGGTTTAGGGTTCACGTTAGGCTTAGAGTAATAAATAGGGTTAGTGTTAGCGATAGGATTAGGGTTAGGCCTAGGGTGAGCATTTGGTTTAGGTTTATGTTTAGGGTAAAGGATAGGGTTAGTGCTAGTGTTAGGGCTTGTGTAAACCTTAGAATTTTGGCTAGGTTTAGAGATAGGCCTAGAGTTAATGTGAGTGTTAGGTTTAGCATAAATGTTAGGGTTAGGGCTAGGGTGAGGGTTAGGGTTAGAGTCAGGGCTACAGTTAGGTTTAGGGTTAGGGTTATGGCTTGGGTTAGCATTAGGGTTAGGGTTATGTTTAAGGTAATGGATAGAGTTTTTGCTAGGATTGAGCTATGGTTACATTTAGGATTAGGGCTTGGTTTAGGGTTAGGTTGAGGGTTAGGGCTATTATTATGTTTAGGGTAAGGATTAGAGTTTGAGTAGGGATAGGGCCACAGCCAGTGTTAAGATTAAGGTTAATGCTCGGGATAGGTTTAGGTTTACACTTAGGTCTAGGTTTAGGGCGAGGGTTAGGGCTAGGTTTTGTGTGAGGTTTGGAGCTAGTGTTAGTTGTATGGGTAATGTAAGAGCTAGAATTAAGGCTATGGGTAGATTTAGGGTTTGTCTAGTGATAAGGTTAGTTTTTTGCTTAGGATAAGGTTTAGAGCTAGTGTTTGTGTTAGGGTAAGTGACTAGGTTTAAGTCTAGGGTTAAGGTTAGGGATAGATTTAGGGTTATGTTTATGATTAGGTCTAGTGTAAAGGTAAGATTTAAGGTAAGGGTCAAGTTTAGAGCTAGATGCATTATTAGGTTCAGGGTGTGGCTTATCGTTCATTTTAGGTTAAGGTTTACGTTTAGGGCTCTAATTAGCATTAGGATTAGAGTTAGGGTTAGGGTAATGAATAGGCTTACGTTTAGGGTACAGGTTAGTTTTAGGGTAATATATAGGTTTAGGGATTATGATAGGATTAGGATTAAGCCTAGGATTAGAATTAGGTTAAGAATTATGGTTAGGGTAATGAATAGCATTAGAACTAGGCTTAGGGCTAGTGTTATAGTTAAGATTAGGGCTAGGGTTAGGGTAGTGTTTGGGATAGGGCTAGGGTTATGTTTAGGGTAAAGAGGAGGCTTTGACCTAGGGTTAGGTCTAAGGGGATGGTTAGGGTTAGGGTTAGGGTAAGCGTTAGTATAGGGTTACACTTAGGGCTATGTTTTGGCCTAGAATTAGGGCTAGGTTTTGTGTTATTTTAGGCCTAGGTTTAGGGTCATTGGTAGTTAAGAGTTACAGTTATGATTAGAGCTAGTTTTAGGGTTAGGGTTATGGCTAGTTGTACTATTAGGAGTAGGTTTTGAGTTAGGGTAAGCTTTAGGGCTAGGTTTATGTTAGGGTCAGGGTCAGTGTTCAGGTTAGAGTGAGTGTTGGGGTTAGTGCCAAAATGAGGTCTTAGTTTAGGTCTAGAAATAGGGTTAGAGTTTGAGTTATGTTAACGGTGATTGTTAAGGCTAGGGGAAGGTTGTAATTCAGGTCTAGGTCTAGAGTTATGGCTAGATTTAGGATTAGGTTTCAGTCTAGGACTAGAGTTAGGTTTAGATTTCAGTATAGGATTATACTGGTAGGGCTAATGTTATGGTTCACGTTCGGGTTAGGGTCAGGTTTAGACCTACTTAGTGTTTGGGTCAGTATAGTTTCAGGGTTAGGATTAGGATTTGGTTTATGGTTAGAGCTAGAATTAAGGCTAGAGTTAGAACTAGTAATAGGGTTAGGGTTTGGGTTAGGCTATGGATTAGGGTAAGGACTAGGGTTAGCATTAGGTTTATGATTTGGCTTAAGGAAACAAATAGGATAAGAGCTTGGGTTAGGGAAGAATTAGGGACTGGTTTACAGCTAGGGTTAGTGTTAGGGTTAAAGCAAAGGTTAGCACTCAAATTAGGGCCAGGTTTTGTGTTAGGTTAGGGCTAGTGTTAGGGCTACAACTAATGTATGAATGCGGGTTATGATTAGGGCCAGTTTTTGGGTTAGTGTTATGGCTAAACATGTTTAAACAAAACTCAGGTCAAGTGTGAGGATTAGGATTAGTGTTAGCGTGATATTTAGAGCTAGATTTAGTGTTAGGTTCAGGGTCAGTGTTCGGGTTAAACTTAGCTTTATGGTTAAAGCCAGAATTATCACTAGGGTTATTTCTAAGAGTAGGGTTACTGTTTGGGTTAGGTTAAGGTTTATTATTAGAGCTAGGGCTAGGTTTTTGTTTATATCTAGGGCTAGAGATATGTCTATATTTAGGAATAGGTTTAGGTCTAGGGCTAGTGTTAGGGTTTGGATTAGGAATAGGTTTATATCTAGTGCTAGTGTTGGGGTTCAGTATAGGTTTAGGGTCAGGTTTAGACCTACGGTTACCATTAGGGTAAGAATAAGTGTCAGGTTTGAGTTATGGTTAGAGCTAGAGTGAGGGCTAAGATTAGTACTAGTAATAGGGTTAGGTTTAGGACTAGGGTTAGCACTAGGGTTATATTTGGCTTAGAGTAAGGGATAGGGTTAGACTTAGGGTTATGGTTACATTTTGGGCAGGGTTAAGGCTAGTGTTAGGATTAGGTTTAGGGCTAATGCTAGGGTTAGGTTTCCAATTAGGGCTAAATTTGTGTTCGAGTTGGGGCTAGGTTCAGAGTTCCTGCCAATGTTTGCAGTAGAGTTATGATTTAAGGTAGTTATAAGATTAGGGTTAGGACTAGGTCTAGTGTTAGGATTAGGTTTAATATTAGCATGATGTTTAGAGCTAGGGTTAATATTAGGGTCACAAATAAAGTCAAGGTAGTTAAACGGTTAGGGTTTGGACTCGAATTAGGGCTAGGTTTAGGGATAGGTGTAGCGTTAGGTTTTGGTTTAGGTTAAGCTTTAAAGTTAGGGCTCTTGCTCGGTTTTGTTTTAGAGCTAAGTCTATGGTTAGGGCTAGTTTTAAGATTAGCATTAGTGTTAGGACTAGTGTTAGGGTTTCATTTAGTTTTAGTTTTAGATTTAGATTTAGAGTTAGGATTAGATCTAGAGTTAGGTCTAAGGCTACAGATATGGGTAGCGTTAGTTCTAAGTTTATAGCTAGGATTAGGGTTATGATAAAAATAGGATTAGAACAAGGGTTAGTGCTAGGGTGAGAGTGAGAGTTCGTCTTACGGCTAGGCATAGGGTTTGGTTAGGTATAGGGCTTAATTAGGGCTAGGAATAGGGCTAGGTTTATGTTTATGTTTAGGCCTAGGGTTAGTTTTGGGGTTAGGGTTAGGTTTAGTGTAAATGATGGTGTTAGAGCTAGGTTTAGGGCTAGGACGAAAGGTTAGAATTAGGGTTAGGGCTAGGGTTTTGTTAGAGTTATGATTAAGGCTAGGTTAAGGCCTAAGATGAGAGTTAAGGTTTGTGTTTTGGTTAGGGCTAGGATTAGTGTTAGGGCAAATGTCAGTTCTAGGGTTACAGGTAGGGATAGTTTTAGGGTTAGGTTTATGGTTATGTTCAGTGTAAGGGTTAGATTTAGGGTAAGGGTCAAATTTAGATCTAGGGGTATTATTAGGTTCAGGGTCATGTTTAGAGTTTTGTTAAGGTTAAGGTTTAGGGTTAGTGCTCAAATTAGCATTAGGGTTTGTGTTAGGGTAATGATAGGGTTAGGTTTAGGGTTCAGGTTAGGTTTAGCATAATGGATAGGGTTTCAGTTAGGCATAGGTTTAGATTTAGTCCTAGGTTTAGCATTAGAATTAGGGCTATGTTTAGGGTAATTGATAGGGTTAGAGCTAAGTTTAGGGCTAGTGTTATGGATAGGATTAGGGCCAGGATTATGGTTATGGTTAGGGTTAGGTTTAGGGTTTGTGTTAAGTTTAGGTCTAGGATTACAGCTAGGGTCAATGTCAGGTCTATGGTTACATTAGGAATAGTTTTAGGGTTAGGTTTATGGCTAGGTCTAGTTTAAGGGTTAGGTTTAGGGGTAGGGTCAAATTTAGAGCTAGGTATATTATTACGGGAATTGTCAGAGTTAGGGTTTGGCTTAGGTTAAGTTTAGGATTAGGGCTCAAGTTACCATTAACATTAGGGTTAGTGTAATGATAGGGTTAGGTTTAGGATTCAGGTTAGGTTTAGGTTAATGAATAAGGTTAGGGTTAGCAATAAGGTTAGGGTTTGGCCTAGGGTTAGAATTTGGGTTATGGTTAGGGTTAGGGTAATGTATAGGGTTAGAGCTAGTGATAAAGCTAGGGTTATGTTTAGGATTCTGGGTAGGGTTAGGGTAAGGTTTAGTGCTAAGTTTTGGGTTAAGGTTAGGTTTAAAACCAAGGTTAAGTCTCAAATAAGGGCTAGGTTTTGGTTTTGGTTAGGGCTAGGATTAGGGCTATGGCTAATGTATGAACTAGTGTTACAGTTTGTGCCAGTTTTAGGGTTAGGGTTAAGTTGATGTTTTGAGCAAGGGTTATATTTAGGGTCAGTGTAAGGGTCAGGGTTAGTTTTAGTGTTAGGTTTAGGACTCGAATTAGGGCTAAAGTTAGTGCTAGGTGTAGGGTTAGGTTTTGGTTTAGTTTAAGGGTTATGGTTAGGGCTATGGCTCAGTTTTGTTTTAGGGATAGGGCTAAGTTTAAGGCTAGATTTTGGATTAGCATCAGGGTTAGGGCTAGTTTTAGAGTGAATTTTAGGCTTAGGGTTAGGCTTAGATTTAGAGTTAGGGTTGATCCAAAGTTAGGGCTCATGCTAGGGTTAGGGCTAGGGTTAGGGTTATGGTAAGGAATATTGTTAGAACTAGGGATACGTCTAGGGTGAGAATTAGAGTTATTCTTAGGAGTAGGCTTAGTGTGAGGGTTAGGGTTACTGCTAAATTAGGGCTAGTATTAGTACCTGCGTTAGTGTTAGGTTTAAGCCTAGGGGTGGGGCTATGGTTAGGATTAGCACTGGGGTTAGGGTTAAGTTTAGTGATATGAGTAAGGTTATAGCTAGTTTTAGGGCTAGGGTGAGGGTTAGAATTAGGATTAGGCCTCGAGTTATGGTTCAGTTTGTGATTAGGGCTAGGATTAGGGCTAGAATAAGGGTTAGGTATTCTGATAGGGTTAGGGCTAGGTCTCGGGCTAGGGATAATATCAGGTCTAGGGTTATGGTTAAGGATAGTTTTAGGGTTAGGTTATGGCTAGTTCTATTGTAAGGGTTAGGTTTAGGTTAAAGGTCAACTTTAGAGCTATGGTTATTTTTAGTGTCATGGTCAGGGTCAGGGTTAGCATTTGGTTTACGTTAAAGTTAAGGGGTTAGGGCTTGAATTAGTGTTAGTGTTAGTTTGAGAGTTAAGGTAATAGAAGAGTTTTACTTTAGGTTTTAGTTAAGGTTTAAGGTAACAGGATGGGTTAGCTTTCAGTGATCGGGTTAGGGTTAACATTAGGGTTAGGGGTGTGTGTAGTGTAATGGATAGTTTTAGAGCTAGGGTTAGGGCTAGGTTATGTTTGGGATTAAGTCTAGGATGAGGGTTAGGTTTAAGATAGGGCCAGGGTTTGGTTTATGGTAAGTGTTAGGATTAGGGTAAGTCTTAGTTTAGGGTTAAGGTTATGATTAAATTAGGATAAGGGTTAGTGTTTTAGCTAGGGTTAGGTCTAGTGCGAGTTGAGGTTTAGGTTTAGTTCTAAGTTCAAGATTATGGTTAGATTTAGGTTTAGTGTAAGGGATAGGGTTTTAATTAGGGTTAGGATTAGGGTTATGGTAATGGATATGGTTACAGCTAAATTTTGGACTAGGGTTAGGTTAGGATTAGGGCTAGGGTTAGGATTAGGATTTAGGATAGAGCTAGGGTTATGTTTAGTGTAAGGGTTAGGCTTTGAGCTAGGGTTATGTCTAAAGAGAGGGTTAGGGTTACAGTTAGGGTTAGGGTTAGGGCTAGGCTTAGGATTATGCTTAGAACAAAGTTGAGGCCTAGGATTAGCTCTAGGTTTTGTGTTAGGTTTAGGTCTAGGGTTAGGACTATGGGTAATGTAAATGATAGGTTTATTTTTAGGGCTAGTTTTAGGCTTATGCTTATAGCTTAGTCTAGTCTTAGGTCTAGGTTTTGGGTTAGTGTCAGGTTTAAAGCTAGTTTAAGTGTTAGGATCAGGGTCAGTGTTCTGGATAGGGTTAGGTTTAGGGTTAGAGCCAGAATTAGGACGAGGTGTAAGTCTAGGGATAGGGTAAGTGTTTGGTTTTGGTTAAGAGTTATTGTTAGGGCTAGTGCTAGGATTTTGTTTAGGTCTAGGGCTAGAGTTATAGCTATATTTAAGATTAGCTTTGGGTCTAGGTCTAGTGTTAGGCTTAAGCATATTTATAGGCTTACTGGTAGGTCTAGTGATAGGTTTTGGTTTAGGTTTAGGGTCAGGTTTAGACCTAGGGTTACTTTTAGGGTCAGATGAGGGTCAGGGTTGGGTTTAGAGGTAGATTGAGGGCTAGGGTTTACACTAGTAATAGGGTTAGAGTTGAAGTTAGGCTAAGGACTAGGGTTAGGACTAGGATTAGCATTTGGGTTAGGGTTTGACTTAGGGTAAGTGATAGGGTTAGAGCTAGGTTTAGGGCTAGTGTTAGGGTTAGGTTTAGAGCTAGTGTTAGGGTTAAGATAAGGGTTAATGCTAGGTTTAGGGCTCGGATCCAGGGTAGGATTTGTGTTAGTGTTAATGCTAGGGTTAGGACAATGACTAATGTACGAAGTAGAGTAAAAATTAAGGCTAGTTTTAGTGTTATGGTTAAGGCTAGATCTAGTGTTAGTGCTAATTTTTGTTAGGGAGATGATTAAAGCTAGGATTAGTGTTAGGGTCAGCGTCAAGATCAGAGTAATTTTTAGAGTTAGGGTTAGGGCTAGGTGTAAGTTTTGGGTTTGGATTACATTAATGGTTTGGGTTAGGGGTATGGCTTGGTATTTTTCTATGGCTAGAGCTAGGTCTAAGGCAAGTTTTAGGATTAGCATTATGGTTAGGGTTAGTGTTAGGTTTTGGTCTGTCTTATGATTACAGTTAAATTTAGAGTTAGTTTTAGAATTAGAGTTAGGTTTAGATATAGAGCTAGGATAGGGCTAAGGATTGAACTAGGGCTAGGGCTAGGGCAAGGGCAAGAGTTCTAGTTAGTCTTAGGGCTAGGGTTAGGGTTAGGATAGGATTAAATTAGAGCTAGAATTAGTGCTAGGCTTTGTGTTAGTATTAGGCCTAGGGTTAGGGAGGGGGTTAGGGTTAGTTTTAGGGTTATGGTTAGGTTTGTGGTAAGGGATGGGGTAATAGGTAGTTTTAGGGCTAGGGTGAGGGTTAGAATTAGGGTTAGGGCTCAGTTTAAGTTTTGGTTTATGATTAAGGCTAGGTTTAGGAGTAGGATTATGGTTAGGGCTAATTTCAGGTCTAAGGTTATGGTTAAAGATAGTTTAATGTTAGTCTTATGGCTATGCCTTCTGTAAGCATTAGGTTTAGGTTTAGGGTCAGGTTTAGAGATAAGGGTATTATTAGGGTCATGGTCACGATTAGTGTTTTGGATAGGTTAAGATTTAAAGTTAGGATTTGAATTAGCATTAAGAATCTGATCAGTAATGATAGGGTTAGGTTTAGTTTTCAGGTAAGATTTAGGGTAATGGATATGGTGAAGGTTAGGGATAGGGTTAGGTTTAGGCCTAAGGTTAGGATTATGGTTAGGGTAATGGATAGGGTTAGAGCTAGGGTTACAGCTAGGGTTATGGTTACAATTACTGATAGGGTTAGAGTTAGGTTTAGTGTTAAAGCTAGGTTTAGGGCTTAGAATAGGTCTAGGATTTGGGTTAAGTTAGGGCTAGGGTTAGAGTTATGGCTGATGTATTTACTAGGGTTATGATTAGGGCTAATTTTAGTGTTAGGGGTTAGGACTAGGTCTAGTGTTAGGTTTAGATTTAGGGTTAGGGTGATGTTTAGACCTAGGGTTAGTTTTAAGGTCAGAGTCAGGGTGAGGATTAGTTTTAGGGTTCAACTTAAGACTGGGATTATTGCTAGGGTTAGGGCTAGGTGTAGGATTAGGGCTTGGTTTATGTTAAGGGTTAGGGTTAGGTCTATGGCTCTGTTTGGTTTTAGTGCTAGGGCTAGGGTTAGGAAAAATATTAGGATTAGCCTTAATGTTAGGGCTAGGTTTAGGTTTAAGCTTAGGCTTATTGTTAGGGTTAGATTTAGAGTTAGGGTTAGATCTAGGGTTATGGCCAGTGATATGAATAGGGCTAGGGTTAGACCTAAGGTCCAGGCTAGGATTAGGCTTCCTGTAATATGTAAAGTTAGAACTAGAGTTAGGGCTACTGTGAGAGTTAGAGTTAGTCTTTGGGCTAGGGTTTGGGATAGGGCTAAATTAGGGCTAAGATTAGGGCTATGGTTAGTGTTAGGTTTAGGCCTAGGGTTAGGGTTAAGGTTATAATTAAGGCTATGTTTAGGGCTAGGATAAGGACAAGGGTTTGTGTTAGGGTTAAGGCTAGGATTATGGCTAGGCCTAAAGTCAGGTCTAGGTTTATGCTTAGGAACAGTTTTAGGGTTAGGTTTATATCTAAGTCTAGTGTACGGATTATGTATAGGGTAATAGTCACGTTTAGAGCTAGGGGAATTATTAATGTCAGGGTCAGTGTTGGGCTTTGTTTTAGGTTTGAGTTTAGGGTTAGGGCTTGAATTAGCATTAGGGTTAGCATTAGGGTAATGATAAGGTTAGGTTTAGGGTTCAGGTTAGGTTTAGGGTAATTGACAGTTTTGGGGAATAGTGATAAGGTTAAGGTTAGGCCTAGGGTTAGCATTAGGGTAAGGGTAATGTTTAGGGTAATGGATACAGTTAGAGTGAAGGTTAAGGCTAGGTTTATGGTTAGGAATAATTCTTGACTTGGGGTTAGGGTGAGAGTTAGAACTATGTTTAGGTTTAGGGTAATGTTTAGCATAAGGGTTAGTTTCTGAGCTATGGTTAGGTCTAGGCTGGGAGTTAGCTTCAGTGTTAGATCTAGGAATAGGATTACAATAAGTTTTGGGTTAGAGTTAGGGTAAGAGTTAGACCTAGGAATAGTCGTAGGGTCAGTATAAGGGTCAGGGTGAGGGTTAGAATTTGTTATAGTGTTAGAGATAGAATGAAAGCTAGGGTTAGGGATATTAATAGAGTGGGTTTGCTTAGCCTTAGGATTAGGGATAGGTCTAGGGTTACCCTTAGGTTTAGGTTTTTGCTTAGGGTAAGGGATCAGTTTAGAGCTAGGGTTAGGGCTATGGTTAAGTTATAGTTAGGAATAAATCTAGGTTTAGATCTTGGATTAGGTCTAGTGTTTGTGTTAGGGTTAAGGATAGGACTAGGGCCATGGCTAATGTAAGAACTAGAGTTACATTTAGGTGAGTTTTAGTGTTTTGTTTTGCTTTAGTGTTAGGTTCGGTTTAAATTTAGGGTGATATTTATAGCTAGGTTTTGTGTTAGAATAAGAGTCAGGTGGTCGAGTGGGTATCGTTTGTAGGGGTTTAGGGAGTAGAGAACTGTGAATTAGTGTGTTAGGGTAGGGTAGGTAGCTAGGTAGGGTAAGTAGTAGGGGGGCAGCGGTTAGTAGCTAGGTTAGGTAGGTAGTGAGGCTTAGTGGGTTAGATTTGGAGTTAGGGTTAGATCTAGGATTAGGGCTGGGTCTAAGGATAAGGCAAGGGTTAGGGCTAGGGATAGGGTTATAGGAAGGGATAGGGTTAGAACTAGGGATAGGTATAGGCCAAGAGTTAGAGTGAGTCTCAGTTCTAGGGTTAGTGTTAGGGTTAGAGATAGGGCTAAATTAGTGCTGGGATTAGGGCTAGGTTTATAGTTTGGCTTATACTAGAGTTAGGGTTAGGTTAGTTTTAAGACTAGGGTAAGAAGTGGCATTATAGCTAGGTATAGAGGTGGGGTGAGGGTTAGAATTAGGGTTAGGGGTAGAATTAGGGTTAAGGTCATGATGAAACCTAGGTTTAGGGCTAGGATGAGGGCTTTTTTTTTTTTAGGTTTAGGACTAGGATTAGGGCTAGGGCTAATTTCAGGTCCAGAATTATGGTTAAAGATAATTTTAGTGTAAGGATTATAGCTACATCTAAATAAGGGTTAGGTGTAGGGTTATGTTCAAGTTCAGAGATAGGGGTTGTTAAGATCAGGGTTAAGATCAGGTTTAGGGTTTGGGATAGGTTAAGGTTTAAAGTTAGGGCTTGAATTAGTGTTAGTGTTAGTGTTAGGGTAATGATTCATTAAGTTTAGGTTCAGGTTAGGTTCAGGGTAATAGATTGGGTTAAGATTAGAGATAGGTTTAGGTTCATGCCTATGGTTAACATTAGGGATATGGTTTGGTTATGTAATGGATAGAGTTAGATATCGGTTTAGGGCTAGGTTTACGGTTATGAATAGGGCTAGGTTTAAAGCTAGGATTAGGTCTAGGATTTGGGTTAAGTTAGGGATAGGGTTAGGGATAATGCTAATGTAAGTTCTAGGGTGAAGTTTAGGGCTAGTTTTAGGGTTTTAGGGCTAGAGTTATAGTTAGGGTTAGGTTTAGGGTTTGGGTGATGTTTAAAGCTAGTAGTTTTAGAATCAGTGCCTGGTTCAGGGTTAGTTTAAGGGTTCGGCTCACAACTCGTATTAGGGTTAGTGTTAGGGCTAGGTTTAAGGTTAGGGTTTGGTTTAGGTTAAGGGTTAGTGTTATAGCTATAGCTCTGATTTGTTTTAGGGCTATGGCTAGGGATAGGGCTAGTTTTAGGATTAGTGTTATGGTTTGGGCTAGTGTCAGGCTTTGGCTTAGTCTTTGGGGTAGGGCTTGATTTAGCATTAGGTTTTGTCTAAAGTTAGTGCTAGGGCCAAGGATAGTTCAAATGTTAGGGCTAGGGTTAGGTCTAGGGTTAGGGTTACAGTAAGGGTTAGAACAAGTGAAAGGTCTAAAGTGAGATTTAGAGTTAATCTTAGGACTAGGGTTATGGATAGGGCTAAATTATATCTAAGATTAGGGCTAGGTTTAGTGTCAGGGTTAGGCCTAGAGTTTAGGTCAGGCTTGTAATTAAGGCTATGTTTAGGGCTACAATAAAGGCTAGGGTTTCTGTCATGGTTAGGGCTAGAATTATGGCTAAGGCTAATGTCAGGTCTAGGATTACAGTTAGCAATAGTTTTAGGGAAATATTTACGGCTAGGTCTATTGTACTGGTTAGGTATATAGTAAGAGTCAGTTTTTGAGCTAGGGGAATTATTAGGGCCAGAGTCAGTGTTAGGGCTTACTTTAGGTTTAAGTTTAGGGTTACAGCTCGAATTAGAGTTAGGTTTAGGTTTAGGGTAAAATAGGGTTAGGTTTAGGGTTCAGGTTAGGTTTAGGGTTCAGGTTAGATTTAGAGAAATTGATAGTTTTGGGGATAGTGATAGGGTTAGGTTTAGTCCTAGGGTTATCATTAGGGTAAGGGTTATGTTTAGGGTAATGGATACAGTTAAGTTTAGGGCTAGGTTTATGGTTAGGATTAAGTCTTGGGTTAGGGTGAGGGTGAGGGTTAGGATTAAGGCTAGGTTTAAAGCTCAGATGAAGGTTTGTGTTAGTGTTAGGGCTAGAATTATGGCTAGGGCTAATGTCAGGTCTAGGGTTACAGTTAGGGATAGATTTACAGAAAGGTTTATGGCTATGTCTATTGTAAAGTTTAGGTAGAAAATAAGAGTCAGGTTTAGAGCAGGGGAATTATTAGGACCAGGGACAGTGTTAGGGCTTAGTTTAAGTTTGAGTTTAGGGTTACAGCTCGAATTAGAGTTAGGGTTAGATTTAGGGTAAAGATAGGGTTAGTATTAGGGTTCAGGTTATGTTTAGGGTAATTGATAATTTTGTGGATAGTGATAGGGTTACGGTTAGTCTTAGGGTTAGCATTAGGATAAGAGTTATGTTTAGGGTAATGGACACAGTTATATTAAGGCTAGGGCTAGGGTTATGTTTAGGATTAGGTCTTGGGTTAGGGTTAGGGTGAGGATTGGGATTAGACCTAGGTTCATGGCTCAGATGAGGGTTTGTGTTAGGGCTAGGGCTAGGATTAAAACCAGATCTAATATCAAGTCTAGCATTACAGTTAAGTGTAGTTGTAAGGTTTGGTTATGAACAGGTCTACTGTGAGGTTAGGTTTAGGGTAAACTTCAGGTTTAGAGCTAGGTTTGTTATTATGGTCAGGGTCAGGATTAGGGATTGTTTTCAGTTAAGGTTTAGAGTTAAGGCTTTAATTAGCATTAGGTTCAGAGTAATGGATATGGTTAAGTTTAGGGTCCAGGATAGGTTTAAGGTTTTGAATAGCCTTAGGGATAGCTATACAGTTAGGTTTAGTCCTATTGTTAGTATTTGGTTAGGCTTAAGTTTAGGGTAAAGGATAGGATTACAGCTAGGTTTAGGGCTACATTTATGGTTAGGATTAGGGATAGTGTTAGGGTTAGGGTTAGGGTTAGGGTTATGTTTAGGCCTAGGGTTAGGGTTAGGTTTAGGGTAAGTGTTATGGTAGGAGCTAGATTATGGCTAGGGCAAGGGTTAGGGTTAGAGACGGTCTAGGGTAAATTATAGGGTTAGGGATACGTTTAGCATTAGGGTTAAGGTTAGGGTTATGGTAATGGATAAAGTTTGATTTAGGCTTTGGCCAATGGTTACAGTTAAAATTGGGGTTAAATTTAGGGTTAAGCATAGGGCTATGTTAATGTTTAGGGTGAGAATTATGGCTCAGTTATGAGGTAGAATTAGGGTTAGAGTTTTTTTATTCAAATTTCTTTGATACAATCCAGGATTCATCTTTAACTAACCTTACACTGTTTCCCAGATTTAGGCCTTTTGGTTCAACTGTTTTGTGTCTGAAACAGTTAATTTTTTCAATTTACTTCCTTTTGACCTATATGAGTAAATGTAAATGGACCTGGAAATCAAACAGGGTTTATGCTAGATGCTTGAAACTGCAAACACACACCCTCAATTCTTTGTGGGTGACACTCTGGTATGTTCCTTGTGAGTGTAGGCCTAAGCTGAAGCATGCCAAACCAACATTATCCGGGAGCCCTTTAGGAGAAAGAAGGGAATATGCATGCACTGAAATTCCTCCCATAATTATTTTGTCATATTTGTTTGATACTGAGTAGGATTCATTATTTAGCTTTTCCAACAAAGCTCTTCAAGTGTGGGACTTCTAGGATCAATGGTTCTCTTATCAGGTTAGGATTAGTGTTAGGTTTACGGTTAGGGCTAGGGTTAGATGTAGTGTTAGGGTGAGAGTAAGTTTTGTACAAATTACTTTGATACTTGAAGGAGTCATCATTTACCTAGCCTTAATATGTTCCTCAGGTTTGGGCTTTTTCATTTCAATGGTTTGCTAACAGGGACACTATGTATTTTAAGGTTTCACTTCATATTGACCTATATAGGTAAATGAAAATGGAGGTTGAAATCAAACCGAGTTGGTGCTAGCTGCTTGAAACTTCAAACACTGAATCAGTTCTCTGTGGGAACTCTGATTCTTTGTGAAAGTAGCCCTAGGATGAAGATGGCAAATACAACTTTATCTGAGAGCCCTTTAGCAGAAAACAGAGAAATATGCATGAACTGAAATACCACCTCCACTATTTGTTCATATTTCTTTGATACTGCATAGGATTCATCTGATAGCTTTGCCCAATAGGCTCCCCATGTTTGGGACTTCTAGGATCATCAGTTTTTCAATCAGGTTTGGGTTTGTGTTAAGGATAATGTTAGGGCTAGTGTTAAAGCTAGTATTAGAATAAGAGGTACTTTAAAAAAAATTCTTTGATACTGGGCAGGATTCATTATTTTTTACTATCTTCCACCTGTTTGGGCCTCCTAGTTTCAATGGATCACTGTAAAGAACAGTTTGTATTTTAAAGTTTCAGTTCATTTTGTCCCATACAGGTAAATGGAAATGGAGTTGAAAATCAAACAGCATTGGTGCTAGCTGCTTGAAACTTCACACTCCATCAGTTCTCTTTGAGCAATGTTTGGTTGGTTCTTGTGACAACAGGCCTAAGCTGAAGCATTTAAAAACAACTTTATCCAAGAGTCCTTTACAAGATAACAGGGAAATATGCATGTACTGATATACTCTTTCAACTTTTTTGACAGATTTCTTTGATATTGTGCAGCATTCATCCCTTAGCTTTCCCCACTAGTCTGCCCAATTTGGAAATTCTAAGGTCAAAGTTTCATTAAAATGTTAGGGTTAGGGGAAGAGCTAGGGTTAGAGATAGTGTTAGGGTTAGAGTTAATTTTTCCTCAAAATTCTTTGATACTTCGCAGGATTTATATTTTAGCTAGATTTACACTGTTCCCTGGGTTTAAGCCTTCTCCGTTCACAGGTTCGCTGTCAGGAACATTTTGTATTTTAAGATTTCATTTCATTTTGACCTCAATGGGAAAGTTTTGGAGTTGAAAATAAAACAGGGTTTGTGCCAGCTTATTGAAACTTCACACACTCCATTAGTTCTCTCTAGGGACTCTGGTATGTTCCTTGTAAAAGTAGGCCTATGATTAAGCATGAAAAAAAATTAATGTGAGAGGCCTTTAGGAGAAAACAGGAAAATATGTATGTATTGAAATACCTCCCATAATTATTTGGTCAGATTTGTTTGATGTTGGATAGGATTCATCACTTAGCTTGCACCACAAGGCTCACCAAAGTGCAGGAAGTCTAGAATCAATGGTTCTCTAATCAGGTTAGGGTTAATGTTAGGTTTAGGGTTATGGCTAGGTTTAAGGTTACAGATAATGTTAGGGTGAGAGTTAGTTTTGTTCTAAATTCTTTGATACTGGGCAGAAGTCATTCTTTAACTAGCCTTAGTATGTTCCCAAGTTATTTTCTCAATTAAGTGGTTCACTATCATGAACACTTTTTATTTTTAGGTTTCATTACATTTTGACACCTATGGGTAAATGGAAATGGAGGTGGAAATCAAACAGGCATCCCTTCTCCTAAATCTAACCATAAACATAGCCCTAATCCTAGGCCTAAGGATAACACTAACCCTAGACCTATTCCTAGCCCTAATTTATCCCTAAACCTAACCCAAACTCTAGCCCTAAGACTAAGTCTAAATCTTGCCATAGCTCTATACCTAGTTCTATCTTTATCCTTTACCATAACACAAACACTAGCCCTTATAATAGCTCTAACACTAGTCAGAGCCCTAACACTAGAATTAAGCAAAACTCTAAATCTATTCCTAAGCCTAAGCTCACCCTATCAGTAGGAATAATACTCATGCTAATCATAAAACTACACTTAACTTTAGCTTTAATCGTAAAACAAAACGAAGCCATAGGACTAACCCTAAACATTAACGTAAACCAAATCCTAACCCTACATCTAGCCCTAAGCCTACCACTAATTTGAGTTGTATCCCTAACCATAAAATGAACCACTACCCTGACTCTTACCCTAACACTAACCCTAGTTCAAAACATCACCCTAAACCTAAACCCAAACCTAAAACTAGACTTAGTCCTAAATATAACCCTAAAATTAGCCTTAATCATAACCTTAGTTCTTACATTAGCTATATCCTCCAGGAGAGCCCTAACGTAACCCAAAACCTAGCCCTAATCCAAGACCCAACCCTAGGTTAAACCCTAACTCGAATCCTAAACCTAGTCCTCTTACCCTAAAATTTACCCTAAATTTAATCTTTGCACTAAACCTAAACCTAACCCTACCTTTAGCCCTGACTCGAACCATAAACCTAGCACAAACCCTAGCTCTACCCTATCCATTACCCAAACCCTAACAGTAACCTAATGCTAATCATCAGGCTGACCCTAGCAATATCCCTAAACCTAACCTGTCAATTACTCTAAAATTAACCTTTACCCTACCCCTAAAATATCATTATCCTAAATGTAACCTTAACCCTAATGCTAACTCGAGCCATAATCCTAACACAAAATCTAACCCTAAACCTAATCCTAACTCTACTACTAACCCTAACCCTAACCCTAAAAATAACTCTAACACAAACCCTAACCATAACTCTAAACCTAAAACTAACCCTAACCGTCACCCAAACCCTAATCCTAACAATAAACTAACACTAATCTTAACTGAAACACTAACACTAACACTGACCCTAACACAAACCTTAACCCTAACACTAACACTAACCCTAACCCTAACCCTAACTTTAACTCTTAAACTAAACATACGTTTAACCAGAAACCTAACCCTAAACCTTACCCTAACACTAACACTAACCCTAAGACTAACCCTATCACTAACCCTAAACCTAACCTTAACCCAAACCATAACACTAAACATAACCCTAACCCTAACCCTAACCCTAACCCTAAACCTAAACCTACTCCTAAACTTAACACTATCCCTAAACCTAACCCTAACACTAACCCTAACCCTAACACTAAACTTAAAACTAAAACTAATTTTGACACTAAACTTAAACCTAACCTTACCACTAACCCTAAACCGAACCCAAATTCTAACCCTAATCCAAACCATAACCCTAACTCTAAAAATAACCTTTACACAAAACATAAACATAATCTTAACCCTAACAATATCCCTAACCCTAACTTTAACCCTAACACTAACCTTAACCCTAAACCTAACACTAACCCTAACCCTAACTCTAACCCAAAACCTAACCCTAACCCAAACTCTAATCCTAAACCTAACACTAAACCTAATCTTAACCCTAACCCTAACACTAATCCTAACCTACACGTAACCCTTAAACTAAGCCTAAACCTAAACCTAAGCCTCACTCTAACCCTAATACTAATCATAACCATAACCATAACCATAACACTTACCCTGTCCCTAAACCTAACACAAACCATAACCCTAACCCTTACCTTAACACAAACCATAACCTTCACCCTAACACTAATCCTAACACTAACCCTAACCCTAACTCTAAAACTGACCCTAACCCTAACCCGAACAATAACCCTAACCCTAACTCTAAAATTAACTCTAAATATAACCCTAACCCTAAATATAACACAAACAGTAACCACAACATTAACCCTATCCGTAAAATTAACCCTACCCCTAACCCTATCCTTAATCCTAAAACTAACACTAAATCTATACCTAATCCTAATAATATCCCTAACTCTAACACAAACACTAACACCAAACGTAACCTTAAACCGAACTCTAACCCTAATACTAACCCGAACACTAATGCTAACACGAACCCTAAACCTACACCTAACACTATCCCTAATCCTAAATCTAACACTAACCCTAACACTAACACAAACCCTAACACTAACCCTAACACTAACCCTAAACCTAACACTTACACGAACCATAAATCTTACCATAACACTAAACCTAACACTATCTGTAACCCTAAATATAACACTAAACCGAAACCTAAACCTAATCCTATCCCTAATACTAACCCTAACCGTAACCGTAACTTTAGTGTAAACCTAACATTAATCCAAGCTTAACCTTAACATGAACCCTAATGCTTTCCCTAACTCTAACCTAAACCTAACCCTAACCCAAACCCTAACACTAAACCTAACACTAACATTACACCTAAACCTAACACTAACCCTAACCTTAACCCTAAAAATACCCTAACAGTAACCCTAACCCTAACCCTAATCCTAACTGTAATCCTAACGATAATCCCAATCCTAACACTAGCCTTAAAACTCACCCTTACCCTAACCCTAACCCTAACCCTAACACTATGCTGAAAACTAACACTAACAGTTACCCAAACACTATTCCTAACACTAACCCTAACTGTCACTCAAGCCATAACCCTCACCATAACCCTCAACATCAGCCTAAAACAAATCCTAACACTAAACCTAATATTAACCTTAACACTAACACTAACACCAACCTTAAACCTAAGCCTAACTCTAACAGTACACCTAAACATAACCCTAACTCTAACAATAACCCTAACACTAACCCTAACCCTAACACTAACACTTACCATAAACCTAAATGTAAACCTAACCCTAATCCTATCACTAACCCTAACCTAACTCTAAACCTAACCCTTACATAAACCTAACCCTAACCCTAATACTAACACTAAATTAAACCCTAACACTATACCTAACACTATTTCTAACCCTAAGCTTAATCCTAACCCTAAACCTAACACTAACCCTAACACTAACACTAACCCAAAAAATAACCTTTACCCTAACACTAACCTCAACACTAACCTTAACCCTAACAATAACCCTAAACCTAACACTAACTCTAACCCTAATACTAACCATAATGATAACCCTAGAACTAACACTTACACAAAAACTAAACCATAACCCTAACCCTAACACTAATCCTAAAACTAACCAGAACCCTAACCCTCACCTGAACACCAACCCAAAACCTAATTCTAACTCTAACCTTAACCCTTACATTAAAACTAAACTTAACCCTAAACCAAATCATAACACTAACCCTAAACTTAACCATAAATGTAACAATAAACCTAAACTTAACCCTAACTCTAACACTAACTCTAAACCTATTTCTAACTCTAACACTATTTCTACCACTAACCATAACCCTAACATTAAAAGTAAGCCTAACCCTAACCCTAACACTAACACTAAATTTAATCCTAACATGAACCCTAATCCTAACTCTAACACTAACGATAACCATAACCCTAAATGTAATGCTATCACTAACCCTTAAATTAACCCTAACCCTAATGCTAAAACTAACCCTAACCCAAACTAAAACTAACCTTAACAATAAAACTAACACTATACCTAAACTTAAATGTTACACTAACCTTAACTCTAACCCTAACATGAACAATAACCGTAACCCTAACCCTAACAGGAAACCTAACATCAATCCTAACCCTAACCGTAACATTAACCCAAAACCTAACCCTAATCCTAACTTAACCTTAAACCTGAACTTAAACCTAACCTTAAACCTAATCATAAATGTAACCCTAACCATAACACTAACCCTAAATCTAATGCTAAATTTAACCTTAACTAAACCTAACACTCAACCAAACCCTAAGCCTAACCGTAAATGTTATCATAAACGTAAACCTAACCCTAATCCTTACCTTAACCCTAATCAAACACTAACACTAAACCTAAACCTAATCGTAACACTAACCCTAACCCTAACGCCTACCCTAACACTAACCTTAAAAATTACAATAAGCCTAATCCTAAACCTAAAACTAACACTAACGCTAACCCTAACACGACCCATATACCTAACCCTAAACCTAAATAAAACTAAACCTTACCCAATCTCTAACAAGAACCCTAAACCAAAACATAATAATAGCTCTAACACTAACCCTAACCCTAACACTAACCCTAACCCTAACCCTAACTTAAACCTAACACTAAAACAAACACTAACAGAAATGCTAATCTTAACACTAACCCTAACCATAACACTAACCCTAAACCTAACACTAACCTTAAGCCAAACCCTAAACCTAACCCTAACACTCACTCTAAACCTAACCCTAACAGTAAAACTAACTCTAATCATAACCCCAACCCTAACCCTAACCTTACCTTAACCCTAACCCTAACACTAACAATAACCCTAACACTAAAACTAACACTAACACTAACCCTAACCGTAAAACCAACCCTAACCCTAACCCTAACCCTAAATTTACACTTACCCTAACATTAACCTCACACTAACATTAATCCTAATCCAAAACCTATCTCTAACAATAATCCTAACCCTAAACTTAACCCAAACACTAACTCTAACCCTAATAAACCCTAACCCTAACCTTAACACTAACCCAAACCCTAACACTAACACTAACCCTAAC